>NC_137259.1:1395116-1759792 GCF_965637545.1 Phallusia mammillata | reverse complement strand
CTTGTACAACATGCAAAGAGCAGTACGTGGGACAAACAAAAAATCATTTCAGTACTAGATGGAATTCACACCGATCAACGTGGCGGACAGGTGATTTGACCGACGCTAAGGGCGACAAGATGGCGCTGGCAAAACACTATATAATTAACCATCCCTATCCCGAAAAAAACAAGCCGGACATTTCAAGTTGCTTCATGGTAACGTTCGTCGAAGAGCCGCCTATGAGCCGTCTGGACATTTGTGAGGACAAATGGTTAAACGATCTAAGGGCGTCTATTAACCTACAACCTATGATTTTGCCGCGAACAAAATGACCTGTTTTCCGCCCCGCACGCGCCACCCCTTATCAACACGCACGCCATTTTTACACCTGCTAGTTTTTTGTTTGCTACCGGCGTTTCTATTGCCACTTTATTTGCAGTTAGCGTCGGCCTTTGTTACAGCTGTTCTCCATAGTTTTGCCATTGTCTGGTATCGTAGCTGTTAGTTGTTTTAGTATTTTAACGTTTTAACTTTTATGTGTTTTTTATCGTTTCTTTTCTTCATACAGAAACTGATGATGCCTTAATAAGCGAAATTAATATTTCTGTTTCAAATAAAACTTTACACTGACGCTGATCGTCTGCCGCTCTCTTTGAGTATATTTTTTATATTTGACAAGTAAAGACAGATCTGTCGGTCACCACCCTGTTACAGAGGCTGATTCCTGTAGTCTGTTATGACATTACACTTACTTCTGACATGGAAACTAGAATCCCTGATTTGCACAAGGTGGATCTAATAAGACCAAAGAAAAGGATAACGATTATCACCAAAGCTGTTTTCTTGCGAAAATGCATAAAACACAACGTCCTACTCCCCTCAAACCAACGTAGGGGTGTAGATTTCGATCTTCTGCTTATTCAACAGAGGAGGAAAATTACTGAACAACTAGCTCCGTACAAAACTCTTACACTTCCTCAGGTTTTGCCGCCCAACCTCGGCGCTTGCTACCACAGCTACCAAATCAGATATGAGCGCAAATTCAATTGGTTATGGTTCAAACAAGCTGAACTCCGCAAACGTTTTAAGTCCGCGTTTCGGAGTGACGCACATTGCACTAAACGTCGTTTGAAGAATAAAAGCGACAGAAACCGCTACATCCGACGTAAACGTAAAGCTAATGCCGCTGTTATGAACCAACAAGCCGAAGACTGCATTTTAAATAAATCCGGAGAGATTTTGTCACATACGGACAAATTGCTCCTCTTGAAAGGGTTAAACTTTGCACCTACACCTGACTGGACCAAGAAAGAAAAAAACTCAGAATGGTTAAATGCACAGTCCCACATTCGCAGAATAGAATGGAACAATGTTTTTGAAGATGATTCATCACAAGATAAACCAATGCTGCCACCCAAATAAAAAATTCCAAAATTTTCAAGACCTGACCCCAGTCTTCTTGACGAAAAAACTCTTGCTTATACGGAAAGTGTACGGGTGAAAATGCGCACTCTTGGTCCTGCTGTACGCCGTTTACACGGAGTTAAAAATAACTTGAACCTAGAGTATCGCTCAAGCTTGCTGAAGCTTAAACGTCTTGTCGCGAATAACGTCATAGTCATATGTGAGACGGACAAAGATGGAAAAATTGTCGTAGTCGACTACTCCGACTTCTGCTATATCATGAGAAAGAACCTCATGAAGTTTTCCAGATTGCCAGTAAGACCTGAGGACTTTGACAGTTATCAAAAGCATATCTATCTCGAGTGCGAAGAATTAGTAAAAAAACTCCACATGACCGATGTCATAGACATGGACATGTTGTTCCACACCGTAGGTATAAAAGCGACTGGTTCTACTTATCATCATGTTTCAGGACCTTCAGCCAAGTTTTTTAGCAACATCCAACCAGCTTACGCGTACCCTTTGTTTAAAACCCACAAACTGGCACCACAACAACTGCAACTTGCAAAGTGCTCAGATATTCCGGTGAGATTGGTACATGCGGCGGGGGATACGTCTCTGTCGCGCATTACAGCACTACTAGAGTACCTACTTAAACCTGTCAGTCAAGACTTTTGCAAAAGTATCGTTGACGAATATTGCAAGGACAGCAAAGAGTACCTGTTAGAAATAGAAAAGTGGAAATTGGATTACCAGGCACAAGGCCACACGGATAGTTTAATTATCGAGGCTTCTGATGTACAGGCCCTATATCCCAGCCTGGACCGAAACCTGACAAAAGTAGCACTAGCTCATGCCTTGAAAAAACATTCCAAGTACAGCGCCACTGGCCGGCGCCTGCTGGTCAAGCTGATAATGCACTGTCTTGAAAACGTTGTCACCCAGTTTGACAACTGCCTATATTCCCAAAAGACAGGAATAATCACTGGTGACAACCACTCGGTATCAGTGGCCAATATTGCACTTCATCACATCATCCATCAATGCTCTTCCACCATACTAAATTACACCATGGTGTTTAAAAGATTTATTGATGATATAATATGGATTTCAAAAAGTGCAGATGATGCTGAAAATGTACAGCAGGTATTGGAAAAAACTTTTGCCAGTTTCGGTTTGTCCCTCACTTTTCGAAAGGTATGTACAGCTACACCCGGACAGGAACTGGAATTTCTCGACGTTCTCCATGTAACGTGCGACACCACTGCAACAGGGTTTATAACAAAAGATTATGTTAAACCTACGGCTGTTTCTCGTCGTTTTTTGAATGGATTCTCACACCATCCTCCTTGTGTATTCAAATCCATTGTTTTTTCGGAAGCGGTACGCATGCGTCGCCTAAATGAAACGGATGCGGATTTCATCCACAGCCTTGTGAGGTTGAAGCAAAAATGTTTATTTTCCTGCTTTCCGAAAAAAATGACTTCGGACGTAATCGATCTGGCTTCCACCTGGAAACTACGTTTTGGCCCAAAAGCAACGCCACAGAAGCAGCATAACAGAGTTTTCTGGGCTACAAATTTCCCAGGCATCCTTAAACTGACAACAACAAAAAAAAAAAAAAAAAAAAAAAAAAAAAAGCGCTAAAACCCGAAGCTGACATTACGTTTCAACGCCCCAAAACACTCGGCGCGATATTGTCCAAGAACCGCGCATCGAGGATGTTGAGCTATAAACAGGCTGGTGGATATTCCAGACCATGCGGCAAATGCGCATTGTGTGGTGGTAGAAAGGGGTTTAAGGCAATGGTTGCTTCCGCTTCCTGCATCACCACGCCTTCCAACCACTCTATCCCCCTAAGGCAACAGCTGACTTGCAAAAATTATGGCATATACGTGGCCACTTGTACAACATGCAAAGAGCAGTACGTGGGACAAACAAAAAATCATTTCAGTACTAGATGGAATTCACACCGATCAACGTGGCGGACAGGTGATTTGACCGACGCTAAGGGCGACAAGATGGCGCTGGCAAAACACTATATAATTAACCATCCCTATCCCGAAAAAAACAAGCCGGACATTTCAAGTTGCTTCATGGTAACGTTCGTCGAAGAGCCGCCTATGAGCCGTCTGGACATTTGTGAGGACAAATGGTTAAACGATCTAAGGGCGTCTATTAACCTACAACCTATGATTTTGCCGCGAACAAAATGACCTGTTTTCCGCCCCGCACGCGCCACCCCTTATCAACACGCACGCCATTTTTACACCTGCTAGTTTTTTGTTTGCTACCGGCGTTTCTATTGCCACTTTATTTGCAGTTAGCGTCGGCCTTTGTTACAGCTGTTCTCCATAGTTTTGCCATTGTCTGGTATCGTAGCTGTTAGTTGTTTTAGTATTTTAACGTTTTAACTTTTATGTGTTTTTTATCGTTTCTTTTCTTCATACAGAAACTGATGATGCCTTAATAAGCGAAATTAATATTTCTGTTTCAAATAAAACTTTACACTGACGCTGATCGTCTGCCGCTCTCTTTGAGTATATTTTTTATATTTGACAAGTAAAGACAGATCTGTCGGTCACCACCCTGTTACAGAGGCTGATTCCTGTAGTCTGTTATGACATTACACTTACTTCTGACATGGAAACTAGAATCCCTGATTTGCACAAGGTGGATCTAATAAGACCAAAGAAAAGGATAACGATTATCACCAAAGCTGTTTTCTTGCGAAAATGCATAAAACACAACGTCCTACTCCCCTCAAACCAACGTAGGGGTGTAGATTTCGATCTTCTGCTTATTCAACAGAGGAGGAAAATTACTGAACAACTAGCTCCGTACAAAACTCTTACACTTCCTCAGGTTTTGCCGCCCAACCTCGGCGCTTGCTACCACAGCTACCAAATCAGATATGAGCGCAAATTCAATTGGTTATGGTTCAAACAAGCTGAACTCCGCAAACGTTTTAAGTCCGCGTTTCGGAGTGACGCACATTGCACTAAACGTCGTTTGAAGAATAAAAGCGACAGAAACCGCTACATCCGACGTAAACGTAAAGCTAATGCCGCTGTTATGAACCAACAAGCCGAAGACTGCATTTTAAATAAATCCGGAGAGATTTTGTCACATACGGACAAATTGCTCCTCTTGAAAGGGTTAAACTTTGCACCTACACCTGACTGGACCAAGAAAGAAAAAAACTCAGAATGGTTAAATGCACAGTCCCACATTCGCAGAATAGAATGGAACAATGTTTTTGAAGATGATTCATCACAAGATAAACCAATGCTGCCACCCAAATTAAAAATTCCAAAATTTTCAAGACCTGACCCCAGTCTTCTTGACGAAAAAACTCTTGCTTATACGGAAAGTGTACGGGTGAAAATGCGCACTCTTGGTCCTGCTGTACGCCGTTTACACGGAGTTAAAAATAACTTGAACCTAGAGTATCGCTCAAGCTTGCTGAAGCTTAAACGTCTTGTCGCGAATAACGTCATAGTCATATGTGAGACGGACAAAGATGGAAAAATTGTCGTAGTCGACTACTCCGACTTCTGCTATATCATGAGAAAGAACCTCATGAAGTTTTCCAGATTGCCAGTAAGACCTGAGGACTTTGACAGTTATCAAAAGCATATCTATCTCGAGTGCGAAGAATTAGTAAAAAAACTCCACATGACCGATGTCATAGACATGGACATGTTGTTCCACACCGTAGGTATAAAAGCGACTGGTTCTACTTATCATCATGTTTCAGGACCTTCAGCCAAGTTTTTTAGCAACATCCAACCAGCTTACGCGTACCCTTTGTTTAAAACCCACAAACTGGCACCACAACAACTGCAACTTGCAAAGTGCTCAGATATTCCGGTGAGATTGGTACATGCGGCGGGGGATACGTCTCTGTCGCGCATTACAGCACTACTAGAGTACCTACTTAAACCTGTCAGTCAAGACTTTTGCAAAAGTATCGTTGACGAATATTGCAAGGACAGCAAAGAGTACCTGTTAGAAATAGAAAAGTGGAAATTGGATTACCAGGCACAAGGCCACACGGATAGTTTAATTATCGAGGCTTCTGATGTACAGGCCCTATATCCCAGCCTGGACCGAAACCTGACAAAAGTAGCACTAGCTCATGCCTTGAAAAAACATTCCAAGTACAGCGCCACTGGCCGGCGCCTGCTGGTCAAGCTGATAATGCACTGTCTTGAAAACGTTGTCACCCAGTTTGACAACTGCCTATATTCCCAAAAGACAGGAATAATCACTGGTGACAACCACTCGGTATCAGTGGCCAATATTGCACTTCATCACATCATCCATCAATGCTCTTCCACCATACTAAATTACACCATGGTGTTTAAAAGATTTATTGATGATATAATATGGATTTCAAAAAGTGCAGATGATGCTGAAAATGTACAGCAGGTATTGGAAAAAACTTTTGCCAGTTTCGGTTTGTCCCTCACTTTTCGAAAGGTATGTACAGCTACACCCGGACAGGAACTGGAATTTCTCGACGTTCTCCATGTAACGTGCGACACCACTGCAACAGGGTTTATAACAAAAGATTATGTTAAACCTACGGCTGTTTCTCGTCGTTTTTTGAATGGATTCTCACACCATCCTCCTTGTGTATTCAAATCCATTGTTTTTTCGGAAGCGGTACGCATGCGTCGCCTAAATGAAACGGATGCGGATTTCATCCACAGCCTTGTGAGGTTGAAGCAAAAATGTTTATTTTCCTGCTTTCCGAAAAAAATGACTTCGGACGTAATCGATCTGGCTTCCACCTGGAAACTACGTTTTGGCCCAAAAGCAACGCCACAGAAGCAGCATAACAGAGTTTTCTGGGCTACAAATTTCCCAGGCATCCTTAAACTGACAACAAAAGAAAAAGCGCTAAAACCCGAAGCTGGCATTACGTTTCAACGCCCCAAAACACTCGGCGCGATATTGTCCAAGAACCGCGCATCGAGGATGTTGAGCTATAAACAGGCTGGTGGATATTCCAGACCATGCGGCAAATGCGCATTGTGTGGTGGTAGAAAGGGGTTTAAGGCAATGGTTGCTTCCGCTTCCTGCATCACCACGCCTTCCAACCACTCTATCCCCCTAAGGCAACAGCTGACTTGCAAAAATTATGGCATATACGTGGCCACTTGTACAACATGCAAAGAGCAGTACGTGGGACAAACAAAAAATCATTTCAGTACTAGATGGAATTCACACCGATCAACGTGGCGGACAGGTGATTTGACCGACGCTAAGGGCGACAAGATGGCGCTGGCAAAACACTATATAATTAACCATCCCTATCCCGAAAAAAACAAGCCGGACATTTCAAGTTGCTTCATGGTAACGTTCGTCGAAGAGCCGCCTATGAGCCGTCTGGACATTTGTGAGGACAAATGGTTAAACGATCTAAGGGCGTCTATTAACCTACAACCTATGATTTTGCCGCGAACAAAATGACCTGTTTTCCGCCCCGCACGCGCCACCCCTTATCAACACGCACGCCATTTTTACACCTGCTAGTTTTTTGTTTGCTACCGGCGTTTCTATTGCCACTTTATTTGCAGTTAGCGTCGGCCTTTGTTACAGCTGTTCTCCATAGTTTTGCCATTGTCTGGTATCGTAGCTGTTAGTTGTTTTAGTATTTTAACGTTTTAACTTTTATGTGTTTTTTATCGTTTCTTTTCTTCATACAGAAACTGATGATGCCTTAATAAGCGAAATTAATATTTCTGTTTCAAATAAAACTTTACACTGACGCTGATCGTCTGCCGCTCTCTTTGAGTATATTTTTTATAAAAAAGAACAATGTTAAATATTACTAGCCTTACAAATGTTAAAGTTTAAGTTTAACGTTTCCGTGCCCTTTTCAGAGTTAATCTTGTTGCAGCAAGTTGATGCGCATTCAGATGATATGCATGTTATGTGGGAGTTTAGAGAAACGGTTAAATGCGATTTTCCAGGATAAATGCTAATCAGCCACTATCTATAGCACAGAAAAATATTACTTTGAAAGCAATAGGAAACGGACGAAGGAGAGCAAGATTTGCTCGTAATTCCATTTCTTGGTGTTCCTTTGTATTTGCGACGTGGTCCGCTTTTGAACACTTTGAAATATCCGCCGTCGTCTGCAAAAGTTTTAAATCAAAAATTCAGAAGTTATGTCATGGTCTCCACTGTTGTGTATGTGGCATAGGTATGGGACAGGACACTTTTAAAACACATTGCGCAGCCTTATGTTCTAGTGTTAACAAAGCCAAAATCGCCTATATAGCGTTGGGCCTACTTTTATGCATTTAGTTACGACCTAACGGCAGTCCTACCATAAGAGTCAAGGTAAAATCGTTGCAAACTTGAACTCACTGTCCATCAGTCCAGCGTGCATCGCAGCAAGACACAGAGGACCCCTGACGTAGTTGTCGGTTCCACATAAATCTGAATGTTGCCTCCAACAACCGGCAGGACAAATCACTTTCGTGATGGAATGCTTCAAATCGGACAGCTTCGTGTCGCAAGTCGCTGAAAGAAGAGTGGTATAAAAATTTGGGACAATCAAAATATCCACAATACATTCAGTGTAATAGGGCATTAACAATCGACTTAAAACAACAACATAAAGTTGGTTTCTGAGAAGGATTCAAGGGGTAAATTCGTCCACTTTTAGATCAGGGGTGGTAAAATCCTGTACCGAATGTTGTCTGTTAAATGATAAAAACCGTGCATTGAATGTATCCATTAACAGGTTTTGAGTCCCGCCTATAGTTATAACTATTCTAATTCGAAACATTTAAAAATTACAAAAAATTCTCACCCATTAAAGAATCGATTCCATGCGGATGAAACAAACAATTCCAGAAGAGCAAGAAGATCATCCAATTTGGTTTCGACGCTGTCCAACAAATCATTGTTCCTTTGTATTTTATTTCATTACTTTGCTGAGCTAAAACAAATCCGTTCTCAGTTGAAACAAATAATTTATAATCGGGCATTTACAAGTTTACTTTAACAAACAAAAATCTGTTTTAAGAAGATCTGACAAGGACTTTAGTTTTCTTCAAAAACTTCACAATATAAATATGCTTAGATCGCACATTTACTTTCTAGATTAATCACTTAGTCCCCAAGTAATTGCCTAATTAGTTGCACCATTATTTGGATTATTTAACAGAGCTTCAATGCGACTACTCGTTTATTTGTCAAACCTCTCCTTATGGCACAGCATAACAAAAAGGTATGATGACGGAACGTGTGCAATCAAATCTGTTCTCCATTGCGCGACAAATTCCAATCAGCTAAGCAGGCAGTGGCTGTGTTTTACATATTGGCCTGTATTTTTACCCTATACAATTTATTCCAATTCTCGCTAATTTACCGCTACATTCGCATGGCTCTTCCTGTGCTGTACCGTGTATTAAACAAGTCAAACTGAGGTTACCTGGTGTAGTAAACAAGCCCATATCTTCCAGGCTGTCCTCTACACAAAGCCTTCTTACAGTATGCCATTTTTGTTTTGCCCAAACAATATGTTGTAAGTATACCGATTATCATTTTTTAATTTGCCAAGTGAAAGACGTTTCCTTCTCCAACGCATAAAACTGTACACAAAAGGTTACAGAAATATAATACAATGAAAACTATACCCAACTTTATTTAAATTGTAGCTATGTATTGAAACCGATTGCATTGGCTTTATACGACCTTATCAATTGTTAGTAATCCTCCATGACGGTGACACGTGTAAGATTTACCAATAATACAAGAAATAGTTTTGTCATTGCACTAAAGTTACATTGGAAACCTCACACTTATTCTTATTCGATTTGCTTTGTTAAAAGTGTATTGTTTGGTTAAATCCTAGTGCGCCAGGCGTTATGGCAAAGCACAGGCTAAAAAAATCTTTTCTGCGGTGGGTTTTTCCAGTCCTTGTCTTGGCGTATCGGAATGCTTGGGAGACTGACTGATTCGCTATAACTCTTTTTATGGGCCTGGCGTACTATGATTATGTCGTGATCGCTGGTCTGCATCGCCGCTTCAGGGCTGATCCAAGTACGAATTTATTCATCATGTTTGGTTAAACTGTGATACACTGTACATTTTATTTTTTGCACATCAGATTGTCATGTTAATCACTTTTATTTATCATGTGAATGATCACCAAGACCACACACGTTAGCACACATGTGTCCAATCATTTCCTTCGCAATCTTGTCTCCAATTCCCTCATTCTGTCCATCTGATATAAAGATGCCAGTTATGTCTAAAAGCTGCTGCATATTCGGTAAGTGGTAGAAATCCATGAACATTGCATAAGTCTGTAATATAAAGAATAGGATTTTTTTGGCGGTAATAACAAAAGATAGCACATTTGTTGGCACTAAACGCTTTGTTTTGTTGGCGTTGATTTTAGAAATTTTTACGTGACACACCATTCAAATTCAAATCATCTGCAACAACTTTACAATGAATTTAATTGACGCTATGAGTCATGTGGTAAAACCACTGGTGATTCAGCAATTTATTAGTTTCTCTTCCTTTGGACATGTTACCGCGAATTTGAAGAGTCATAATTTGCACGCGCCATCAAGTTCTGTGATAAGTGCCTGTTGTTTCATACACCAAGGAAGCAGAAATCACGAACAATTTTAAAAAACAAAGCTACGCCTGTCAATACCTATAAGCCAGTGGTTCTTAACTCTTTTCCGTACTGCACCCCTTTCAAATCACCAACCAATTTTTGCACCCCCACCCCTGAGTTTTTGTATTTATATAGAATAGACCTAACCATCCTGATTCAGCATCCCCAGCACCCCTTAGGAACATTTCTCGTACCCATTGGGAGAGCCTGCACCCCTAGTTAAGAACCCCTGCCATAAGCGAATAAGTTTTAAAACCACTTAACATGGCGAAGTGTCGATATATATAGACATGAATAAAATTTATTAACGTAGCAAACGACATAGAATCAATTGACATTCTAAAGTGAGTGGAAAAATCGGCTACCATATTTCTTTTGGATAAAAGTTACAAAAAACTAACAACTACAACTGACTGGACAGCTGCTTAAGCATTCCTCAGTTTTGGAACAATTATTCCAACAGGTGCTCGGTTGATTCGTTGAAATCGTTTGAAGTTGTGGAGATTATAGACATATTTATTGAGCTCCAACAACAAGGATAAATAATAGGAATCTACTTTGCCTCGAAGGTATACGAACATTTTATTTTCGCAAATTGGAGTCTTGTACAATGATAAACCGCAACAAGAAAACAGTGAGTGCTATATATTTAAGTCAGCGCCCGAGAAATGGAACAAATGTGCTGTTAAATAAATAACTTATGTTATGACTCTTGAACACTAGTCGCATCCTAATGGTATCTCATTGTATCAAAACTAAAGAACCAAAATATTACACAGGGAATTCAGAGCAATATTTTTTAGCTTCAAAGCAAAAGTTCATCAATAATAAAGATGCACTAATACAGGAATCGTCCTGATCCATGGATGCTCAACATACGGTTCCAGTTACATATATTGACATGACTTCTGACAAATTCAACACACTGATTACTGTTTAGGACTGATGATGGCATATTTGTGGGTGAAATCATATCCGCAGTGGTTTGTTATAGGAAATATACTGATTTGAGTGTGCTGAATTTGTCAGCTAAGTAATGTCCATCTGTAATAATTTAAACAGATAAAAAGTCCCTGCAGAAAGTTGAATAACTTAAGAGTGTGCCGTTTACCATTGGGCTGCATGAATGTCTGTGGTTGGCCAAAACTAGCAAAACATATTTATTTCAAAACATCAAAAAAAATTATTTGAAGATTAATTCATGTGCATTTTTAAGTCAGCGACGCTCGCAAAGGCCGTAACCTTTAAAATCACAGGAAAGATCGTTCCATTGATATTGATCAGACTTGCGGGCCTCGACACAACGTTCGTCTATGTTGTTTGGCTCATCCTTTGCAAAATCATCTTCACTGGAATTGCGATTCAAGTCCACACCGTCAACAAATGTATAATTTTCGTCCCCGTCAAAATCCGTTAAACCGATCCAAAATGTATCGTGTCCAAGTTGATTCATCATATCTTTCAAAGAGCTGTAATACAAAATGGCACGGACACAGAGTTATGTAAGACGTTATTTCATAAAATATTATGTGGAACAAATAAAGACAGCAGCGACCTATTTTTTGCTGCCAACAATCGCCACCTGGGAAGTGTAATTGCAATATTAAATTCAAACAAACAAAGCGGTGACACTCTTAAAATTCTATGCTTTATTTTTTAATCCATTTTTAGGTTGTTGTCTAAACAGAACGAAAATCGTGTTTTAGAAATTATTTTAATCAAACAAAGAAAATCAGATTTTACTTGCGAACAGTTTGATTTCTCATCCCCCAAGCGGCCAAATCCCCTCCGATAGACTGGCAATATTTTCTTGATTCGCTCCAGTTCTTAGCTGTTGGTGCGAAGTGATGATTTAATATCACTAGTAATACATAAAAGACGATTTTAATTAGAGTCCAATTCAGTAAAATGCTGAAGATGCGTAACAAATCAAGGTAACTCATGAACATTTACCTATTAAAAACTGCGCTGGACTTTAGAATTTGCAAAGTTTTTTGGTGCTTTTCTGATAATTATTGAAAACATACACACAGTTTGTTCGTGAATAGCCTTCCACATTTCTTAGGGAGTAATAATTAAACATTTTGGCAGATTCTCCACTGAGCCTGCGTAGACTCCTGTCGTGGGTTCGAATTCCACCAGGAAGGCTAGATTTTTCTAGCTTAGTATACGCCTGGCCACAAATGCTTGGCAACTGGTTTATTTGGTATGGCGCCTACAATTGGCCCGGAGGACTGTGATTTATACTATTAGGTGGTTGTTTCATTATAACAAACAACAAACGAAACTCGAAAATACATTTAACTTATTTCTTTATAATTAAAGTAGTAAACATCCATTAAACGAGACTCGGTATGTCTGAGTCTTAAACATTGTGTCGGGGTTAATTAAAAAATATTTATCCACTACATATTCAAGTATTCTTTTTTCAAATATAATAGTTGCTCCATCCCAAAATAAGCACAGATGCGAACTTAGTTGTTGTACCTGTCTCGCAGTTTCTTCCTGTGTACCAAATAGTGCATGTGCAGTTGTAAGAAGTGTCAATGTTGACACACGTCCCTCCGTGTTGACATATTCCAGGATTTGCCTCACACATGGAAACTAAAAAAAAAGGTTTACTCGGTTTTGCTTTGTGTTATTAAGGCAAAAAATGCAGTGCCAAAGTTCAATACTTTTTTAATTACTGCTACAGTACTCAGAAAATTGGGGTGGTCCGTATAACAATAAAAAGCGACCTGTTTTGGTAAGCGTTTTGGCACATTACTTTTCGTCATCATCTATTTTTCCCCTGAAATATAATCAATCTACACAGATAGTAAAAAAATACTTTACCGATTTTGCAACCGTTTTCTTTGTAACCGGCTTTACATGCGCAATAATCTTCGTTGATTCCTTTCAGACACTTTTCGTTGTTTCCACAGTTGCTGGAGCAAACGTCGTTCTCTGCACATATCGACTTAAAATGCTAAAATCGTGACCGAATCGAGTTGCATTTTGTGGAGTTAGGCGATAAAATTAAATGTTATGAAGCGCAACTGGAGGGAAAATTTAAAGGATGCGGGTCAAACCCGCTGCATCAGATACACAATAATATAAGGCGTTATGTGGCAGGAGCTTACAAGAAATTGAGATTGGCGTCAACGGTAAAATCAACTTTGAACACGCGGGAGCAAAATCTTTGCAAACCTTGCGTTCAATTGCTTTGGATTGGAATGCACAGTGACAGCAAGGGCAATTAAATAGTATTTCTGAAAACTCCACGCAAACGGGTTAGGCTGGTGCATTAACTTTTTTTTTTTTGGTGCATTAACTTTATTGTAAAAAATATCCACCATACCTATGTTGCTATCTTGTGGACCATGTTTGTTTGCACTGCAGTAATTTATTTCATTAAGAACTACCTTTAAAGGTGAACGACGATTTCGAAGCATGACATGACTGACTTGTCACGCCGTGATGGGTTGATCCTTCATATGAACTTTGACCTTCTTTTGTGAAGAATTTCACTTTTCCTCCCTTTTCTGTGAAAAGCAAAAATGTGAAAAAAGTTGTGCTCAACCTGGTTTACATACTTAACTCGATTTACTTAACTCGTTTTACTTACTGGTTAAAACTCCAGCGTGGATGGCAGCAACGCACACTGATGAGTTGATGCTGTACATAGTTGACCCGCACACGTAGTTGGAACTACAACCGGAAGGACAAACAACTTCTGATAGAGATTCTTCCGCGTTTCCGTTTGTGTCGCATTTCACTGCATTGCACAAAGAAATCTTAGTGAAGTTTCAGAAAACCTTCGCCGAATTTTGAAGCAGCAACTAAAGTGTTTGTGCTTGTTTTGGAAAGTAAATCTTCTTTTGCAACATAAAACAAAACAATTTTAAATGCTACTAGCCTTACAAATGTTAAAGTTTAAGTTTAACGTTTCCGTGCCCTTTTCAGAGTTAATCTTGTTGCAGCAAGTCGATATGAATCCAGGTGACAAACAAATGTTACAGTAATATTTATGTTAAGTGGGAGTTTAGAGAAACGGTTAGATGCGATTTTCCAGGATAAAAGCTAAGCAGCCACTATATATAGCACAGGAAAATAATTACTTTGGAAGCAATAGGAAACGGACGAAGGAGAGCAAGATTCGCTCGTGATTCCATTCTTTGGTGTTCCTTTGTATTTACGACGTGGTCCGCTTTTGAACACTTTGAAATATCCGCCGTCGGCTGCAAAAGGTTTAAATTAAAAATACTGAAATTATGTTATGGTCTCCACTGTTGTGTATGTGGCATAGGTATGGGACAGGACACTTTTAAAACACATTGCGCAACCTTATGTTCTAGTGTTAACAAAGCCAAAATCGCCTATATAGCGTTGGGCCTACTTTTATTGTTCTCTTATGCATTTAGTTACGACCTAACGACGGTCCTACCATAAGAGTCAAGGTAAAATCGTTGCATTAAACACAAACTCACTGTCCATCAGTCCAGCGTGCATCGCAGCAAGACACAGAGGACCCCTGACGTAGTTGTCGGTTCCACATAAATCTGAATGTTGCCTCCAACAACCAGCAGGACAAATCACTTTCGTAATGGAATGCTTCAAATCGGACAGCTTCGTGTCGCAGGTCGCTGAAAGAAGAGTAGTTTGAAATATTGAACAGTTAAAATATCCACAATACATTCAAGATAATAGGGCGTTGACAACCGGCTAAAAGTACCAACATAAAGATGGTTTCTGGAGAACGGATTTATGGGGTAAATTCGTCCACTTTTAGATCATGGGTGGTAAAATCCTGTACCAAATGTCGTCCGTATGCCGTTAAAGAATAAATACCGTCCATTAAATATATCCATTAATAGGTTCGAGGCCCGCCTATTTTAACTACTTTAATGCATAATACTGATAGAGAGACATTCCAATTTTCTTTCAAACATATCAATATCTATTAATATCGGTTAATATCTCTTAAAATATTCATTTAATAAACATTACAAAAAATACTTACCCATAAAAGAATCGATTCCATGCGGATGAAGCAAACAATTCCAGAAGAGCAAGAATATCATCCAGTTTGGTTTCGACGCTGTCCAACAAATCATTCTTCCTTTGTATTTTATGAAACTAGTTTGCTGAGCTAAAACAAATCCGTTCTCAGTTAAAACAAACGATTTATAATCGGGTATTTACAAGTTTACTTTAACAAACAAAAATCTGTTTTAAGAACAACAGGGACTTTAGTTTTCTGCAATAACTTTATAATATAAAGAGATCACAGATTTAGTTTCGAAATCACTTAGCCCGCAGGTAATTGTCTAATTAGTCGCACCATTGTTAAGATGATTAAACAACAGCTTCAATGCGACTCCTCGTTTGTTCTTCAAACCTTTCTCCTTTAGCCTGGGCAACCGATCCTATTGCACAACATGACAAGGCTAAATGGGTATGATGACGTGTGCAATCAAAGGTTGTTTTGCATTGCGCGACAAATTCCAATCAGCTAAGCAGGCAGTGGCGGTGTTTTACACGTTTGCCTGTAATTTTACCGATTACAATTCTTGGGAATTTTCGATAATTTAACGCTAAACTCGCATGGCTCTGCCTGTACGATAGCCCGTACCTGACACATCGAACTGAAGTGACCTTGAAGAATAACCAAGCCCATATCTTCCAGACTGTTGTTTACACGAAGTTTTCTTATAGTATGCCATTTTTTTTGTAACAATATGTTGTAAGTTTACTGAAAATTATTTGTTAATTTCCCACGTTAAAGGTGTTTCCTTCTTCAGCGAATAAAACTGTACACGAAAAGTCACTGAAATATAATACTTTTGAAAATAGCCCAACTATATACTCACGTTTAAGCTATGTATTGAATCCAATTGGATTTGCGTTGCACGATCTTAGCAATTATCAGTAAGATTCAGTAATGGAACACATAAAAGATTTCCCAGTAACACAAGAGATAGTTTTGTAATTGCACTGAAGTTACGTTGGAAACTTCACATTTTTTCTTATTCGATTTGGTTTGCTGTATAAAGGTGTATTGTTTGGTTAAATTGTGATACACTTTACATTTTATTCCTTGCACATAAGATTGTGACGAGAATCGCTTTTATTTATCATGGGAATGATCACCAAGACCACACACATCGGCACACATGTGTCCAATCATTTCTTTCGCAATCTTGTCTCCGATTCCTTCATTTTGTCCATCTGACATAAAGATATGTTATTTTTCACCAGTTATGTCTAAAAGCTGCTGCATATTCGGTGAGTGGTAGAAATCCATGAACATTGCATAAGTCTGTAATATAAAGAATAGGATTTTTTTGGTGGTAATAACAAAAGATAGCACATTTGTTGGCACTAAACCCTTTTTTTGTTGGCGTTGATTTTAGGAATTTTCACGTGTCACACCATTCAAATTCAAATCATCTGCAACAACTTTACAATGAATTTAATTGACGCTATGAGTCATGTGGTAAAACCACTGATGATTCAGCAATTTATTGGTTTCTCTTCCTTTGAACATTTTACCGCGAATTTGAAGAGTCATAATTTGCACGCGCCATCAAGTTCTGTGATAAGTGCCTGTAGTTCCATGCACCAAGGAAGCAGAAATCAAGAATTTCAAACAACAAATCTACGCCTGTCAATACCTATAAAGTTTATACAGTATAAACCAGTGGTTCTTAACTCTTTTCCTTACTGCACCCCTTTCAAATCACCAATAGATTTTCAAACGACATAGAATCAATTGACATTCTAAAGTGAGTGGAAAAATCAACTACCATATTTTTTTTGGATAAAAGTTACAAAAAAGTAACAATTACAACTGACTGGACAGCTGCTTAAGCATTCCTCAGTTTTGGAACAATTACTCCAACAGGTGCTCGGTTAATTCGTTGAAATCGTTTGAAGTTGTGGAGATTATAGACATATTTATTGAGCTCCAACAACAAGGATAAATAATAGGAATCTACTTTGCCTCGAAGGTATACGAACATTTTATTTTCGCAAATTGGAGTCTTGTACAATGATAAACCGCAACAAGAAAACAGTGAGTGCTATATATTTAAGTCAGCGCCCGAGAAATGGAACAAATGTGCTGTTAAATAAATAACTTATGTTATGACTCTTGAACACTAGTCGCATCCTAATGGTATCTCATTGTATCAAAACTAGAGAACCAAAATATTACACAGGGAATTCAGAGCAATATTTTTTAGCTTCAAAGCAAAAGTTCATCAATAATAAAAATGCACTAATACAGAAATCGTCCTGATCCATGGATGCTCAACATACGGTTCCAGTTACATATATTGACATGACTTCTGACAAATTCAACACACTGATTACTGTTTAGGACTGATGATGGCATATTTGTGGGTGAAATCATATCCGCAGTGGTTTGTTATAGGAAATATACTGATTTGTCAGCTATTTGTCAGCTAAGTAATGTCCATCTGTAATAATTTAAACAGATAAAAAGCCCCTGCAGAAAGTTGAATAACTGTGATTTAAGAGTGTGCCGTTTACCATTGGGCTGCATGAATGTCTGTGGTTGGCCAAAACTAGCAAAACATATTTATTTCAAAACATCAAAAAAAATTATTTGAAGATTAATTCATTTGCATTTTTAAGTCAGCGACGCTCGCAAAGGCCGTAACTTTTAAAATCACACAAAAGATCGTTCCATTGATATTGAACAAACTTGTGGGCCTCGACACAACGTTCGTCTATGTTGTTTGGCTCATCCTTTGCAAAATCATCTTCACTGGAATTGCGATTCAAGTCCACACCGTCAACAAATGTATAATTTTCGTCCCCGTCAAAATCCGTTAAACCGATCCAAAATGTATCGTGTCCAAGTTGATTCATCATATCTTTCAAAGAGCTGTAATACAAAATGGCACAGACACAGAGTTATGTAAGACGTTATTTCATAAAATATTATGTGGAACAAATAAAGACAGCAGCGACCTATTTTTTGCTGCCAACAATCGCCACCTGGGAAGTGTAATTGCAATATTAAATTCAAACAAACAAAGCGGTGACACTCTTAAAATTCTATGCTTTATTTTTTAATCCATTTTTAGGTTGTTGTCTAAACAGAACGAAAATCGTGTTTTAGAAATTATTTTAATCAAACAAAGAAAATGAGATTTTACTTGCGAACAGTTTGATTTCTCATCCCCCAAGCGGCCAAATCCCCTCCGATAGACTGGCAATATTTTCTTGATTCGCTCCAGTTCTTAGCTGTTGGTGCGAAGTGATGATTTAATATCACTAGGAATACATAAAAGACGATTTTAATTAGAGTCCAATTCAGTAAAATGCTGAAGATGCGTAAAAAATCAAGGTAACTTATGAACATTTACCTATTAAAAACTGCGCTGGACTTTAGAATTTGCAAAGTTTTTTGGTGCTTTTCTGATAATTCTTGCAAACATACACACAGTTTGTTCGTGAATAGCCTTCCACATTTCTTAGGGAATAATAATTAAACATTTTGGCAGATTCTCCACTGAGCCTGCGTAGACTCCTGTCGTGGGTTCGAATTCCACCAGGAAGGCTAGATTTTTCTAGCTTAGTATACGCCTGGCCACAAATGCTTGGCAACTGGTTTATTTGGTATGGCGCCTACAATTGGCCCGGAGGACTGTGATTTATACTATTAGGTTGTTGTTTCATTATAACAAACAACAAACGAAACTCGAAAATACATTTAACTTATTTCTTTATAATTAAAGCAGTAAACATCCATTAAACGAGACTCGGTATGTCTGAGTCTTAAACATTGTGTCGGGGTTAATTAAAAAATATTTATCCACTACATATTCAAGTATTCTTTTTTCAAATATAATAGTTGCTCCATCCCAAAATAAGCACAGATGCGAACTTAGTTGTTGTACCTGTCTCGCAGTTTCTTCCTGTGTACCAAATAGTGCATGTGCAGTTGTAAGAAGTGTCAATGTTGACACACGTCCCTCCGTGTTGACATATTCCAGGATTTGCCTCACACATGGGAACTAAAAAAATGTTTACTCGGTTTTGCTTTGTGTTATTAAGGCAAAAAATGCAGTGCCAAAGTTCAATACTTTTTTAATTACTGCTACAGTACTCAGAAAATTGGGGTGGTCCGTATAACAATAAAAAGCGACCTGTTTTGGTAAGCGTTTTGGCACATTACTTTTCGTCATCATCTATTTTTCCCCTGAAATATAATCAATCTACACAGATAGTAAAAAATACTTTACCGATTTTGCAACCGTTTTCTTTGTATCCGGCTTTACATGCGCAATAATCTTCGTTGATTCCTGTCAGACACTTTTCGTTGTTTCCACAGTTGCTGGAGCAAACGTCGTTCTCTGCACACATATCGACTTAAAATGCTAAAATCGTGACTGAATAGAGTTGCATTTTGTGGAGTTAGGCGATAAAATTAAATGTTATGAAGCGCAACTGGAGGGAAAATTTAAAGGATGCGGGCCAAACCCGCTGCATCAGATACACAATAATATAAGGCGTTATGTGGCAGGAGCTTACAAGAAATTGAGATTGGCGTCAACGGTAAAATCAACTTTGAACACGCGGGAGCAAAATCTTTGCAAACCTTGCGTTCAATTGCTTTGGATTGGAATGCACAGTGACAGCAAGGGCAATTAAATAGTATTTCTCAAAACTCCACGCAAACGTGTTAGGCTGGTGCATTAACTTTTTTTTTTTTTTTGGTGCATTAACTTTATTGCAAAAAATATCCACCATACCTATGTTGCTATCTTGTGGACCATGTTTGTTTGCACTGCAGTAATTTATTTCATTAAGAACTACCTTTAAAGGTGAACGACGATTTCGAAGCATGACATGACTGACTTGTCACGCCGTGATGGGTTGATCCTTCATATGAACTTTGACCTTCTTTTGTGAAGAATTTCACTTTTCCTCCCTTTTCTGTGAAAAGCAAAAATGTTAAAAAAGTTTTGCTCAACCTGGTTTATTTACTTAACTCGATTTACTCAACTCGTTTTACTTACTGGTTAAAACTCCAGCGTGGATGGCAGCAACGCACACTGATGAGTTGATGCTGTACATAGTTGACCCGCACACGTAGTTGGAACTACAACCGGAAGGACAAACAACTTCTGATAGAGATTCTTCCGCGTTTCCGTTTGTGTCGCATTTCACTGCATTGCACAAAGAAATCTTAGTGAAGTTTCAGAAAACCTTCGCCGAATTTTGAAGCAGCAACTAAAGTGTTTGTGCTTGTTTTGGAAAGTAAATCTTCTTTTGCAACATAAAACAAAACAATTTTAAATGCTACTAGCCTTACAAATGTTAAAGTTTAAGTTTAACGTTTCCGTGCCCTTTTCAGAGTTAATCTTGTTGCAGCAAGTCGATATGAATCCAGGTGACAAACAAATGTTACAGTAATATTTATGTTACGTGGGAGTTTAGAGAAACGGTTAGATGCGATTTTCCAGGATAAAAGCTAAGCAGCCACTATATATAGCACAGGAAAATAATTACTTTGGAAGCAATAGGAAACGGACGAAGGAGAGCAAGATTCGCTCGTGATTCCATTCTTTGGTGTTCCTTTGTATTTACGACGTGGTCCGCTTTTGAACACTTTGAAATATCCGCCGTCGTCTGCAAAAGGTTTAAATTAAAAATACTGAAATTATGTTATGGTCTCCACTGTTGTGTATGTGGCATAGGTATGGGACAGGACACTTTTAAAACACATTGCGCAACCTTATGTTCTAGTGTTAACAAAGCCAAAATCGCCTATATAGCGTTGGGCCTACTTTTATTGTTCTCTTATGCATTTAGTTACGACCTAACGACGGTCCTACCATAAGAGTCAAGGTAAAATCGTTGCATTAAACACAAACTCACTGTCCATCAGTCCAGCGTGCATCGCAGCAAGACACAGAGGACCCCTGACGTAGTTGTCGGTTCCACATAAATCTGAATGTTGCCTCCAACAACCAGCAGGACAAATCACTTTCGTAATGGAATGCTTCAAATCGGACAGCTTCGTGTCGCAGGTCGCTGAAAGAAGAGTAGTTTGAAATATTGAACAATTAAAATATCCACAATACATTCAAGATAATAGGGCGTTGACAACCGGCTAAAAGTACCAACATAAAGATAGTTTCTGGAGAACGGATTTATGGGGTAAATTCGTCCACTTTTAGATCATGGGTGGTAAAATCCTGTACCAAATGTCGTCCGTATGCCGTTAAAGAATAAATACCGTCCATTAAATATATCCATTAATAGGTTCGAGGCCCGCCTATTTTAACTACTTTAATGCATAATACTGATAGAGAGACATTCCAATTTTCTTTCAAACATATCAATATCTATTAATATCGGTTAATATCTCTTAAAATATTCATTTAATAAACATTACAAAAAATACTTACCCATAAAAGAATCGATTCCATGCGGATGAAGCAAACAATTCCAGAAGAGCAAGAATATCATCCAGTTTGGTTTCGACGCTGTCCAACAAATCATTCTTCCTTTGTATTTTATGAAACTAGTTTGCTGAGCTAAAACAAATCCGTTCTCAGTTAAAACAAACGATTTATAATCGGGCATTTACAAGTTTACTTTAACAAACAAAAATCTGTTTTAAGAACAACAGGGACTTTAGTTTTCTGCAATAACTTTATAATATAAAGAGATCACAGATTTAGTTTCGAAATCACTTAGCCCGCAGGTAATTGTCTAATTAGTCGCACCATTGTTAAGATGATTAAACAACAGCTTCAATGCGTCTCCTCGTTTGTTCTTCAGACCTTTCTCCTTTAGCCTTGGCAACCGATCCTATTGCACAACATGACAAGGCTAAATGGGTATGATGACGTGTGCAATCAAAGGTTGTTTTGCATTGCGCGACAAATTCCAATCAGCTAAGCAGGCAGTGGCGGTGTTTTACACGTTTGCCTGTAATTTTACCGATTACAATTCTTGGGAATTTTCGATAATTTAACGCTAAACTCGCATGGCTCTGCCTGTACGATAGCCCGTACCTGACACATCGAACTGAAGTGACCTTGAAGAATAACCAAGCCCATATCTTCCAGACTGTTGTTTACACGAAGTTTTCTTATAGTATGCCATTATTTTTTGTAACAATATGTTGTAAGTTTACTGAAAATTATTTTTTAATTTCCCACGTTAAAGGTGTTTCCTTCTCCAGCGCATAAAACTGTACACGAAAAGTCACTGAAATATAATACTTTTGAAAATAGCCCAACTATATACTCACGTTTAAGCTATGTATTGAATCCAATTGGATTTGCGTTGCACGATCTTAGCAATTATCAGTAAGATTCAGTAATGGAACACATAAAAGATTTCCCAGTAACACAAGAGATAGTTTTGTAATTGCACTGAAGTTACGTTGGAAACTTCACATTTTTTCTTATTCGATTTGGTTTGTTGTATAAAGGTGTATTGTTTGGTTAAATTGTGATACACTTTACATTTTATTTTTTGCACATCAGATTGTCATGTTAATCACTTTTATTTATCATGGGAATGATCACCAAGACCACACACGTTAGCACACATGTGTCCAATCATTTCCTTCGCAATCTTGTCTCCAATTCCCTCATTCTGTCCATCTGATATAAAGATGTGTTCTTTTTCACCAGTTATGTCTAAAAGCTGCTGCATATTCGGTGAGTGGTAGAAATCCATGAACATTGCATAAGTCTGTAATATAAAGAATAGGATTTTTTTGTTGGCAACAAAAGATAGCACATTTGTTGGCACTAAACCCTTTTTTTGTTGGCGTTGATTTTAGGAATTTTCACGTGTCACACCATTCAAATTCAAATCATCTGCAACAACTTTACAATGAATTTAATTGACGCTATGAGTCATGTGGTAAAACCACTGATGATTCAGCAATTTATTGGTTTCTCTTCCTTTGAACATTTTACCGCGAATTTGAAGAGTCGTAATTTGCACGCGCCATCAAGTTCTGTGATAAGTGCCTGTAGTTCCATGCACCAAGGAAGCAGAAATCAAGAATTTCAAACAACAAATCTACGCCTGTCAATACCTATAAAGTTTGTACAGTATAAACCAGTGGTTCTTAACTCTTTTCCTTACTGCACCCCTTTCAAATCACCAATAGATTTTCAAACGACATAGAATCAATTGACATTCTAAAGTGAGTGGAAAAATCAACTACCATATTTTTTTTGGATAAAAGTTACAAAAAAGTAACAATTACAACTGACTGGACAGCTGCTTAAGCATTCCTCAGTTTTGGAACAATTACTCCAACAGGTGCTCGGTTAATTCGTTGAAATCGTTTGAAGTTGTGGAGATTATAGACATATTTATTGAGCTCCAACAACAAGGATAAATAATAGGAATCTACTTTGCCTCGAAGGTATACGAACATTTTATTTTCGCAAATTGGAGTCTTGTACAATGATAAACCGCAACAAGAAAACAGTGAGTGCTATATATTTAAGTCAGCGCCCGAGAAATGGAACAAATGTGCTGTTAAATAAATAACTTATGTTATGACTCTTGAACACTAGTCGCATCCTAATGGTATCTCATTGTATCAAAACTAGAGAACCAAAACATTACACAGGGAATTCAGAGCAATATTTTTTAGCTTCAAAGCAAAAGTTCATCAATAATAAAGATGCACTAATACAGAAATCGTCCTGATCCATGGATGCTCAACATACGGTTCCAGTTACATATATTGACATGACTTCTGACAAATTCAACACACTGATTACTGTTTAGGACTGATGATGGCATATTTGTGGGTGAAATCATATCCGCAGTGGTTTGTTATAGGAAATATACTGATTTGAGTGTGCTGAATTTGTCAGCTAAGTAATGTCCATCTGTAATAATTTAAACAGATAAAAAGCCCCTGCAGAAAGTTGAATAACTGTGATTTAAGAGTGTGCCGTTTACCATTGGGCTGCATGAATGTCTGTGGTTGGCCAAAACTAGCAAAACATATTTATTTCAAAACATCAAAAAAAATTATTTGAAGATTAATTCATGTGCATTTTTAAGTCAGCGACGCTCGCAAAGGCCGTAACCTTTAAAATCACAGAAAAGATCGTTCCATTGATATTGATCAGACTTGCGGGCCTCGACACAACGTTCGTCTATGTTGTTTGGCTCATCCTTTGCAAAATCATCTTCACTGGAATTGCGATTCAAGTCCACACCGTCAACAAATGTATAATTTTCGTCCCCGTCAAAATCCGTTAAACCGATCCAAAATGTATCGTGTCCAAGTTGATTCATCATATCTTTCAAAGAGCTGTAATACAAAATGGCACAGACACAGAGTTATGTAAGACGTTATTTCATAAAATATTATGTGGAACAAATAAAGACAGCAGCGACCTATTTTTTGCTGCCAACTATCGCCACCTGGGAAGTGTAATTGCAATATTAAATTCAAACAAACAAAGCGGTGACACTCTTAAAATTCTATGCTTTATTTTTTAATCCATTTTTAGGTTGTTGTCTAAACAGAACGAAAATCGTGTTTTAGAAATTATTTTAATCAAACAAAGAAAATGAGATTTTACTTGCGAACAGTTTGATTTCTCATCCCCCAAGCGGCCAAATCCCCTCCGATAGACTGGCAATATTTTCTTGATTCGCTCCAGTTCTTAGCTGTTGGTGCGAAGTGATGATCTAATATCACTAGGAATACATGAAAGACGATTTTAATTAGAGTCCAATTCAGTAAAATGCTGAAGATGCGTAACAAATCAAGGTAACTCATGAACATTTACCTATTAAAAACTGCGCTGGACTTTAGAATTTGCAAAGTTTTTTGGTGCTTTTCTGATAATTCTTGCAAACATACACACAGTTTGTTCGTGAATAGCCTTCCACATTTCTTAGGGAATAATAATTAAACATTTTGGCAGATTCTCCACTGAGCCTGCGTAGACTCCTGTCGTGGGTTCGAATTCCACCAGGAAGGCTAGATTTTTCTAGCTTAGTATACGCCTGGCCACAAATGCTTGGCAACTGGTTTATTTGGTATGGCGCCTACAATTGGCCCGGAGGACTGTGATTTATACTATTAGGTTGTTGTTTCATTATAACAAACAACAAACGAAACTCGAAAATACATTTAACTTATTTCTTTATAATTAAAGCAGTAAACATCCATTAAACGAGACTCGGTATGTCTGAGTCTTAAACATTGTGTCGGGGTTAATTAAAAAATATTTATCCACTACATATTCAAGTATTCTTTTTTCAAATATAATAGTTGCTCCATCCCAAAATAAGCACAGATGCGAACTTAGTTGTTGTACCTGTCTCGCAGTTTCTTCCTGTGTACCAAATAGTGCATGTGCAGTTGTAAGAAGTGTCAATGTTGACACACGTCCCTCCGTGTTGACATATTCCAGGATTTGCCTCACACATGGGAACTAAAAAAATGTTTACTCGGTTTTGCTTTGTGTTATTAAGGCAAAAAATGCAGTGCCAAAGTTCAATACTTTTTTAATTACTGCTACAGTACTCAGAAAATTGGGGTGGTCCGTATAACAATAAAAAGCGACCTGTTTTGGTAAGCGTTTTGGCACATTACTTTTCGTCATCATCTATTTTTCCCCTGAAATATAATCAATCTACACAGATAGTAAAAAATACTTTACCGATTTTGCAACCGTTTTCTTTGTATCCGGCTTTACATGCGCAATAATCTTCGTTGATTCCTGTCAGACACTTTTCGTTGTTTCCACAGTTGCTGGAGCAAACGTCGTTCTCTGCACACATATCGACTTAAAATGCTAAAATCGTGACTGAATAGAGTTGCATTTTGTGGAGTTAGGCGATAAAATTAAATGTTATGAAGCGCAACTGGAGGGAAAATTTAAAGGATGCGGGCCAAACCCGCTGCATCAGATACACAATAATATAAGGCGTTATGTGGCAGGAGCTTACAAGAAATTGAGATTGGCGTCAACGGTAAAATCAACTTTGAACACGCGGGAGCAAAATCTTTGCAAACCTTGCGTTCAATTGCTTTGGATTGGAATGCACAGTGACAGCAAGGGCAATTAAATAGTATTTCTGAAAACTCCACGCAAACGTGTTAGGCTGGTGCATTAACTTTTTTTTTTTTTTTTTGTGCATTAACTTTATTGCAAAAAATATCCACCATACCTATGTTGCTATCTTGTGGCATAAAGTGCACCATGTTTGTTTGCACTGCAGTAATTTATTTCATTAAGAACTACCTTTAAAGGTGAACGACGATTTCGAAGCATGACATGACTGACTTGTCACGCCGTGATGGGTTGATCCTTCATATGAACTTTGACCTTCTTTTGTGAAGAATTTCACTTTTCCTCCCTTTTCTGTGAAAAGCAAAAATGTTAAAAAAGTTTTGCTCAACCTGGTTTATTTACTTAACTCGATTTACTCAACTCGTTTTACTTACTGGTTAAAACTCCAGCGTGGATGGCAGCAACGCACACTGATGAGTTGATGCTGTACATAGTTGACCCGCACACGTAGTTGGAACTACAACCGGAAGGACAAACAACTTCTGATAGAGATTCTTCCGCGTTTCCGTTTGTGTCGCATTTCACTGCATTGCACAAAGAAATCTTAGTGAAGTTTCAGAAAACCTTCGCCGAATTTTGAAGCAGCAACTAAAGTGTTTGTGCTTGTTTTGGAAAGTAAATCTTCTTTTGCAACATAAAACAAAACAATTTTAAATGCTACTAGCCTTACAAATGTTAAAGTTTAAGTTTAACGTTTCCGTGCCCTTTTCAGAGTTAATCTTGTTGCAGCAAGTCGATATGAATCCAGGTGACAAACAAATGTTACAGTAATATTTATGTTACGTGGGAGTTTAGAGAAACGGTTAGATGCGATTTTCCAGGATAAAAGCTAAGCAGCCACTATATATAGCACAGGAAAATAATTACTTTGGAAGCAATAGGAAACGGACGAAGGAGAGCAAGATTCGCTCGTGATTCCATTCTTTGGTGTTCCTTTGTATTTACGACGTGGTCCGCTTTTGAACACTTTGAAATATCCGCCGTCGTCTGCAAAAGGTTTAAATTAAAAATACTGAAATTATGTTATGGTCTCCACTGTTGTGTATGTGGCATAGGTATGGGACAGGACACTTTTAAAACACATTGCGCAACCTTATGTTCTAGTGTTAACAAAGCCAAAATCGCCTATATAGCGTTGGGCCTACTTTTATTGTTCTCTTATGCATTTAGTTACGACCTAACGACGGTCCTACCATAAGAGTCAAGGTAAAATCGTTGCATTAAACACAAACTCACTGTCCATCAGTCCAGCGTGCATCGCAGCAAGACACAGAGGACCCCTGACGTAGTTGTCGGTTCCACATAAATCTGAATGTTGCCTCCAACAACCAGCAGGACAAATCACTTTCGTAATGGAATGCTTCAAATCGGACAGCTTCGTGTCGCAGGTCGCTGAAAGAAGAGTAGTTTGAAATATTGAACAATTAAAATATCCACAATACATTCAAGATAATAGGGCGTTGACAACCGGCTAAAAGTACCAACATAAAGATAGTTTCTGGAGAACGGATTTATGGGGTAAATTCGTCCACTTTTAGATCATGGGTGGTAAAATCCTGTACCAAATGTCGTCCGTATGCCGTTAAAGAATAAATACCGTCCATTAAATATATCCATTAATAGGTTCGAGGCCCGCCTATTTTAACTACTTTAATGCATAATACTGATAGAGAGACATTCCAATTTTCTTTCAAACATATCAATATCTATTAATATCGGTTAATATCTCTTAAAATATTCATTTAATAAACATTACAAAAAATACTTACCCATAAAAGAATCGATTCCATGCGGATGAAGCAAACAATTCCAGAAGAGCAAGAATATCATCCAGTTTGGTTTCGACGCTGTCCAACAAATCATTCTTCCTTTGTATTTTATGAAACTAGTTTGCTGAGCTAAAACAAATCCGTTCTCAGTTAAAACAAACGATTTATAATCGGGCATTTACAAGTTTACTTTAACAAACAAAAATCTGTTTTAAGAACAACAGGGACTTTAGTTTTCTGCAATAACTTTATAATATAAAGAGATCACAGATTTAGTTTCGAAATCACTTAGCCCGCAGGTAATTGTCTAATTAGTCGCACCATTGTTAAGATGATTAAACAACAGCTTCAATGCGTCTCCTCGTTTGTTCTTCAGACCTTTCTCCTTTAGCCTGGGCAACCGATCCTATTGCACAACATGACAAGGCTAAATGGGTATGATGACGTGTGCAATCAAAGGTTGTTTTGCATTGCGCGACAAATTCCAATCAGCTAAGCAGGCAGTGGCGGTGTTTTACACGTTTGCCTGTAATTTTACCGATTACAATTCTTGGGAATTTTCGATAATTTAACGCTAAACTCGCATGGCTCTGCCTGTACGATAGCCCGTACCTGACACATCGAACTGAAGTGACCTTGAAGAATAACCAAGCCCATATCTTCCAGACTGTTGTTTACACGAAGTTTTCTTATAGTATGCCATTATTTTTTGTAACAATATGTTGTAAGTTTACTGAAAATTATTTTTTAATTTCCCACGTTAAAGGTGTTTCCTTCTCCAGCGCATAAAACTGTACACGAAAAGTCACTGAAATATAATACTTTTGAAAATAGCCCAACTATATACTCACGTTTAAGCTATGTATTGAATCCAATTGGATTTGCGTTGCACGATCTTAGCAATTATCAGTAAGATTCAGTAATGGAACACATAAAAGATTTCCCAGTAACACAAGAGATAGTTTTGTAATTGCACTGAAGTTACGTTGGAAACTTCACATTTTTTCTTATTCGATTTGGTTTGTTGTATAAAGGTGTATTGTTTGGTTAAATTGTGATACACTTTACATTTTATTTTTTGCACATCAGATTGTCATGTTAATCACTTTTATTTATCATGGGAATGATCACCAAGACCACACACGTTAGCACACATGTGTCCAATCATTTCCTTCGCAATCTTGTCTCCAATTCCCTCATTCTGTCCATCTGATATAAAGATGTGTTCTTTTTCACCAGTTATGTCTAAAAGCTGCTGCATATTCGGTGAGTGGTAGAAATCCATGAACATTGCATAAGTCTGTAATATAAAGAATAGGATTTTTTTGTTGGCAACAAAAGATAGCACATTTGTTGGCACTAAACCCTTTTTTTTGTTGGCGTTGATTTTAGGAATTTTCACGTGTCACACCATTCAAATTCAAATCATCTGCAACAACTTTACAATGAATTTAATTGACGCTATGAGTCATGTGGTAAAACCACTGATGATTCAGCAATTTATTGGTTTCTCTTCCTTTGAACATTTTACCGCGAATTTGAAGAGTCGTAATTTGCACGCGCCATCAAGTTCTGTGATAAGTGCCTGTAGTTCCATGCACCAAGGAAGCAGAAATCAAGAATTTCAAACAACAAATCTACGCCTGTCAATACCTATAAAGTTTATATAGTATAAACCAGTGGTTCTTAACTCTTTTCCTTACTGCACCCCTTTCAAATCACCAATAGATTTTCAAACGACATAGAATCAATTGACATTCTATAGTGAGTGGAAAAATCAACTACCATATTTCTTTTGGATAAAAGTTACAAAAAAGTAACAATTACAACTGACTGGACAGCTGCTTAAGCATTCCTCAGTTTTGGAACAATTACTCCAACAGGTGCTCGGTTAATTCGTTGAAATCGTTTGAAGTTGTGGAGATTATAGACATATTTATTGAGCTCCAACAACAAGGATAAATAATAGGAATCTACTTTGCCTCGAAGGTATACGAACATTTTATTTTCGCAAATTGGAGTCTTGTACAATGATAAACCGCAACAAGAAAACAGTGAGTGCTATATATTTAAGTCAGCGCCCGAGAAATGGAACAAATGTGCTGTTAAATAAATAACTTATGTTATGACTCTTGAACACTAGTCGCATCCTAATGGTATCTCATTGTATCAAAACTAGAGAACCAAAACATTACACAGGGAATTCAGAGCAATATTTTTTAGCTTCAAAGCAAAAGTTCATCAATAATAAAGATGCACTAATACAGAAATCGTCCTGATCCATGGATGCTCAACATACGGTTCCAGTTACATATATTGACATGACTTCTGACAAATTCAACACACTGATTACTGTTTAGGACTGATGATGGCATATTTGTGGGTGAAATCATATCCGCAGTGGTTTGTTATAGGAAATATACTGATTTGAGTGTGCTGAATTTGTCAGCTAAGTAATGTCCATCTGTAATAATTTAAACAGATAAAAAGTCCCTGCAGAAAGTTGAATAACTGTGATTTAAGAGTGTGCCGTTTACCATTGGGCTGCATGAATGTCTGTGGTTGGCCAAAACTAGCAAAACATATTTATTTCAAAACATCAAAAAAAATTATTTGAAGATTAATTCATTTGCATTTTTAAGTCAGCGACGCTCGCAAAGGCCGTAACCTTTAAAATCACAGAAAAGATCGTTCCATTGATATTGATCAGACTTGCGGGCCTCGACACAACGTTCGTCTATGTTGTTTGGCTCATCCTTTGCAAAATCATCTTCACTGGAATTGCGATTCAAGTCCACACCGTCAACAAATGTATAATTTTCGTCCCCGTCAAAATCCGTTAAACCGATCCAAAATGTATCGTGTCCAAGTTGATTCATCATATCTTTCAAAGAGCTGTAATAGAAAATGGCACAGACACAGAGTTATGTAAGACGTTATTTCATAAAATATTATGTGGAACAAATAAAGACAGCAGCGACCTATTTTTTGCTGCCAACAATCGCCACCTGGGAAGTGTAATTGCAATATTAAATTCAAACAAACAAAGCGGTGACACTCTTAAAATTCTATGCTTTATTTTTAATCCGTTTTTAGGTTGTTGTCTAAACAGAACGAAAATCGTGTTTTAGAAATTATTTTAATCAAACAAAGAAAATCAGATTTTACTTGCGAACAGTTTGATTTCTCATCCCCCAAGCGGCCAAATCCCCTCCGATAGACTGGCAATATTTTCTTGATTCGCTCCAGTTCTTAGCTGTTGGTGCGAAGTGATGATTTAATATCACTAGTAATACATGAAAGACGATTTTAATTAGAGTCCAATTCAGTAAAATGCTGAAGATGCGTAACAAATCAAGGTAACTTATGAACATTTACCTATTAAAAACTGCGCTGGACTTTAGAATTTGCAAAGTTTTTTGGTGCTTTTCTGATAATTCTTGCAAACATACACACAGTTTGTTCGTGAATAGCCTTCCACATTTCTTAGGGAATAATAATTAAACATTTTGGCAGATTCTCCACTGAGCCTGCGTAGACTCCTGTCGTGGGTTCGAATTCCACCAGGAAGGCTAGATTTTTCTAGCTTAGTATACGCCTGGCCACAAATGCTTGGCAACTGGTTTATTTGGTATGGCGCCTACAATTGGCCCGGAGGACTGTGATTTATACTATTAGGTTGTTGTTTCATTATAACAAACAACAAACGAAACTCGAAAATACATTTAACTTATTTCTTTATAATTAAAGCAGTAAACATCCATTAAACGAGACTCGGTATGTCTGAGTCTTAAACATTGTGTCGGGGTTAATTAAAAAATATTTATCCACTACATATTCAAGTATTCTTTTTTCAAATATAATAGTTGCTCCATCCCAAAATAAGCACAGATGCGAACTTAGTTGTTGTACCTGTCTCACAGTTTCTTCCTGTGTACCAAATAGTGCATGTGCAGTTGTAAGAAGTGTCAATGTTGACACACGTCCCTCCGTGTTGACATATTCCAGGATTTGCCTCACACATGGGAACTAAAAAAATGTTTACTCGGTTTTGCTTTGTGTTATTAAGGCAAAAAATGCAGTGCCAAAGTTCAATACTTTTTTAATTACTGCTACAGTACTCAGAAAATTGGGGTGGTCCGTATAACAATAAAAAGCGACCTGTTTTGGTAAGCGTTTTGGCACATTACTTTTCGTCATCATCTATTTTTCCCCTGAAATATAATCAATCTACACAGATAGTAAAAAATACTTTACCGATTTTGCAACCGTTTTCTTTGTATCCGGCTTTACATGCGCAATAATCTTCGTTGATTCCTGTCAGACACTTTTCGTTGTTTCCACAGTTGCTGGAGCAAACGTCGTTCTCTGCACACATATCGACTTAAAATGCTAAAATCGTGACTGAATAGAGTTGCATTTTGTGGAGTTAGGCGATAAAATTAAATGTTATGAAGCGCAACTGGAGGGAAAATTTAAAGGATGCGGGCCAAACCCGCTGCATCAGATACACAATAATATAAGGCGTTATGTGGCAGGAGCTTACAAGAAATTGAGATTGGCGTCAACGGTAAAATCAACTTTGAACACGCGGGAGCAAAATCTTTGCAAACCTTGCGTTCAATTGCTTTGGATTGGAATGCACAGTGACAGCAAGGGCAATTAAATAGTATTTCTGAAAACTCCACGCAAACGTGTTAGGCTGGTGCATTAACTTTTTTTTTTTTTTTTTGTGCATTAACTTTATTGCAAAAAATATCCACCATACCTATGTTGCTATCTTGTGGCATAAAGTGCACCATGTTTGTTTGCACTGCAGTAATTTATTTCATTAAGAACTACCTTTAAAGGTGAACGACGATTTCGAAGCATGACATGACTGACTTGTCACGCCGTGATGGGTTGATCCTTCATATGAACTTTGACCTTCTTTTGTGAAGAATTTCACTTTTCCTCCCTTTTCTGTGAAAAGCAAAAATGTTAAAAAAGTTTTGCTCAACCTGGTTTATTTACTTAACTCGATTTACTCAACTCGTTTTACTTACTGGTTAAAACTCCAGCGTGGATGGCAGCAACGCACACTGATGAGTTGATGCTGTACATAGTTGACCCGCACACGTAGTTGGAACTACAACCGGAAGGACAAACAACTTCTGATAGAGATTCTTCCGCGTTTCCGTTTGTGTCGCATTTCACTGCATTGCACAAAGAAATCTTAGTGAAGTTTCAGAAAACCTTCGCCGAATTTTGAAGCAGCAACTAAAGTGTTTGTGCTTGTTTTGGAAAGTAAATCTTCTTTTGCAACATAAAACAAAACAATTTTAAATGCTACTAGCCTTACAAATGTTAAAGTTTAAGTTTAACGTTTCCGTGCCCTTTTCAGAGTTAATCTTGTTGCAGCAAGTCGATATGAATCCAGGTGACAAACAAATGTTACAGTAATATTTATGTTACGTGGGAGTTTAGAGAAACGGTTAGATGCGATTTTCCAGGATAAAAGCTAAGCAGCCACTATATATAGCACAGGAAAATAATTACTTTGGAAGCAATAGGAAACGGACGAAGGAGAGCAAGATTCGCTCGTGATTCCATTCTTTGGTGTTCCTTTGTATTTACGACGTGGTCCGCTTTTGAACACTTTGAAATATCCGCCGTCGTCTGCAAAAGGTTTAAATTAAAAATACTGAAATTATGTTATGGTCTCCACTGTTGTGTATGTGGCATAGGTATGGGACAGGACACTTTTAAAACACATTGCGCAACCTTATGTTCTAGTGTTAACAAAGCCAAAATCGCCTATATAGCGTTGGGCCTACTTTTATTGTTCTCTTATGCATTTAGTTACGACCTAACGACGGTCCTACCATAAGAGTCAAGGTAAAATCGTTGCATTAAACACAAACTCACTGTCCATCAGTCCAGCGTGCATCGCAGCAAGACACAGAGGACCCCTGACGTAGTTGTCGGTTCCACATAAATCTGAATGTTGCCTCCAACAACCAGCAGGACAAATCACTTTCGTAATGGAATGCTTCAAATCGGACAGCTTCGTGTCGCAGGTCGCTGAAAGAAGAGTAGTTTGAAATATTGAACAATTAAAATATCCACAATACATTCAAGATAATAGGGCGTTGACAACCGGCTAAAAGTACCAACATAAAGATAGTTTCTGGAGAACGGATTTATGGGGTAAATTCGTCCACTTTTAGATCATGGGTGGTAAAATCCTGTACCAAATGTCGTCCGTATGCCGTTAAAGAATAAATACCGTCCATTAAATATATCCATTAATAGGTTCGAGGCCCGCCTATTTTAACTACTTTAATGCATAATACTGATAGAGAGACATTCCAATTTTCTTTCAAACATATCAATATCTATTAATATCGGTTAATATCTCTTAAAATATTCATTTAATAAACATTACAAAAAATACTTACCCATAAAAGAATCGATTCCATGCGGATGAAGCAAACAATTCCAGAAGAGCAAGAATATCATCCAGTTTGGTTTCGACGCTGTCCAACAAATCATTCTTCCTTTGTATTTTATGAAACTAGTTTGCTGAGCTAAAACAAATCCGTTCTCAGTTAAAACAAACGATTTATAATCGGGCATTTACAAGTTTACTTTAACAAACAAAAATCTGTTTTAAGAACAACAGGGACTTTAGTTTTCTGCAATAACTTTATAATATAAAGAGATCACAGATTTAGTTTCGAAATCACTTAGCCCGCAGGTAATTGTCTAATTAGTCGCACCATTGTTAAGATGATTAAACAACAGCTTCAATGCGTCTCCTCGTTTGTTCTTCAGACCTTTCTCCTTTAGCCTGGGCAACCGATCCTATTGCACAACATGACAAGGCTAAATGGGTATGATGACGTGTGCAATCAAAGGTTGTTTTGCATTGCGCGACAAATTCCAATCAGCTAAGCAGGCAGTGGCGGTGTTTTACACGTTTGCCTGTAATTTTACCGATTACAATTCTTGGGAATTTTCGATAATTTAACGCTAAACTCGCATGGCTCTGCCTGTACGATAGCCCGTACCTGACACATCGAACTGAAGTGACCTTGAAGAATAACCAAGCCCATATCTTCCAGACTGTTGTTTACACGAAGTTTTCTTATAGTATGCCATTATTTTTTGTAACAATATGTTGTAAGTTTACTGAAAATTATTTTTTAATTTCCCACGTTAAAGGTGTTTCCTTCTCCAGCGCATAAAACTGTACACGAAAAGTCACTGAAATATAATACTTTTGAAAATAGCCCAACTATATACTCACGTTTAAGCTATGTATTGAATCCAATTGGATTTGCGTTGCACGATCTTAGCAATTATCAGTAAGATTCAGTAATGGAACACATAAAAGATTTCCCAGTAACACAAGAGATAGTTTTGTAATTGCACTGAAGTTACGTTGGAAACTTCACATTTTTTCTTATTCGATTTGGTTTGTTGTATAAAGGTGTATTGTTTGGTTAAATTGTGATACACTTTACATTTTATTTTTTGCACATCAGATTGTCATGTTAATCACTTTTATTTATCATGGGAATGATCACCAAGACCACACACGTTAGCACACATGTGTCCAATCATTTCCTTCGCAATCTTGTCTCCAATTCCCTCATTCTGTCCATCTGATATAAAGATGTGTTCTTTTTCACCAGTTATGTCTAAAAGCTGCTGCATATTCGGTGAGTGGTAGAAATCCATGAACATTGCATAAGTCTGTAATATAAAGAATAGGATTTTTTTGTTGGCAACAAAAGATAGCACATTTGTTGGCACTAAACCCTTTTTTTTGTTGGCGTTGATTTTAGGAATTTTCACGTGTCACACCATTCAAATTCAAATCATCTGCAACAACTTTACAATGAATTTAATTGACGCTATGAGTCATGTGGTAAAACCACTGATGATTCAGCAATTTATTGGTTTCTCTTCCTTTGAACATTTTACCGCGAATTTGAAGAGTCGTAATTTGCACGCGCCATCAAGTTCTGTGATAAGTGCCTGTAGTTCCATGCACCAAGGAAGCAGAAATCAAGAATTTCAAACAACAAATCTACGCCTGTCAATACCTATAAAGTTTATATAGTATAAACCAGTGGTTCTTAACTCTTTTCCTTACTGCACCCCTTTCAAATCACCAATAGATTTTCAAACGACATAGAATCAATTGACATTCTATAGTGAGTGGAAAAATCAACTACCATATTTCTTTTGGATAAAAGTTACAAAAAAGTAACAATTACAACTGACTGGACAGCTGCTTAAGCATTCCTCAGTTTTGGAACAATTACTCTAACAGGTGCTCGGTTAATTCGTTGAAATCGTTTGAAGTTGTGGAGATTATAGACATATTTATTGAGCTCCAACAACAAGGATAAATAATAGGAATCTACTTTGCCTCGAAGGTATACGAACATTTTATTTTCGCAAATTGGAGTCTTGTACAATGATAAACCGCAACAAGAAAACAGTGAGTGCTATATATTTAAGTCAGCGCCCGAGAAATGGAACAAATGTGCTGTTAAATAAATAACTTATGTTATGACTCTTGAACACTAGTCGCATCCTAATGGTATCTCATTGTATCAAAACTAGAGAACCAAAACATTACACAGGGAATTCAGAGCAATATTTTTTAGCTTCAAAGCAAAAGTTCATCAATAATAAAGATGCACTAATACAGAAATCGTCCTGATCCATGGATGCTCAACATACGGTTCCAGTTACATATATTGACATGACTTCTGACAAATTCAACACACTGATTACTGTTTAGGACTGATGATGGCATATTTGTGGGTGAAATCATATCCGCAGTGGTTTGTTATAGGAAATATACTGATTTGAGTGTGCTGAATTTGTCAGCTAAGTAATGTCCATCTGTAATAATTTAAACAGATAAAAAGTCCCTGCAGAAAGTTGAATAACTGTGATTTAAGAGTGTGCCGTTTACCATTGGGCTGCATGAATGTCTGTGGTTGGCCAAAACTAGCAAAACATATTTATTTCAAAACATCAAAAAAAATTATTTGAAGATTAATTCATTTGCATTTTTAAGTCAGCGACGCTCGCAAAGGCCGTAACCTTTAAAATCACAGAAAAGATCGTTCCATTGATATTGATCAGACTTGCGGGCCTCGACACAACGTTCGTCTATGTTGTTTGGCTCATCCTTTGCAAAATCATCTTCACTGGAATTGCGATTCAAGTCCACACCGTCAACAAATGTATAATTTTCGTCCCCGTCAAAATCCGTTAAACCGATCCAAAATGTATCGTGTCCAAGTTGATTCATCATATCTTTCAAAGAGCTGTAATAGAAAATGGCACAGACACAGAGTTATGTAAGACGTTATTTCATAAAATATTATGTGGAACAAATAAAGACAGCAGCGACCTATTTTTTGCTGCCAACAATCGCCACCTGGGAAGTGTAATTGCAATATTAAATTCAAACAAACAAAGCGGTGACACTCTTAAAATTCTATGCTTTATTTTTTAATCCATTTTTAGGTTGTTGTCTAAACAGAACGAAAATCGTGTTTTAGAAATTATTTTAATCAAACAAAGAAAATCAGATTTTACTTGCGAACAGTTTGATTTCTCATCCCCCAAGCGGCCAAATCCCCGCCGATAGACTGGCAATATTTTCTTGATTCGCTCCAGTTCTTAGCTGTTGGTGCGAAGTGATGATCTAATATCACTAGTAATACATGAAAGACGATTTTACTTAGAGTCCAATTCAGTAAAATGCTGAAGATGCGTAAAAAATCAAGGTAACTCATGAACATTTACCTATTAAAAACTGCGCTGGACTTTAGAATTTGCAAGTTTTTTGGTGCTTTTCTGATAATTCTTGCAAACATACACACAGTTTGTTCGTGAATAGCCTTCCACATTTCTTAGGGAATAATAATTAAACGTGTGTATCAGCTGCAAAGTCAATCATATTATAGCCAAGTTGTAAATAACAGACTATTTGTTTTTGTTTTTTGCCTCAATAACGTTACTTAAAAAGTCCTAAGACTGAAATAGTAAAAACAAATCAGTTATTTAACAAACTGCTGTCAAATTTGTAAATATAACCCATTTAGACGTAAAACGCGATATGCACCTTTTTTATCTATAGTTTGTGTGCGACGCTTGTTTCGCATCTTTTTTATCATTCTTTCCACCTGATTCAAATGTATATAAACAGGTGTAACTGATGAGGCCTTCGTTTCACTGATGATAGCAAGAGCATTTGACGAAACTTTACAAATAACCCTTTGAGGGTTACTGGCACATATATGTACCACAACTTTGAAGCGTCGTAGAAAATTAATTTGTTGTTCGATCGATATAATTTTCACACAACCTCTCAATTTGGATTTAATGTTTATATTTCTATGATTTTTTTGCACTTGCCACTTTCAGATCAGCTGTTTTTGTGCCTTAAAGTAGTCAGTTTTCGGGCATTCTTAAGGGCATAGTTGTTTCACTTACTGGTAAGTATACAAAAACATAAAAACAAGTGACTGATAACGTTTTTTATTGTTTATGTGTTGGTTATCAATAATTACTAGTTTTAAAAAATAAAACCCAAGTAAAAATGTAAAAATTTTGGACATACATGTTATGGTACATATATGTACCACCGACCATTTGGGGAAAAAATTCAAAATTTTCGGTTTTGTTGAAAAATGCTATTGTTTGTTTTTTAAGTCCAATTAGAACTACAAAACAGCACATTTAAGGTTTTTAGTATTTTTGATTTGTATTTTAAGACATTTCAGAACAAAAGTGACTGGAACAAAAAGTTAGTTTTTCCACTGACATATAGCATTGTGGAGGAAATTTTGTTTGCTGATGTTAGCGACACTGAAGATGACCTTGCTTTAGATGCAGAAGATGTTAAGGTTCTACTAAAAGATTCTAAATTGTTGCTGCCAGTTCAATGCTTGATTGTACGGTAGCAAAAAAGCAAAGTCCTAGTGATTAGAAGAGATCTGTAGCAAGTTGAACTTCAACAACACTGAAAATATGAAACCGAGAAATGATCCAATGTATGATAGGGCTTTTAAAATTAGGCCAGTGCTACAGCATTTTAATTCATCATTTCTATCAGTCCTATTTTCTTCTGTTGATGAACATGTGATCAAATTTCAAGGGCCACAATTCTAGTATTTGCAAGAAAAGATCTAGCAAAGTCAATACAATTGAAAAGATCAACAATAGACAAAGGTGTAAGCTTTGCACATGTCAAAAGATTCAGAACAGAACCAACAACAAGTATGTCCAGTGTGACACATATTTTTGTTGTACAAAGGATAGGAAATGCTTCAAACTTTATCATGAAAAATAAGTTTCTGTGCTTGATTTTGTTGTATTTTAATTTTTTGTGACCTGTTACCATTTGCTATCTATGATTTCTTCGTACAAAACTAGCATTTCCTTTTCATCTCTATATTTTTGTGAAGCTAAGTTTACTGAACTGAAATCCTACACCGGTAATGACAACAATTATTGCTGAAATACCTGCACTATTATTCTACATTTACAAGTTTTCTGGCATTTTTGTATGCTGTTGACTAGGTTTTGTTTGTTGTTTTGTATTTACTAATCAAATACATGGAATACAAGTATTTTTAGTAAACAGAGTTTACTTACAGTGATCCTTGAATACAGTTTTTACTATAAAAATGGATTTGCACCAAAATTAAAAAAAAAAAAATTCAAAAAAAAATTCCCCCAAATGGTTGCTGGTACATATACGTACCATGCTCTAACATAAACAAACTAAGAAATTACAAATTTTTTTTTTGGAATACTTTTTTTGACCCATTTTAACTAAGATTTGTTGACTGAATTAAAAAAAGCAGTGCACAAAAAAGTGTGTCCCTCAAAGGGATAAGGCATGTCTCTTTTTACGTGTATATGGGCCGTTATTTTCACCATTAGACTTAAGAAGGGTCCCGTATTTAGTATTTCAACATTGTTCATGTGACTGACCTGTACCACATGTATTTTGTACAGTCATAGCCACATGAGACAAAAAACACCAACTTTGGTTGTTGTACCTGTCTCGCAGTTCTTTCCCGTGTACCACATATTGCACATGCAGCTATAGCATTTTCCCATATCAATGCAAGTCCCTCCGTGTTGGCATATTCCCGGACTTTCAATACAGATGGAAACTATAAAGACATGTTTCTGGTTTTTAAATGTTATTTGATGATAAGTAGGTGATAAGTTACCGGTTAGTGTCTGCTCACTAGTTGCATTGAGGAGAGCTTATGTCTACAACAAACTAGTTTACCGTATTCACAAAACTCTCCTTTGTATCCCGCTTTACATGCACAATAATCTTCGTTGATGCCCATCACACACTTTCCGTTGTTTCCACAATTTTTGGAACATATGTCGCAATCTGAAAACACATCGAGCACAATGACGAAACATGCCTAACTTTAGTTAGTTAATTTTGGAAGACAACCACTTGTTTATGGAAAGAGATATACATACGTTTGGCATGCCAATCATTTTAGACTTTTGTTTTAAAACCCATGGACCGAGTAACAGATAAATATATTTTTCCAATATGGCAATCTTGCGCCATAAGAAGCACGTTCTCCTGTTGGCATTTCAGTTTATTATATTGTAGACTTACCTTTAAATGTAAACCACATTGTGATTGGTTGGTTTGAAACGTTACATGACTGACTTGTCACGCCGTGATTGGTTGCCCCGTGATACGACCTTTGACCTTTTCGTGTGAAGAATTTTATTTTACCGCCACGTTCTGTGTGATGTAAAATCGAAGAATGTTATTTTACATTTTAATGGGTTACTTTAATTCCAAACGCACAATACAATTGAATATTTTCATATCAGTGTTTAACTTTTAGCTGGAGTGTTTATATTCCGCAGTTACGGTTTTTATTTTTAATCCTCGCAACTTAGCCTGTTTCCTTACTAGTTGAAAGTCTCACTTAACTCCGATGACTTACTTTTCTGGGTTTACTTTTATTCTTGCTCAACTAAATCAGATCGGTTCACTTAACTCAGATCGGTTTACTTAACTCAGATCGGTTTACTTAACTCAGATCGGTTTACTTAACTCAGATCGGTTTACTTAACTCATATCGGTTTACTTAACTCAGATCGGTTTACTTAACTCAACTCCGATTACTTAACTCAGATCGGTTTACTTAACTCAGATCGGTTTACTTAACTCAGATCGGTTTACTTAACTCATATCGGTTTACTTAACTCAGATCGGTTTACTTAACTCAACTCCGATTACTTACTTTACTCGGTTTACTTACTGGTTAAAACTCCAGCGTGGATGGCAGCAACGCACACTGATGAGTTGATGCTGTACATAGTTGACCCGCACACGTAGTTGGAACTACAACCGGAAGGACAAACAATTTCGAATAGAGATTCCTCCGCGTTTCCGTTCGTGTCGCAGGTCGCTGACAGAAAAAAAAAAACATACAATCGAAATAGAAATAAAGAAATCAGGGTACACCAGGCATATTGAGGGCGTTATACCGAATGATCCGGTCACTAAGCCTTTTAATATGTTAAGGCATAAGCTAAAAAGCATGCGGTGGAATTTGAACCCTTGAAAGGAGCCTTTTATTCCTTAATGTACAGATCATAAAAGGCTTGTATCTATACTGCAGATATTGAAAAGACTGCGCCATACTTGTGCTCAAGCTGTAGATCTCAACCTATCTAAGCGTTAAGCCTCTGCAACTTGAGTTAAAATGTTTTCAAGCTTCGGTTGAAATTGTGAAATTGTGTTTTTGCGCTTTAAATCTATTCTAATATCATGAACCATACAGTTTAGCTTATATTATTTACTCTTGTTTTGCTTTATTCTCACCCATTAAAGATTCGCTTTCATGGAAATAACACAAAATCAAAAACAGCAGCAACCTTGGTCTGGATACTGTGAAATAATGCATCGTAGTTTTCCTGGGTTTTACGCAAGTTATTTACGGGGAAAAAACAAGCTTATAGTATAATAATACAAATAATACCTATGATACGTAAAACATATAATCCAAGTGAATAATTTAATTTATTACACAAACACGCACGCTTTCTTGCACAACATTCATATAAAGTGTTAACCCAGTGTATCTTGCAGTTTGATTTTCATTTGCGTATACTGCTTCTATTAAAACTCTAAATGAATCACCACTATTGCTTGTATCATTGACTTGTTTTGCCAATTAAGGCTCAGAGCAAGTAGCAAGAATTCATGTCGGAAATGACGCCTGTTTATGAGGTGGTTTTTTAACTTGTAGTCAGATGTAGTCAGGTGTATTGAACAGGAAACAGGCCATTTGTTCAGGCAGCTATGGTGTGGTTAACTCTTTCGGATTTTTGCTTCAAGTTACGGTGTTAATTTTACTATGTATTTTTACTGTAGCCGTCTTATGACAAAGTAAGTTACTTTAAAAATCATCAGTACATGTAAGATATGTTTCACTGCAGTCTACAGTAAAATCATATTACTATATTTCTGGCAATAAATGGCCTATGTCAGAGCAAACATTTTACCAACCATTAGTTGTGTTGATTTACAAGTGTTTTCACGTAACACACCATTTTGAATCATCCGCATTAGCTTTAATGAATTTGATTCTAAAAGCGTCCCTATGAGTCACGTGGTAAAATGCACTGAATGAGTCAGCAATTCATTGGTTTCTCTTCCTTTGAACGTGTAACTGCGAATTTGATGAGTCACCATTTGCACGCGCAAACAATGTCTGTGTAGATGCCATGTGTGTTGTTATATACGCCAAACAAGCAAAATAATTTGTTTGGTCCGCAAAAACATCGATTTAAGGTACAGTTGCAAACAAGCAGTCAAAGTATATAGACATCTGCGACATTATTGCTAGTTTTGGCACCGGTCAATTAATATTTCCAATCTGCTTTAAACTACATTAACTACAAACGCTTAACATGTAACACTTCATTTTTTTCTTGTGCGTTTACCATTGTCCAAAATTCGATACAAAGAATAGTTGTACATAATTCAAAACACAAGCAAACAACAAACGAAGCAAAAATATTCCTATTACAGTGAACTCCACTGCCCCCTGCCGGTCATTGTGATTCAAACGCAAACCACGATAAAGAGCTGGCATCTCCTATTAACTGTAAATATAATGTTTCGAACATTATTATTTTAACTCTGCCACAATTATCGCATGATGGGCCCAAATGGGTGCCCTTACGTAAATCCTAATTCTAAATTATGCTTAAATATCCTGCGCTTCGGTTTAAATTCTTTACATCAAACGCTTGGAGAAAACTTTTAGGTAATTTGTGGTTTTCAACACCTTCAAGGGACATAACAAGGGAGTTTTGAGCAGTCTATTGTTGCCAAGAATGTTTTGCAATAATTCAAAATATAGCTCCCAAGGCGTACAAAAGCCTTAACAATTCTAACTGTAAACAACAGAGCAATATTTTCTATGTATTCTTTAACCGGAAATAGGTTTTTGTCTCTATTTCCGCACTCACATCCCTAATTAGAAACCGTTTGTTAATTGCGACTGTTCAACATGCCCAAATGGTTAGCAGTGTACAGTATACAGTTTTAGAAAGTTCGAGAAAGACGTTCGTTTCCATAACGGCGATAGGTAAACGTCTTTGGTTTTTACAGCAGTGCAATGGTAGATAAAACGGGTTTTGTAACTTACTTTATGCAAACAACTTTGAAAGTTTTAGGCTATTACAATTTGTTTGTTTGAGTAAAAACACGACAAAATGGTTTATGTGGTGAAAGGCAGTTTGTTAAAAAGTGCTCTTTCATATTACCTATTGTCTGTTAGAGCTGGTGTAAAAAGTTTGGTATTTTATTCACTATTACTTGAAAGTATTCTTGTAGTTAACAGAACCAAAACTTGAATGATAAAAATTGGTTTTCTTTGCTGACTATAACATTTAGGAGTCAACATGGGATCCAGCGGAAGCAAATTGCCCCAATCGGAACTGGAACGCCTAAGTGCTGAAACGAATTGTAAGTCAAAATAATTTTCTGATTTTGGATGAATTCTCTGTGTTGAATTTAAATAAGAAACTGACTTTTCCAAATTTGCCACGTTTTTCGCTGAATGATTTCGTTACCACAAATCCTTTTTTTCACGTAACTCAAGTGGTTAAAAATGGGTGTAGCTGATGTGGCCCTCATATCACTGATGATGACATAAGCATTTGCCGAAAGTCTGAACAAAAAACATCTTCTGTTTAACGTCTATCAGTTATTTTCATCATTCTATGAACATATAAAAGATCCGTATATGGTTTTCCAAACATATTTACATGCAGACGCGACCGTTGATGGCCGTGTTTCCTGTTTCAACAACAGTGTTAGTTTACTATTAATCTGTTGTAGACACTGAAGCTGAAATCGCCCAATGGTACAAAGGTTTCATCTCTGATTGTCCAAGTGGATACATGACCATTGCCGATTACCAGAGGGTCTGCGAGTCATTCTTTCCCAACGGAATTTCGGAAAACTTTTCACGTTTTGTCTTCAACTCGTTCAACCTCGACGAAAACGCGTCGCTCAACTTTGAGAACTTCATCAAGTACATGTCACTCATGTCGCGTGGTTCGGTTGAGGAAAAGCAAAGATGTGAGTCAGAATTTGTAGAGATTCGCTGACAATTATTTGAAACAATTTTTGCTGCATAGCTTCGTCAAGCAAAACAAATCGTTTACTTTAAAGCGGTCGGATAAACCTAAAATATTACGTTTAAATCTTACAATTTTTTCGTTAATTATCCGCCCCACAAAGACATAAAATACCCCACAACGTTAAAAAATCTCTTTTTAGCTAGTTTAACCCCCTTCTGGGGATCCTTTGGTTCTTTGTTGGCTATATTATCAATACAATAGGCAAGCATATTTAATGGTTAACCAAGTAGTTCTTGTGTGGGTATTAAACCCCCAAAGAAGTTGTTTATTTTTACAGAAAAGGTAGTTACAGGTTGTTTTATCGTAAATCGGAAAGGTTAAGAACCACTGCGTTAGGCTAAGTAATGTAATGTAATAGTTTAAAGTTCCAAAACCAACTTATGTTGCTAGGGGCTTTTCATCTTCGTGATGTTGATCACACTGGCGAAATTCACAAGGACAAACTGCGCATGATAGATGACGCTGTCTTCACCATGATCGTGAGTAACCTGTAAATCTAGTGCTCAGAAAAATTGGTTTTACACAAACATCATATTTCAGGCTGATCACGTGCCGTTGCCTGACGACGAAGATACGTCAGCTAAGCGCACTGAAAAGGTTTTTGCTCTCATGGAAACCGTAAGCACAAATATTTAGGTTTTTGATCAATAAATAGACAGTCATACACGATTGTAAGGAATTGACATGTACTTAATATAAACGTTTCCCATCATTACATTTCTATTTATTTTGTTTCTCAAATTTACATCAAGCTAAGGAACGAACCCATGTTTACCGTCAAGAATTTGAACTGACTTCTCGATTTGTAAAACTTTTTTCTGAGACAGAAACAGTTAAAATGTTAATCGAAATCGAACCTCATCATTTACTTGGTCATTTTTATTTTGTTTTCTATCGAGCTATTCATCAGAATTCATTGGATTTTCTTTGCAGGACGACTACGGAAACATTTCATTGGAAGCTTTTAAGCAGGGCTGCAATGCAGATAAAGATATCACTAAAGCCCTAAACCTTTACGACACTGTACAATTGAAAGGATAAGCTCTTCTGGTCTTCTTTAGTCATAGTGCTTTGTACATTGCAAAATATTTATTTGGTTTGTTCGTTGGCGTTATATGGATGTTATGAAAACTATGTCTTACGTCTAGAAACTGGTCCTAATCCAAGTGAATATACGATTAACCACATGGGCAGCAGTGTATTGATATAATGGTTTTTGTTAGCACCTTTAAAGCAAGGCAGAAATAAAGCTGTATGCGAACTTAAAGTTCGGACTCGAAACCAATCGTTAAACAAAATTCGCACAAGCAAAACCCATATAAGACTGTAACGTTAGATTGTGAAGTCAGACACTCTTGTTTCTGTTTTGTTTCAAAAAAGGCCAAACCGGAGAAAAGCCACTTTGGGCATATATGCAAGGAGCCCACCGCTTGTGCAGAGCATGTACTTTAATTCTTGGCAAACTGCCAGTTATACAAAGACCGCTTCTTTTCAAAAGCATGGACATTACATTTGCCAGAAGAGCTCTACCTACTTGGCATGGACATCTTAATTGTCTTCAATTTACAAAAATGCTATTCTGCTTTAAATAAACTCAAGGCGGAGTTAAGGTCGCTAAAGAAGTGTGGGTAAAGAAAAAACCTGAATGCACCGTACAGTTTGATTCAAAAATAAACTGTTTTGTAAGTCTGGTGTATGACATACACGAAGAAACAAACGAAAGATAAAGATTCAGGCAGAACATCGTTATTTTCATTTCGGGCTTTTGCATAGTTTGATTTGTCTGTTAGATATTTGGCTTCCCATTTATCTACAAGTCCCAATATATTCTATAAACGTAGATTCGGGTCTGTGCGTACAGGATTAAACCGATTTTGTATTTCAAGCAATTTTGATCAAGCATGTTTTGTAGAAAATAAACACAAATATAAAAACAAAATTAAAAAAACTGGCAGCAATTGTTATCTGTTGTTCAAGCAGACATTACAGACTTTATTTGTTCATTTTCTGGCTGTTTCGCAACTAACAAAAAATCAAAAAACAACAAAAATAAAGCTCTTTGCTCAAATGCCTAACCCTGTTACTTAAAGTAATGAAAGATGTGCAAAAATATGTAAACGGGGTTTACGGTAGCCAAAAAAATTGCCCCGTCATATCTCTCACATCACAATCCTTTGTTTTTGGTACACTTTGAAGAAAATCTTCTTGTGTTTTGAAGCTGCGTAAAATTTGATATTCCTGTCATATATTTGCAGCAAAGTTTGTAGTTACAGTGTGCCTTGTTAAAAAAACGCAGCATCTTCATTGTACAACGGAGTGCAGTCTGCATTTAATCCAACATCACTGCCTTTAGCAACAAGTACAAGCTCTATAGTTGTAGATGGTTGCCCGCGGAGCTTGACACGCCAGTTCCACTGCTGGTAAAGCTCGCGTCTCCGGCATGCTTCCAGCATTTCAGTTTTGTCGCCAGCGCCCTTAGTGTCTTTTTTGTTTCCTTTCGCATTTTACTGCAAGTGTTACAACACAATAGGTTTGTTGTTGTTTGATGAAGTACAACCATACTAAGGTTCTTTGTTTTTTTGCGGTTATCTCCAGTCTATTAGTATTACACAAAGAAACTTTTTTGACGATTACGTATGTATTGACAAGGGCCTAACTGACATTTTTACCATTAGAAATCGTGAAACCTATCGTGGCAAAAAAGTACATTAGGACAAAAAAAAAACATATTTAAGGCACGTGTGTTACTGGTTGATTATCAACATTACCGAGGTTTTTTTAAGTTAGGTTAGACTTCTCAGTTCTCACAGTCAAGATTATTTTTAAGATGAGGTTTTGTTTTATTATACCTGGAAGCTAGATTGTAGAAGACCGGATTTAGACATTCACTAATTCGCAGTGCCATGTAAACTATCGAGCCAAGAATCCAATCTTTTCGTTTTTCTGCATCTGTTATCGCTGGATTGTTCAGAGTGTAGTAATGGAAAACTGAAAGTGAAAATGTCATTTGCCATTTGCTTTGCCATTTTTGATTTAATTGTCGCTTTTTTAGTTTATTGTGCAATATTCTTGGCACAGTAGAGTTATATAATGCCAAAAATTGTATCCTTTAGTCTTTATAAGCACAGAAGCAAAGGTATTTAAAGTTTGTAAGCCGTTTAAAATAGTGATGCACCGAACCCGCCTAAAAAGGTTCGGGCCGAAACCGAATATTCGGCCACGAGGCCGAATAATTTCGGCCGAATCAGGCCGAACCTAAAATCCCCTTTCTTATGGAAGTTTTCAACTGAACCTTGTGCCGTTGATGCGAGTGAAGTGAATTATGACAAATCAAAATCACTTACACCATCTGGAAGCTTTACTAAACTTGCAATATTTTGCAGACAAAGTGGCTCGTATTTTATAGATACAACAATTAGTTAATTTATGACGTTTTGCATAGGTGAAAATGCTAGTTTGGGCATTACTTCCATGCAATCAAAAAGTTCGGTTTCGGCCGAAGTTTCAAAAAAGTTCGGGCCGAAACCGAAACATCGAAAAACAGCGTATTCGGCCGAAATGTTTCGGCCAACCGAAACTTCGGTGCATCACTAGTTTAAAACACAAATACATTAAAGTATTTATCCTACAAACTACTGCCATGTGGGAATTTTCCCTAATTTCTGTACGTCGCCTGCTAGTTACCAGCAGTTACGCTTGAAAAAGGCGGGAACTTGGCACAAACGTTTGAGAGATGTATGTTTGCCAGATCGTTATCGCTTTAGTGTTTTTGAACGATATTTTAGCTTTTGTGGGTTCATTGTAAATTTAAATATTCTCTAAACTGCTGCGTTTGCAGGTAAAGGGACTTGGCCAAACAAAATAGTGCAGAAGTTTTCTTCAATTGTGTTTTACTAAATATATACCTGTTTGTGGGACATATCCAAAAAGGAAAGACCCAACTATGAGAGAAAGCTGAAGCATAATTTGGTTTTCTTTACGTCTTCTCTTCAATTCTAGAGGTGCCTTATCTTGTGATCCGGTCGCTCGTCTTGCTAAACGATTAAAAACGGATTTGTTGAGACAACATAATTTAGTTTTACAACTGTACTCAGGATAAAAAAAACTGCATGCAAGCCCAAAACATATGCAAATATTATAAACTTTGTTTTGCTCTACCGGCAATTGTATGTAACTTACATTTCGACGTCCCACTTGAGACGTCTCTACCAGGGTAATGGCACATTACCAAAAAAAGTATTTCTTATAGCACCATAGACGGCGAAAACACAAAAATGAACTGGCTCAAACACAGTAATAAACAATTCATATCTATGGATATAGTCAAACAATGTACTTTGATCTTGTGCTTCAGTTCTCTTTGGTGGTCAGTAAAATGAACAAATTAGCCTGATAAGTTTGTTTAATAAGTCAATTGCTATTTTGACACCAATGCACAGATTTATTTCTGCGTTATACTGCCTGCATGGGTATTGCAAAGATAGTGCACCAACCTTGTGTTATGGCTTTTTGTCTAGTTCTTCTCATGTCGTAAACCTTAAGCCAAATCATGATTGACAGCAGAACAACCAAACAAATAGGAAGATAAAACATGATGCAGTAACCGATGTACGTGTAGAGTTTGAACTGGGGAATCCTTGATAAAAAGTGGATGTGATTAAACATGAACTGAACAGTTGTCTTAATTTTGGCAAACTTATTTTTGTACATCTAAAATTTGTCCAAATACTGTACCACAAAACCTCACAGGAAGATAACTTTATTGAGGTTTAATGCAATGATATTACTGTTTGTGAATTTTCATGACATAAATTTAAACAAACCTTACCACTGCGCATTCAGGGTACACGACGGCCACTTGGATGAAGGAGAGTTGATGCTTCTGTCCCGCTTGGAGGCGCCAAACCAATACACGAAAGGAATAAATCCAATGCAAAAAGCACACAACCACACCACTGAAATGGCGACCTGCGAATTATACAGGTAACTTCAGTGTATAAAAATTGTCCAAGGCTTCATTTAAACGGGTATTTTTACTTGTATTGCTTCCCTTGTAAGAGCATATTAACTTCTTGTGAAAAGTTGCTTAATTTTGCTCCATTCACTGAACAGAAAAGCTTGAACTATAAAGGCATGTAACGTATAACTTTAAAACAACGTGCAGGGTTTCACCTAGCCGTCTTTAAGTTTGTGTATAAGAAGTATAACTAACATATTTAGTACTTTTAGAATTCAACATTTTGTGGAATCAAAAATAAAGCAATAATTTATGAGAATTAAACTGTCTCTTATTGCACCAATGTCATCGTTGTATTAAACCTTCCGACATTAACTTTACTATAGGATATTTTACAGTGTTTTTACACCATATGTGTTGCGATTTAAACCAGCTAAACAGCTCCACGAAGCACATTCAAAACAATTCCAAATTCGTCCACAAACATGAAAAGGTCCATGAATTGTGTTTTTCCCATACTAGCACCATTCAGTCTGGTAACATTTCCGCAAAATGCTTATTGACGTGCAGAAACGGCGCTTATTTCCTTCAAGGGATTGTTAATTGGCAATTTCAGTGTGTGAAACAGCAGAACCACTTGTAGCCAGCCTACGTAACCAGTTGTAACTAACTCAATTGGCAATCAACCACACGACTTTAACAAAGTTCAATTGGAATTTACGTGTGTTAAATGCCTTCCCAAAATACTTTTCTTTACAAGGGCAACATTGACAGTTGTTTTGAAAACTTAATCAAGGAAGCAATTAATTTTGTTAATTTTTGCCGAAACGCGTACGCAGCCAAAACACACTTGTATATTGTGTTTGTCTTGGAAGAAGTCGCATTTCCAGCAATACACAGTGTTTTCCGTTTTAGCTACACCCAGTGTTTGTATATACCAGTTTCGCTTGTCTGTTACTAAAAGTCGTTTTGTATGATTGCCTATAGCGGCTTGTCAAAAAGTCTAAAAATCGCTTGACGGTCTTAGGACTAAAATAAAGAAACGTAAGCGCATGAAAAATAAACAAATTTAGTTTAACCAACCGCAGAGCTAATAAGGTACCTCATTAGTGTAATTAAATTTGACATTTTTCTGCCAACCATAAAAACAAAAGCCAACCAACGTAAACTTTGAAAATGACCTAAGAAATGTTTCTTTTTTTACCTTAGCATGTCTGGACTTGATTGCGCTGAAACTATGCGGCCATTGCACCGATATAAAACGAAGCATCGCAAAGAGGAGGATATGGGTGGACGTGACGTAGGAAGTCCAAATATCAAGGCCCCAAGCCAACTGCAAGGTTAGGGATGTATGTTACACATATATATCAAAAAAGAACAGCAACGGCTCTTTGATAAACTAATATTCAACTGTTAAATACAAATTACTTAAACAACGGACTACATCAGTCAACTAGCAAGTAGAACCTAAATTTTATTTGAAACAGCCAGAAGGTTAGATATATATGTTGCATATATATCAAAAAAGAATATCAGCAACTGCTGTTTGATAAACTAAAATATAGTACTGTTAAATACAGATTACTTAAACAAGATATTACAACAGTTAACCAAGTGCAACTTAAAAAATTATTTAAAATGCTTGGTAACTTTTATGTAAACATTTTCTTATACGGGATACTAAAAGGTTTGCAAACCATAACAATACAATTCGTCCTTTTGTTTTTTGGTCAAGTGTATATTAATAGTTGTACTGCAATGAACAGTCGATTAAATATTCAAGTTTAATTTATCTTACCCTGCATAAAAAGTCGGACCAGGCCCAGAAATCGAACCCCCATGTTCTTCTGTAGGCGAACAGTGGGCTGATAATTGCTGAAGTGAGATCGGAAACGCACAAACTGACGATGAAGTAATTAAACACAGAAGTCCTGTTGAAATTAATAGTCTTATTAACTAACGTTTCTTGTTTTAAAAATATTTTTTTAATTTATTTAAAACAACACTAAAACGTGCTGGCTCTGTTAAATGTGATTATTTTCGGTCACAATTAGCCGCATTGACTGTGGTTCTGGTTCGACTATTATTATAACAAGCGATCCTGTCCAGCAAGGTTGCTAAATCGAAAACAAGAGACATGTTTCTGTGGAGGGTTCGTATCCCACTCCAGACCATAGTGTATAGGTGTATGCATTTATTTGATTTGATGCGTGCAAACATACTTTGGGAAATTTTGCTTATGCTCTGTATCTGTATAAATTAACTGATTACATTGGTGTTATTCATTAACACGTAATGTTAATAATAAATCAGTTTATGAAGACAAATCTGCGTTTGATTTAAACAACAATCGAAACATTACAATGTGAACTAAGTTACTAATCTTTACAAAGAAGTCGACAACTAAGCATCACTTTCCTTTAGTTTAGGCGTACAACTCATTGTCAATCTTTATGACGTTGTGATTACAGATGACGCAAAGCTCTTCTGCGAGAGAACGTGGTAAAAGGTAACTCACTTTAGCTTCGGTGACGTCATAATTACGACAATTGTGACGATGTTGGCTGCTATGCCGAAGATGGCAAGTGGCAGAAGAACGATGCATGTTAGAATTACTCCAGCCGTGTCGAAAGGTGGGACGTATTCACTAAAATAGTAACAAGGATGGTTGTGTTGGCTAATATGGCATAAGGTGGGTTAAAAGACAATCTTCAATATTGAGGATAAAATAGTAAAAGATTGCGATATTGGACGGCCAGATTTTGTTTTGGTGGTTTCTTTTGCTGCCGACATAAATATAAACATTCCATACACTGTGGGATGTGTCAACTTTTAACAATGTCACCTCCTCATAATATGTAGAATATACTTGGCTGTTTATAGGTGGTTTAAGTGTTTGAGCATCTATACCAGTGGTTCTTAACCGTTTTTCCTTGCTGCACCCCTTTCAAATCACCAACCAATTTTCGCACCCCCTTTCAAATCACCAACCAATTTTCGCACCCCCTTTCAAAGCACCAACCAATTTTCGCACCCCCTTTCAAAGCACCAACCAATTTTCGCACCCCCTTCTGTAATTCTTCTTCGTGCACCCCTGGTTAAGAACCCCTGATCTATACAAAACCACGATACAAAATAGCCAATATTTCGGGCCGTTTGTAAGCTGAGATAAACAACAACTGAAAAAGATTGATTTAATGTTTCTCATAAAATCACAAGATGTAGTACATTTTACTTATTTGCAACTCAGCTATTAAAAAAATGGCAAAGCAATAAATTAGGTCTGAGAATGTAATTGAAATGTTGCGTAAATTCCCAATTCACTAATTGACGCATCCAATACGAATCAATCAGTGAGCAATTGTGAGTTTTTCGTCACTCATTAGTCACTCTCCTGCACCGAACCTATGTTGTAAACGCAAGTGATATGATTTGCACAGATTTTTAGAAGCATTTATCAGTGCGTTATAGTTGGGTTACGTTTTCTGTTTCTTGCAACGAGAGGAAAGAAACATATTGGGGCAATCCTGCGGTTGCGAAAAATTTTCTGTTAAACTTTTGCAAACGATTCAGTTACTTCCTCATATTAATTAAAGTCACGTAAAATTTTTCAGTTTGTTTCTTGTGACGGGAAAGAACATATCGGTTCGTTTATGCAAAAGTAAATTTTCTGGTAAAATTAAGCATGCTTACTCAGGTTAATTAAAAATCCCGCAAAGGACTCGGAAAACATACGAACGACTTCGCTGATACAGAACGTGACAGACATGACAACTTTCACATGCGCGGCAGATCCTTGAAAACGTTGTTGTGGTTTGCAAAGTCTAGTTGGACAGCAACCAAATACACGGGATGGTGCCGGCTTGCCGAGTCGGCTTGTACGCACAGCCGCGCTGCTGCCAAACGAAAGCAAATTTTGGTAGTTTAGTTGTGAAACTTGTTCTTTACTTCCGTGTTTACACTTTGACGAGACTTCTGACGTGGTTGTTTGGAGAAGCTCCAAAGTTATTAACGTTGTTTTAATTTCAAATATTACAAAAACCCGGAAATATCCGCCATGTGCGGGATGCGATATTGCAATGCTACTTAACATATTAAATTCGCCCAACCCAACTGGTACACAAGCATTTGGCTATCATAGAACGTAGCAAGTCGGGCGATTTTTCACTTTGATCGTGATCAAATGCTAAAAAATGAATTCAAAAAGCATTCTTGTTGTTTGGTTTTCAAAATACGGTGAATGCGTTTCGACTGTGCAGCAACCTTATTCAAATAGAATCGAACATTTGGTGGACATGAAAATACCATTTGTATTTAAATATAAAATCGGTTTACTTCTAACCATGTTTCAAATACGAAAACATACTCATTAACATTTTCAGGACATTTAGATAAATACTTTAACAGTAGCTGGAAACTTCCGCTTGTAAGTAAAACTTTTTAACAATATCTGTAGTCATCATCAGTGCAATACTTACTTTTGTGTGGTGTTGAAGTTGATAATCTCAGTTGTAGCCGTTACATCCATTGGTGCATTCGTAACGTTCATCATTTTAAGGACTAATTATTTTCCCACTACTGATATCTGCAATTGAAATCTAGCATCAAGACTCTATCATTGTACGCTTCCTTATGTTTACGTCATAAGAAATCGACTCAGTTCTATGACTCAGTCCGATTTGTTGTCAGGTTGCATGAGAAAAGTTTATAAGTGGGTTGATTACGTATCCTGTTCTGCACACTTGCTCTACATGCTCTTACAACTATCATACGTACTTCCTCGTTGTATTGACTTTGTGTAGTTCGGTATGTTGTTTTAGCTTCTTTAGTTCAATGAGACAAAACAGGGACCAATTTTATGCACTGTTTGAGACGTGTGAATAGAGTTTAAAGAGTTTTAACCCAGCTGTTGGCTAACCCAAAATCTTTTCATAAGTTCAAACCATCTTCGTCCACTAAATCTTGACACTTGTGTGACCTTTTTTCATAGTTTTAGTTAAAAAAACACATGGGCGTGATTTGGTGCTTGCTTAAATTTAACTTTTACATGTAGACCTATCACTTTTACATGGGTTCCCTAGCACTACACGGCTTTGTTAACATACATAAGCTTAAAGCACCGTGGTACTTTTGTAAACACTTTTTGTAATATTCTATATGTAAAACAACCTTCTGTCCCAAGCTTATAAGGGTTGCCTTACAAAACTACGTTGGCTGTTTCGTTTCCTGTATTTTGCCCATGTTTCAGCCTCCCATGCTTTTGTCATCTGTTGCATTTGTCACGCTGCGTAAAGTAGCGAATCTTTGTATTACGTCATACGTTTGCATCATTCCTCACCCCGCGTTTTTAATGTTGCAGCATTTTTACAAAGCATCTTTGACTTTTTGTGACATAACCTTATTCTGGCGTTCTTTCAGTAATGCTTAAAAATAGCGAGTAAAATGCTCCATATTCTTATCTGGGGAAAGCACCAGTTTCCTATTTTGCATTCCTGTTTTTCTTCCGTGAAGCAAACAATGTTTTAAAAACTTACGAGTTTTGCGAATATGAATGAACGTTCGAAATGCATAAACGTTTACCAAGCGTCACTACCCAAATTCCACATAAATACCCATACCAGGCTTGCAATATTTTTTGAACTTCATTGAAACTAATTGAAGTTGCTTTACTAAAAACTCATACACAAGCGTAGTGTGTTTTCGGAACTATTATCCTGACTGAATTAAAACCATATTCAAAGACATGTGCTCCATATGCATCGCAGATTGCAAGAAAAAATTGTGTGAGAAAAAGCGACGATAAATCTCATAAATTTCCTGTGCGAGGGGGCAAATGCGTCAGTATATGCTTTATAAGGAAGTGCGGGCCACCCCAGACGCTGGCGAAGTAGCTGTTGGCATTTTTGGTGTCCTGTACATTTGCACGACATGATTTGCTGGAAAAACGCGTGGCGCAGTGTTCCCTGATGACAAATGTCGTATGATATGATCTACGGAGATTCAATACATGTTCCAGCAGGAAACTTTCCACACTTTTCGTGTTTCCATGTTGAACCCTGTTGCCCAAGTATGGCGTCAACTCTCTTTTCAACCATGGCATTAAGTTCATCGAAATATATTGACGCCCAATCTCACCATCATGTTTGGTTGGTTGATTTTGTTTTGATTTCTAACAGTTTAGAATTCGATTTGTTTACTACTTTCTACTTTCCCCCCTGCACATTTTTAAAAAGATAATTTACATAAGCTAAGGAAGTTTTGACCGCCTGTACTTGCGATCGCAAAGCCGTTACGCGGACAAATGTCGCACCTTAAAATACCGTAATCTGCTTCTTTATTTTGCATTTCGTTAATTTTTTAACCGGCTGTTGACATTTGTAAGTCTGTAAACATGGAAAACAACGCTTTTGCGTCTCGCAAACTTTTAAGCGCTAAATTAAGATCAGCCATATTAAAAATCGACATTAAAATATACTTTATACTTTTCCATCTATTTAGGTGGACGTAGGCTGTATTGGGGATAAACTCCTGATTGGCAGCCTGATTCTGTTTATGAGACAAACAAAATGTCCTAGAAAGAATAAGTTTTTAGACATACAACGTTTCGTGTTTCTGGAACTGTACAGATACAAACAATTTAACCGGCAATTAATCTACTACGACGTGACGGAAACTTATTCGTACGTTTTATTTATTTGTGTGTTCTACGCACCGGTCATCCGACTAACGCGGGTCAAAGTTCACATTGTGAATTAGAACAACTTGCGGGTTTTTACTCCACGCAAAAAGTTCAGTCAGACTCGGTCTGTACGCAGTGCCTAAAGTAACGGTTGCATGCAGTAGTCAGGAGTAATCGCCGGCACTTTATAGGATGAGGCGCAGACCTGCAATATTAATAAACCTACTGTTGGTTTTCTTTGTCTGTTGCCTTGTTTTGCCGTTTTCGTATTGCACGGATCAAAGTAGTTTTCACGAGAAATCGACGCAATTCCAAGAAGAGCTTTTTATCCCACTGGACAGTGAATACACTTTGGATGCATCAACTTTGGAGCCAACCATATTTGTTGCTTTGTTTGTCAGAAACAAGGAACACACATTGCCTTACTTTTTGCGGGCTTTCCAAGACTTGAATTACTCCAAAAAGCGAATATCAGTATGGTAAGAAAATTGTCGCTCTCTAGATACTGGTAATGGTAATTTTATTGGGCTAAATCATTGTGTGGTGACAATGTTGTTATGTGTTTGTTTCTTTCTGCAACACAAGGTTTAAATTAACCTAACAGTCAAAAACTTTACTGTATTTGTTGATGACATTTTTAGTATCTGGTTTAACACTCATTTGAAACTTCTCAACAGGATTGTGACTGACCACAATAGCGATGAATCTGCTGCAATGTTGGAAAAGTGGGTGAACTCAGTAAAAAGTTTGTACCATGATGTGCAATTGGAAGAAGTTGAAACCCAATGGTAATAAAGTATTTTAATTTACACATTTATAAATGTTTATGAACTGGTTGTAATTGAATATCTGGTGTTAAATAAGCCATTTAAAAAACTTGAAAACACAAAAAGTAGCTTAAAAAACTGCTAGAGAGAAAGTTTGTACATAACTGAAATTTCTGCATTACATTTTTCTGTGTACAATCTTGCTCAAGAGTCTATTTATACAAAGGTATTAATGTTTGTCATTTGTGTTGTTTACTTTTCAGAAAGATACATTTTCAGAACAAATCAATATCAAACTTAAGGTTCACATGTCCTACTATCTAAGGCACAGACGTACTCAATCAAGATGTTTTTTTAACTCAAATATTTTTGTGCACACTTCAGGTTCTACGACAACCAACAAAGCAATCTGGATTGGACCAAAGAAAGACATAAAAGAATGTTAATGTTGAGGCAAGAAGCAATTGACAAAGCAAGGCAGGCATGGTCAGATTATGTGCTGGTGAGTTTGTGGAGTAAATGGCTTCAAAAACCTGCAGATAATATAGCTTGGCAAATCCCCAAACTTGCCTTCAATTTGTTTACCCTTTTAAGAGAAATTCTGCACAGTTTATTTGTTTTTTTATTTCTGAACATTTAATATTAATCTTACTTTTTAGCTGGCAAAGTGTGTCACTGCTGCACACCTTTTTTATCTATTTTTTTACATGAAGCTTGTTTTGCATATTTTTTTAGTTGACTCGAGTGGATATATACAGGTGTAACCAATATGGCCCTTTATATCACTGATGATGGTATAAGCATTTGCCGCTATGTTTGAACAATAAAGCATGTCTTATGTCTATTTAGGCCATTATTTTTTATCAATAAACTTATGAACAGATCCTTGTGTAGTGTTTCAAAGCATGTCAATTTTAAAACATTTATCTCAAAGCAAAAAATGTAAAACTGTGTTTATTTTTGGCAGTTTGTAGATGCAGACAACATCTTAATGAACCCTCACACTTTATGGCATCTTATCACTGTGGATCATGTTGTTGTTGCTCCAATGCTTAACACACTGGGAAGTTATTCCAATTACTGGTGTGGGCAGGATGAACGGGTAAATATTTGGTCATATTTAACAATCTAAAAATGCACCTTTTACAAAAAAGAATAAAAAGTAAAGTATGTTTTTAATTCTAAATATGGGAACAGATTTCCAAAAAGGCAGAATCAGTCGATAATACTTAAGAATATATATTTCGCCTATTAGCATTGTCAGTTTCTGTAAAACCATTAAAACAACAATTAAATAAAGAAGTAAAGTATGTTTGCTTTTCGCTAAGAACAACAATTTTAAAAATAGGTTATAAAAGGTAATTGGTAATCTTATGAAAGTTGTTCATCAAGAAATTAGCATTGGTACATAGTACATGCACTGATTCAGTTGCTTTAGCACAAAGATCACAAACCAAACTTGTCATGTACATAAACACACATTTATATTATTTAGGGATATTACCAGCGTACTGATGATTACTTTCCTATCAAAAACCGTGAAAAAGTTGGTGTATTTGATGTGCCAATGATACATTCCACATTTTTGATTGACTTAACCAAGAAGGCATCCAGGTCTTTGCAATTTTGGCCGCTTTTGAATGACTACAAACTGGACCTTGATGACATAATTGTTTTCTCATACAACTGCAAGGCAGCTGGTAAGTTAATTTTCACCAAAGTAAAATTAGGACAATGTGATTTTCTCACTTGTGTGTTAATATTGTTGTTGTCTGCACATTTATTTAAATGTATCCTGTGTGCTGACAAAAAATGTTTGTTTGTTTGTTTGTGATATAATTACAATACAACCTTTGTTTTCTTTAGTGCAGTAAAAAAAATTTGTAAATTTTAATCTGTTCTTGTTTTTAATCAAATATTTCGAAACAAATTTAGGAAGTTGTTTTTTATTCATAAACTTAATGTATTTCAAAAAGCCCAAACTCAAATATTTTTCATTCTATGTTAAATAATTCATGGCAACAAATTCATGTTATTTCCAGTCAAATCATATTAGAGGTAACATAAAGAAGTTTGTCACAGACTGTTTCCTAAACCACAGGTGTGGTCGTGACAAAATTGCCACCTTTCACAATGCTGTGTCTTATAGTATAAAACTTCTAACCTGCTGTCTGAGACGTTGCTTCATTTTTCAAAATGTGCTGTCTCACATTGCTTCTAGAAATATGTATTGTCTGAATAATTTCATACAAGAAGCAGATTGTTTCTACAAACTGTTTGCTTTCTGTGTGCAGCCAAATTATGTTTTGGTTTTATATATTATTTACAAAAATACTGTATAAAATCTTAGGTTTTTCCCATCTAGAAACAAACTATTTAAGCCCATTTGAACGGGATTTTACAATTCTTTATTACTTTTTGGTTTCCAGGTGTACAGATGTATATTGACAACAGATTTGTTTATGGTTTTATGCCAATCCCCTTGCGTGTTCACCAAACCTTGATTGAGGATGTCGAAGTGTTCAACCATTTACTAATGGAAGTTCTCAGTAAGTCAAACTATCAGTTTACAAAATTAAAAGGGTTACTCACATGCATTGCTATTTTACTTACCAATGTATAATACTGTATAGTCCTGATTGGCATATGTACATAGAAGAAATCATATTTTAATACTGTCTGTTTAATAATCATACTTATAAATAAATACATATGTGTATACATTTTGTCAGTAATCCTATAACCAGTGTTGGAATGGAATTAATAGTTTTTGGCTTAAATACCTGAATGAAGAACAGTTGTTTTTTTCATGCATTATTTTTTTCTGGTTATTAACAAAACAAAAAACGCTGTTTTGTTCCTTTCTCATATGAAACACTTCTTAAAAATAACAAATTTCTGAGAATGGACCAATGAGTTATTTTCTTACACATTTCATTTACTTTTGCGGATCTGAAAATGCCACAGGCAATTCACTTTCAGTGCAGTAAGCAATTCAGGAAGTGAAAATGTGGTACCTACACATATATATAATCCTGGCCACAAAAGTAAAACCTGTTTCGTTAATGCAGCTGAACCACCAGTTGGAATTGGAATCGAAATTAAACCTTTGGAACTGTTGAAACCAATCCCTAAACAGAGCAAACTTGGTTTTGATGAGGTAACTGACAACTGTTTTTAAAATTTTATGCTCTTAACTTATTGAAATCATTAAAAATATATTTTTTCTAAATCAAAGTGTTTTAATGACCACGATTTACTGTAGTAGAAATAAATATGACGACATGTACCTATGATGTAACAATGTATTGCTAAAGTTTTAGTTCTTGCAAATTGCTTTGTAGCCTATTTTGTCATTTTTTAATCGCATGAGTTCTTTGTTGATTCTCAGATTGTAAACAGATCTATTTAAACTTTCACACATCATTACACATTGTTCAACAGATTAAAGCAACGCTCTGTGCGTACATTACGGATTATTCCATCCTAGTTTTGAACAAAGGATTTAAAATATTTTTTGTCCAACTTACACATTTATGTATTTTTTTAGATTTACATGATTAACCTTGTGAGGAGACATGATCGATTTTATCGCATGAAAACGGTCCTTGAATATCAAGGAATCCATTTTAATCATTTCAAAGCCATTGACAGCAAGTAAGAATACATATATGTCGGTTGTTTGTTTATGTTTTTTCTTCTTGATGTCGAAACAAACAACACGCGATAAGTATGCAGCGGCCATCGCTTGTTGAAAACAAGGTGGCAAAATACATACTCCAAGCCATAGGCTAGCTATTTAAACCCATACCCGTATAAGTTTTGAACACAAATGGCTTTTTACCTAGACCCTTGTGACCGAGTGAATTGAACAGATAATTTTTTCTTTTAATTTTTGTTGTGTTGTTTCTAGAAGTATACGTTACTGTCATTTATTTACAATTGCTACTCAAGGGTCTCATCTTTAATTAAAAGTGGTTTCTAAAACGAGGTCAACGCACCGAAGGTTTCGTAAAAAAAACATTAAAAGGGCCGCGAAATTCTTTTATTTTATCTCCAAAATCGTGGCCCACATCTGGATAACTCATCAGTGTAAATCTGCTTGTGAATCCAGCTAGACCCCGAATTGTTTAAAACTGTTACACGACACTATAGTGTCAACATTTGGTACCTCTACTTTGTACTTTCCCAGTTTGAAAACAACTTCATCTATTCTCTTACCTAATTTTTATGATAGTTTCTTATCATCTATGTATGTACCACTACAGAACACTAAACACAACTTATTTGAAGAAGATGCATATTGACATGCTACCACAGTTTACTGACCCCTATCGTGAGCGCACATTGACCAGGGGCGAGATTGGATGCTTTTTATCACATTATTTTATATGGCAAGAGGTAAGCTCAACGTTGTATCTGTTTGATATAAGCTGTTCCCGCCAGGCATAATGTCAACTTTATAGAGCTCTTCTGGGTATTTTTTTACCGACGTTTCGACGTCTTATACAGGTCGCCTTCATCAGGATAATTGAATGCGTTTTCGCGCTCTAAGGTTGTATCTGTTATGTGCTATCCGTTTTTCAGAAGCCCAGTTAATTGGTTTAAATTTGGATACAATTGGATACAGTTAATTGGTTTTGAAACTGTTGACTAGACAATATTAGCTCATCAAACTAAATTGATAGGTTTGGAGAACCGTCAGTTTTTTTGTTTCAAACGCTTTTCAACGGATTGTTTGTTTCTTAAAAGTCTGCTAAATTAAAAAGCATGTAAATCAGTCTTCAATTTTTAGAAGTATATTCTCTGCATACATTATCAAGCCCACAAATTGTGCGTTTCTAAATTCACTTCTGCATTTTTTCAGGTTGTCAAAAAAGATATGAAACAAATACTCATTCTTGAAGACGACATTCGATTTGAGAATGCGTTTGTTCGTCGAATGAAACATGTTATGGACGAAATTGAATTTATTAAATTGGATTGGGATCTTGTGTAAGTCTTACCTTATACCTTGTTTTGTGCGTATGTATTTGGACGAAAACGTCCTTTTTTCGTAAACCGGTCGCAACTATGGACCACAACTTGTTTTTCTCTGTGCATTAAACGTATGCATGCAATATAACGAACCATTGTATTAAAATGTTTGCAGTATTAGCTTATTTTTGTCACGACGCATCAACTTGCCTTGTTTATTTTAATTAAAACAAACTGTTTGTTTTCTATCTCTATTTTGGAGTCCAAGGATCTTGATAATAAAGACAAATGTAATCTTGCTACCATTGCAAAACAAAGCATCATATTTCAAGTTTTCAACCCAAAATCATCGTAAACCCCATTACACATAACTTACATTTTACCTTGCAGATATATAGGTCGCAAACGTATGCAACTTAAGGTTCCAGAAAACCCGGTGCCTGGTACCAAAGTTCTCGTGGAGGCAGATTACTCTTACTGGACACTTGGATATATGTTGTCGCAAAGCGGTGCTAAAAAATTACTTGCAGGGGATCCTCTGCCCAAGATGGTTCCCGTTGATGAATATTTGCCTATCATGTTCAACAAACACCCAATGTATGTTAACTTGTACTTTTGTTTGATTTTAGTTGGGAAAGAAGTCTATAACCCAATTAGTAGGGATGGGCCGAGCTGGGCCAGAACCCGAGTACTCGGTACCGAGCATCGCCGTTTTTAATGCTCGGTGCTCGGCCGAGCAGTTGCACAAACTGACCCGAGCGTTAAATTTGCATATTCATGCCCTGCTAACATACGTAACTAGTGTTCTAAAGGGTGTCTATGAACAAAAACGAATGGAATTTCAAATGTATTAAATGGTGGAAAACGCGTATTTTATGGGCATGTGCAGCTTAATAAAACACCGCCGGTGACGTAAGAGACTTTGTAGAGCTAAAACGCAGAAAGGTTATTTTTTGTGACGTCATAATGCACCGAGCGTGCTCGGCCGAGCACCGAGCATTGGGTGAGATGCTCGGTGCTCGACCAAATAGAACATTTGCAGTTTTGGCACATCCCAACCAATTAGTATTGCATGTTTGTGTAAATGCTTTGCAGACTAACAAATTTTAAAATCTGCAGTGCCAATAAACTCCACTTAAAATCAAATTGGTTCCAAAAGACATAGGTAGTAATGGATTTAAATGTTCTTTCATTTGGACACCTGTACCCGTAACTTAAAGTTACTACTGCAAGTGATGTCACTTATAAGCTGTATCGTGTTTTGCAGACAATCTTACATGGATAATTATCCAGTGCGCAATTTGAAGGCTTTTTCGGTTGAACCATTGCTGGTTTATCCTACCCACTACACAGGTAAGCATGTTTGATTTTTTCTGATCTTACATCGGTTCAGAAAGCACACATTTTGTCGAAATTTGAAGTTGCAAGAAAAGTTTTGCACTCATGTACGAGCCAACGCAATCCAGGTCTCTAGTAGACCCGTAAAACCATAAACAACTATGGATCCATCTTTGTCATGTATCTTTGACCACCGGTAGTTTATTAATATGGCAAGAACTTGTGCACCGCCGTTTATTTTTTGCTTCTGTTTCTATACTTAGCACATTAGTACAAATTTTAAAATCAATTTCCTTTTTTTCCTTTTAGGTCAAGAGAATTATTTTAGTGACACGGAAACTTCGTCAATTTGGGAAGAAGTTGGTAGTGTTGTTTACAATCCCAGACAAAAGCACGAGCTTTGATTCAACTTCATGCAATTAACCTTCTATACCAAATGCAGTATTACATTTGTACGGTGCACTGTCTAATCTCGCTGCTGCAGCTCAACGCTTTATTGCCATTTTTAGAAAAAATTTATAAAATGCAGTCATATTTACTGAACGCTTGTGTTGTTGTCTTGTAAGACCAAAAGCAGCCCAACTACAACCTTAGCATATAAGCTACAGTGCTAACTTTTCGGTAAATGGATCCAAAGGTGTTCAAACCTGGTTTCTGGTTCTTCGCCAGTTAAATGTATTCTGTGTCAAAACGTTGTTTTTGCAGCAAACAATTCAACAATTTGTGTCTTCTCGTATACCTATTTGTTTTCTTTGGCTATGGCACTTTATTAAGCCGGGTTGTGTTATTTTGTCAGAACATCCTGTGCTATCAGGCATCTATCCCACGCAATCTTGTTTCCGTTTATTAGTTTTGCTCTTAATTATAACAACACAGTGAATACAAAAATATCACAGCGAACAAGACGAATGAAAATGGAAATCGTGTTGGTTGTAGCGAACACTGCCACAACTAATCACGCTGGTAGTTGTGATGTCACCATGTACATCATTTACACTTGGGTCTGAACACATTTACGTTCAACCTTGCTTAAATAGCAGTGGGCGGTTTAATCAGCGAAACTGCAAAGCTTTTCTTCCTCGGTGATGTGCTCGTTAATACAAAATCACATATTAACCATAGCAACTGCTATTAATTTCAGTCAAAGGTGTGGTACGCTCCCATTGGCTCGCCTTCGACATCATGTGACTGCGATGCCCGGTTCCACATGAAGAATCCTCGTAGTATCTTCTTCAACTTGGGAGTTGCCTGACGCTCCGGTTGCTGATCAAGATTCATCAGGTATTGCTGGAAATCATTTAAATCTTCATCACTATCTTCTGTAATCGCTTCAACTTCGGTGACGGCCGAACTTAAATCGCCCTCGGCAATTGCTTTGTAGAAGTAGAAGAATTCATAATCCCGGTTCACTATTGCGTCGCTGATGGCTTGAGGGCTGCACAAATCTCGTAACTCGTCATATCCGCTTATTTTGGCCTCGGTGACGTCATCAATGACGTTTGCAAAGTGATGGGGTAGATTGTTTTCTCCAAAGCCTTTGGTCATGCGTTTGAGAAACACTACGTCATCACTCTCCTTGATGACGTAAACGAGCCAGGCGAAAATTGTTAACTGAATGAGCGAAGCGAAAAGATGCGTTCCGGCGACAAAGATGATGACGTCATAGCGCGAGTAAACGCACGTGAATTGGAAGTGACCGGTTTTGCAGAGGAAACTTCTTTTGTGCACTCCAAGCAGAGTAATTAAAACTATGCAATAAATTGTGACTATGAGAAGTGATATAACGTTTCTTATCTTGTAGATCAGAACGACATAGTCACTGTCAATAACGTACTGAGTTAGAAGGGTCCAAATTTTTCGTGCTTTGGTTCGATTTTCCTTTTCTTCTTTCGTAGTTTCTTTCCTGTCTGGAGTCATCAGCAAATACTTCAAGTAGTTGCTAGTCGCATTAGTTTCCTCTACAAGGCTGTAGGCAGTTCTGAAGCTTTTTACTCTACGCGAAACAGCTGGCAAGTATTCCCAGGCGTTGGTAACGAAGTAAATGAAACCTACAAATAAGACACTCATCCACCAGAAGTGCCGGAGCAACTGAAAGGCCTCATAACTGCACTGTTGATTCACATAACCAGAATTGAGGGTTGTGTTACTTCTTCCTAAGTGAGTACACTGTACAGATTCTACAGGCAAACTGTACAGCAACAAAATGTCCGCCGCTACTGCTATAAAAACTGCAAAAGAACGAGCAGTTTCCCAGTAAGGCTTAATATGATATTGGAGAAGCAAATCAGTCCACACGAATGCTTGTGCCAATGCCATTATATTACTAAATCGTGGCCGTCGCACAAGCTCAATGTAGTAGAATGATGCTGGGTAGTTTTGTGTTTGTGTATCTCGATTTGTGCTTCCATATGCAGCGATCCTCGTTGCCTACATCCGTCTATAATCAAGGAAACTCGCCCACATTGCAAGTTGGTTGTAGTGTGGTTGCTGGTGTGTGAAAACATCAGGCTTGGTAGGTTGCAATTTCGACATTTACCAGTTGTGTTGAGTTTATGTGATTTCAATTATCAAAATTTTCCCCCAGTAACGAATCGGTTCTCAGTTTGGGTTGACCTGGGTTTGCATCAGGTTATATTTTGCCCCGGTTGTGTACTTTAATAAATCATACCCAAATCAAGTGGACAACGTGCTATTTGTAAATACAGGTACTATTTTTAAACGTGCAACAAAATGTGTGCATGCACCTGTAGCGATCACGGGAAAGTAATAATGCTGGCATTGCATTAGGTCTCTTACTATCCTTAATCTATATAAAAGGTTCGTGTATATAGAATAGGGACTCTTTGTTAACATTGCTTCAGTTATAGTGTTTTGCCAATACGTATGTTGCCCGAATAATGCTTTGAAGTGCAGTCTGATATAAATGTGTATCTGATTTGTGTACTTCAAGAACACTTGTCATTGGTTATGCACAGTTTATTATGAGAACGGTTGGATTTGGAGTCAAACAACGTTGTTTAGGACTGTGCATGGACATTTTCAGTGGCCATTAGGCCTACAACTAATGTATCCGTTCATGTGGGTAGTTGCATTTATTTCCTGCATGAGGAACAACCAGCCAAATCTGTTACGACAGGTTACATTTAGTATATTAGCGATTACCTTTCGGCTATGATCGGTGTAAACAAAGAAAACACCAGCAACTACAATCACATGTTTAATTCAGTTACAAAAAAGTAATGATTCACTTAAGAACTATTAACATATGTCTAGTTGACATAAATCAAATCTGATGAAAGGTTGTTGTAAAGCAGGGGCGGGCAACTTCTCCAGTCGGCGGGCCTGATATGGGAAAATGAAGTACTTGGCGGGCCGGATTCCTGAATCGATACATTAATCGCGTATTTATCCAGTGATTTAAAACGGATTTTTGACCACCTAAACCAGGGGTGGGGGACCTTTTTGTTTATAAAAGCTACCTAACGATTTATCGACACTCGTGTAGGCCTACGCCGCATAGACTATTTCCCAGGCCAAGGGCAGTGATGTTCAAACTTTTTGACTTACAGAATGGTCGTTTTGCTATTTCCTCGTAGTTTGTAGGACTTACGGTCCCAGCTAATTAAAATTCCTCACTACATTTTCATCTTCACTACAACATTCAGGATTTATTTAACCTAGAAATTGCTGAACCTGGAGTTTTTGGTAGTCCTAACTATGGAAATCGCTTTATGTACCACTATGGGACCACATGGGTCTTGTTTGAAAACCGCTGCCCTGGAACTAATCAAAAAATAATCTGCAATAAAGTCAAAAATACGTTTCTGTCTATTTTTTTCAGCGCCTGGTGCAGTCGGTTATATCAACATCTTAAAAATGTATTTTGCCATCGAAGGCCGCACTTAGTGCCCTGAAAGGCCGCATGTGGCCTTTAGGCCGCAGGTTCCCCACCCCTGAACCCAGTCTGCAGAGTGTGGCAGCTGCACGCGCGATTATTTTTTGTAAAAAAAAATTTTGCACGCCAATTTTGGGGGGTTGCACGCGGAAATTTCGCTCCAAATTGGCCTGTCTTGACTTCTTTTACTTGCTATGCACCTGCTGAACTTGGCCTCGCACGCGAACTTACGGGTCGTGCACGCGCGCACGCGGGACATGTTGGTCCTTCATGCACGAGATCTCGTCGGGAACTGCCATGTTCTGCAGACTGGCCCTGAACTAGGCTATACGTGTGGAAACAAAGAAAACCGTTGAAGTAGGACACACACAAGGTTGGTAGTTATGTCGTAACAATGGACGTATGGTGCAATGGTAACAACGGCGGGAAATGTTTTTGCTATTGGGGAGCGTTACTGTGCGTTACAACTGTAATTTGACGTAGTAAGCAAGTAATGGGGGATTGCGGCAGACTGTGGCCGCGGGCCACATTATCATGTAAGACCGGAAACTGTCCGCGGGCCGCTCAAAATCCCGTTGCGGGCCGGATCCGGCCCGCGGGCCGTATGTTGCCCACCCCTGTTGTAAAGGTTAGTTACAAAAAGTATAAAAATATGTCATCGACCCATAACCAAAAGCGACAAAATAAAGCAAGAATACAGCAATTAGCTATTGATAAACGTAGATCATATGAAACAACATAGTTTTCGCTAGACATTAAGATGCACACAAACTGCTGCGCTGGGTTTTTGGAGTGTAAAATCAACAACAGGAAATAATAAAAAACTCCAAAAACTAATACAAGCCTAAAATACGATGTGTGATAGAATTTATAAACTGACGTTCTGTGTCACCGAGGTATTTGCTCATCACAATTGAAATCTGTGCATTTTTTGACGAAATCCTAATTATTGATATTTTACGTTCTTTCCAAATGATCGTTATGGATTTGGTTTTCCACGTCAATTTAATCATTGGCAACTAAAAAAGATGGAGCAGTTGAGCCTGGTATGTCTTGTTCTGCATCTGAGTCTGGTATGTCAATACGCGATGTTTCCTGTAATGAGGTAAACTTTGCTATGTTATTGCGTTGTTCGAGCAGTAGGAGTAAAGATGTACTGACCTATATGTTGTTGTCCCGTTGTTGAAAATTATTTACACTTCGAAATGAGATGACTCCAACGGAATGTTTGATGAATTCATGCAAAAGGTCGTAGGTATTATTTATACTGCGTAACTTTAATATAACACTCAGAAAACCGACTGCATGCAAAGCAGCCATCAGCAAATGCAGGATCAAAATCGGAAGAACGTGTTGTTTTTTTGCAATTGAACAAGTAAAGTTATTCTTCCCATCAAAGCAATCAAATCGCCCGCCCAAATGCCATGATTGAAATGCCGGGAATCCTACAAAAATTGCATATGCAGCGGAAATCAGAGCTGCAACGATGTTTCGCGCTAGATAATAGTTTGCAACGTTTACTGACTCCAAATGAAAGTCTGTTTCCGTCTCCCAAATTTTTGTAAAGCTTTTAACTGAACTTGCAACCGATGGCATAAGTTCCCACCAGTTGTGTGCAACAAACATTACACTACATGCCAATAAACTGATCCACCAGAAATTCACAAGCCAATAAACATTTTCGTCGTATCTGCATACTCATACACTAGGGTGCTATTTTTTGGCTGACATTGAAGTTCAATCTTTGCGCATCCATAAACCAAGTACACAGATGACGCAATTAGCACTGCACTTGTAGCGGTTCGGATTTTTTCCCACCATGGCTTTAGTCGGTGTTCAGCTAAAACATCCGTGGCTTGAAGAATGTTGCTTGAACCCATTTTAAATTTGCTACAGGGCACAACGTTGTGCAAGCTTGATCAGTAAGAAATGCAAAACACACGAAAGCTATTTCAGTCACGTTAAGTGCAAAGAATGTGCTGAGAATAACGCAGTGCGAATGAACTAAAATTGAAACACCCTTTCTTTAAAGCAGTGGTTCTCAAACTTTTTTGACCGCGACCCAAATCTGAGTTTTATGAACACCTCACGACCCAAACCTCAAAAACAGTATTTTTCTGATATGCATGAAACGAAAGACACAGACAACCATTTGTACTACACAGTTCTATGAAACAATGATTGATTACATACAAATGGTTTATTTATTTAATGTGATTGATGAAACCGAAATTTTCCTTCATAACATCTTCAATGCGCGGCTCTATTTTCCATTCGGGAGACCACTTGATACTTTATATTCAGTGAAAGGTCTGTGATTCGACTTTTAACTGTGATGTTGGATAACGAGACGGACTGCAATTTCGAGTCCACCGTTAATGCCGCATAGGATTGTGGCCATGTGAAAATGGCTGCAGGCTGAACGAGCTCTTTAAACGAGCTTGGTTCGTTGGACAACACTGCATAACACAGCACACATTGTGGCTTTACAGCACACATTGCGGCTTTACAGCACCATGATTATTGATAGTGAATCCCAAATCCAAAAATTTGTCCTTGTACGAATACTTACTCATCCTCACACGCTAACTGTTACATCTCCAGGTTCAGTTTAGCATGATTAACTGGTCCTATTACTTCCCGTGCTATGACGTTACAATCGCCATGTGCGTAACAGTAAAGTTGGAAGGCTATATTCTGTATGTGGTGATGATTGGTTCTATTTACTGCACAACGTGGTCGAGTGTGGTGACCATATTACTGCATTAAATAAATTCGTTTGTGTTTACTTAATTCAGTAATAGTTCGTTTAGGCTGAATTGAATTACCGTAGCGCGACCCATTTTTTGACCCTGCGCGACCCATATTTGGGTCGCGACCCATACTTTGAGAACCACTGCTTTAAAGCATGGATAGAAACGAACTCTAGATTCTGAATTTTTTTGTTGACGTTCTGTATCTCTTCCTCCACTAGCTTCTTATCAAGCCTTTATAATTTTAAAATGTTTTTTTGGTGAATTGACGTTAAATGTGGCGTAATTAAGTGGGCTTGTGAAATTAAGTGGTCCAATACTGTCGTATATCAAAACCAACGCATTACGTAACAGCAACCTACACACGGCACCTACGCGATCCTGGCAAAACACGCGCAAAAACAGCTTCAGCGCACTCATATAACATAATATCTTTCTTTATAGAACAGATAAAATGGTAAAATTTCACACCTGTACTAAGTCGAGCATGCAGAATTCAAAAATGCTTTTGCGGCAAAATTCTAAAAATTGCATATGAATTTTGGGTCAAAATATCCCGATATTGGTAGAAAGCTAAAAAAATTTTAAGAAAAGCGGGAAAAATAAAATGTTGCTAAATTTTTTCAAGCCTTCCATTTTCGGAAACCCAAGTGGTATGAGCTAAATATTGGGACTGTAAGTCTAAAAATTGCAATATTGGTGCAAAATGTTACAACGTAAAAACGTCGCAGTCCAAGTCCGCAACGCTCATTTTTTGGGGTTAAAAGCGGTGGAATTCAATAAAACTTGCAGGAAATTTAAATGAGGGTCATTACTTTGTACAGGACAAAAATCTACTTAAAACGACCTAATGTAAAAAAATAATAACCGATTAAATGTTATTACTGCCAAATTACACTTTTGAAAAAATAACGATCTCCAATTCTTCTTTAAATAACGCAAAAATTACACTTGAATACATACTTTATAAAGCATTTTTAGTTTTCATGTTTAAACGGGAAAAAAACACGACAATTTTCTTATTCTGCGAAGCACACTGTAATTTTGCCATGAATTATTTTGAATTAACTGTATATTTACCTGGTTTTTGCTGGGTTTTAGGAATAATCTACAAGGATTGTAGTTGAAGTAAAATTCCCAATTTGTTGTTTTTACTGGTTGTACTGGTGTGTGCTTTCAAAATAAGGTTGTCTCCAAATCTAACTGTCTATAATAAAGTGTGGATTTATTTATGTGTGGATATGCCTCGAATTGGTGTTTTTAGTCAAATAATTATACGTCAATTGGTATATTTTTGCATGTTTTGCTTGTTAACCACCAGTATTTATAAAGCTTGAATCTTAGGCTATGTTACGCTCACAATGTTTAAAGAATATACTGCCAAGGTTGTTTTTAAGTTTTTAAGACAATAGCAAGGTAACTATCGTCATAAAATCATGTTTATCACACTGTTTTAAAGTCCTGCTGAAATATTTTGTTTTACTCAACGTTCTTAAAATACTCAAAATATGGACAACTTATTGATGCAAATTTTGATGACTTCTAGGTTGTTAAATATTTCACAGTGTTATTCGTTTTTACTTTATTTTATTTTTTCTACGCTGTTGCAGTAATTTTGTCTGTAATCCTTGAACCTGGTTAGATTGCGGATCTAACTCTTCCTTTTTCCCCTGCATTTGGTTGGAGATAGTTCGGCTTTCAGATAAATATGTTGCTCTTGTTCGTTGTCTTCTGTCTGTTCTGGAACCCCTGGTATCTTTTCACCTTGCTGGTCTCGTATTATAGTCCCCCGAATTTCTTCAAAAGATTGTATAGGTCGTTTGCCAACCCAAATCGAAGTCCAAGAAATCTTTACTTTGAAGCGAGGTGGCTTCATCTAAGGTTTTGTACAATTTATCCAGCAGGTCCATTGTACAAGTTGCTTTCCCCAGCTTTATTAAAACACCAAAAAATCCCATTGTGTGAAACATTTAGGCTGAATCCATTTCGGGTCTTTTCAACAGATTAGGCTGAATACATTCGGGTCTTTCTAATAAATACATAAATTGGTTTCAAGATTTGGTACAGTAGGGTAGCCGGTAGGTTGCACTTGCCTCTTTACTGTTCAACTACACAACGCAATTTTGTCGTCTTGCAAACAATAGATGGGCTACGGTGTTACAACGCATCGTGACCTGGCGCGATCTATTCAGAATGAGTTGTTTTTATACACGTCTTAAACAAGGAAATTTTTAACATCTGGCGTATTAAACATAAATAAAATCAAGCATCGTGCTGTTTGCCGAAACTAGCCATAATATGTGTAATGTTTTGTAAGAACTGTGCATATCAACATATATTGCTAGTTTGTTATCTTGTTCAACCAGCAACTAATATAAAAACAGCAATGCACATGATAACAAGACTTCTTAAATCATACGCAAAAAAACACGCGATTTTAAGCAATTGTTGCTAAATAGCTTAAAGACATGCAGCGAGTCTAATCTTTATCTAAAGCTGTGGTTCCCAATCTAGCTTTATTTAAATTTATTACGAATGTCTTGCTTTCTGGACGCACCTTTCAACTAAGATATTTGCTGTGTATGCCTTTCTAACTGAAGGAAGTTAACTTTGGTAAATGAAAATATATATATTTGAGAAATTTGGATTGGACTTAAACAAAATGGTCGTTTGGCATTAATATAAAGCATACAATGTCGTGCGAAAATATGATATAAAATATAATATACAAACTTGAAAATATAGAATAGTCGATATATGTTTAAGGAAGTCGCTGCATCCAACAAACTACACAGACGAAAAATGACAAATAAATATCTTACCCATGTAAACAACCTTCAGCACTAAATCACTTTCTTTGTGTCTGAAGGTACTTCATGTGTTGTCGTCAAATCAAAATCATTTGTTTCATTTCCTACCATGTTGGTTCTTGTTTCGCCGCTTTGTTTGAGAATTTCCCGGAAATTTACTATGGCCGCTGGGATTTGTTCTTATGTTTTCGCTTCTGCTGTCGCTTTGCACATGTTTAAATAGTTCGAGTCTGTCCCTGATTTCTTTCATTTGTTGATTAACAATATTTTCTAACTTAAACTGCAATTCGAGAAAGTCGATGTTTTGGAGTGAAGTGACTTCGCCTGAATTTTTAAACAGCTCTTCCAAAAGATCGTTGGTGCGAACTTTGTTTGTTAGTTTTACCATAACGAATACAAATCCCACTGCGTGAAAACCTGCAATTATCAAATGTAAGATCATTATCGACAAAACGTATTGTTTTTTTAAAACCACGCAGTAAAAGGTCTCCGCTCCATGAATACAGTCCCATTTCTTGTCCAGATAGTACTGTTGATATATGATGGGTCCAAGAAAAATCGCGTACGCGATAGAAATGAACGTTCCGATCATATTTCGGGCAACATAGTATGGTGCCATATTTGGTAATGCGGCAAGCTTGTAATAAATTAGATTTTGTAACTGTTGTTGCTCAAACGTTTTTCCTTTGTTTGTCTCGTTTCTTATCACATCAGTTGTGGCATCGATGTATTTGAGCTTGATTTCGTTAATTTCCACTAGATCATAGACCTTTCTGTACAGCTTGACCGAACTGGCAACTGATGGTATAAGCTCCCACCAGTTGTGTGCAAAGTACATTAAAGCACAGGTCCCTAAACTGAACCACCAAAAATTCACAAGCCAATAGACGTGTGGGTGAGACCCGCACACTTCGTTAACATACGAAGACTGAAACACTCGTGTGTTATTTTTTGCATAGCACTGAATTTCAACTTTCATGCTTCCGTAAGCCAAGTACAACGATGACGCGAATACCATTGTGCTTGTAGCGCTTCGGATTTTTTCCCACCATGACTTCATTTGATATTTTGCCAAAACATCTGTGAGCCCAAGAATGCTTTGTAGTGCCATTTCAAACTTGCTATATCTGGTTTGGTATCTCGTTGGAGCGAAGAATTTTCCGAACCTCCCGACTTTTTGATGAGCTAAAGCTTTTGAACAGCTGAGCATCTTACCACCCTTTCTCAAGCATACACCGAGGTGGTATGTTCTGTTTCTTACCTCTCCTTTCACAAGCTGCTTGTATGGCCTTACAACTCTAATAAGTAATTTGGTGACGCAAATTTAAGAGTTTTTTTTGCTAGATTTGCAAATGACAAATGTGGCGTGATCGAGTGGGCCTGTATTTTAACATAACCTAATTATCACAACCAGCGCTCTACGTAACAGCTACCTACACAGTCTGTTACAATGTTATGATCTGCCCTCTGAACAATTATTACTTTGCCCTAATCATTTCCTACTATGTTCTGTAACAAAAATAAAAAATAAAAAAAATAAAAAAAAACTTATTTAACTTTTACTCGTATTTAAAAAAATAAACGAGTTAATCAACGAAATTTAGGCGAATTTGTAAAAGGCACTGAATCTTAGAACAGATACGAAAGTAGGCCGACATCATAATACATGTAGGCAAGATTACTCAAGCTCATACGTTTCATTTACTTCTATGCATGTCGACATAGGTACCGAAACTTTGTCCTGAACTATATTGGGTTAACTGTCATCTATATTTATCTTGTTTTTGCAGTGCTTTGGGCGCAATGAAAAAAGTAAATTTCCAATTCGTTGTTGTCTCCTGTTTATACTGCAGTGAAACTGTTGTATAATTTTTTTTTAAATAAGCTTGTCTAAATCTAACCGTTTATCTACCGTGAATCTAACCGTGGATGCTTTCTTGTGATGTTCTGCCTTTAATTTGTTTTGTTGGTTACATAATCATATGTCGATTGGCAAACTTTTTCATGTTTAGCTGGTTAAGGAAAGTTTTTGTCAAAGTATTTACAAAACTTAAATCTTATGCATAAAAGCTATACAACACTTTATTTGTTTAAAGTATAAACTGTCAAGGATTGTTGTAAGTTTAGGTTTAAATTTGAGACAACAGCAAGAAAATTATTATACTTAAAGTAAATCCGGGCTCGAAATATGTACAACTTTATGAATAATCTACATGACCTTTCAGTTGGTAAATATTCCACAGTGTCATTTCTGTTATTTAGTGGGAAAGTTGTGGTTTTTTACAAAAGATAATAAAGGTTTAATCATACGAACAGCTACCGAAATTTAGCCGCTAGGTTTCGCACTAGTGATTGGTATATTTGTATTCTGGTTTGTATTAAGACCTTTCCTAACGTTCTGTTTGCCAGAAGACGTTTAACTGCTGCTCTTGCAAGTTGTAACGTTACATTAAGCTTCATTTTACATACATTTCGAATGTTTACCACGATTTAATCGTGTTTAAATACTTTATTTTAAACATTATTAACTTAAACCAAACAATGCAACAGTATATTTGCTACACATGATAAAAGGTCAGCATAATATCAAATAGACAAAAAAACGATAAAAAAACTACAAAAAATTTAGTTTATCTCAGGGAGGAGATCTTTAAAACTTCCCAGAGAAGTTGTGGGGAAAATAAGTCAAGACATAATAAGGTTAATTCCTTGTGGCATATCAGTCAGATACACTATACGATACTTTCTTTTGGATTCGTTTCTTCTTCCGTATCAAGTTGGTCTAACCAAACCAGAAAAGAGGAGTCCGATTTTTCTGACATTTTTTCCAAATTGTTTTTCCGAAATATATCTTCAACATCCTCGAGCGTTATCGTGCCACTGTATTCCTTTGTTTGGTCACGGTGCTGCTTTAGTAATTTTGACTGTGAACCATCAACTTGGCTAGGTTGCAAACCCGATCCTTCCTCTTCCACTTGTCCTTTTCTTGTAGCTGATTCATTTGTTGAATACAAGCGAGAACGCCCTACTTTCTTTTCTTGCTGTTCTTGGCCCACCGCTGTTGGCGATTTCCCGAACACCTGCTGTTCACTAAGCATAGCTTCTATAATTTCTGCAAAGTCGTCATTTACCTCAAGTCCAAGAATAAGAAAATCTTTACTTTGAAGTGAGGTAACTTCACCTGAGGTTTTGTAAAATTTATCCAACAGTTCCATTGTACTTCTGGCTTTTCGCAGCTTTATCAAAACACCCACAAATCCCACTGTGTGAACAACAGCAGTGGCCAAATGCAAGATCATGATCGGAAAAACAAACTGTTTGTTTAAAATCGCACAACTGAAGTCGTTCTCTTTAATATGGCAATCCCAATTTGTTTCCAGAATTGCCTGTTGATGTACGAAGTGCACAAGAACAGACGCATACGAAAAAGAAATAAGTGATGCAATGATGTTTCGTCTTAAGTAATGTGGTGTGATTTGTTTTAGTTCAAGAAGCTTATCACGCGCAATTTTTTCTAACTTTTTTGGTTTGTTATCGTTTTCTTTAGTTACAGATTCCGTATTAATAACTTGTTTTATCTGGCAAACTTCCAATAAATCATAGACTTTTCTATAAATTTTAACCGTACTACCAACTGATGGCACAAGTTCCCACCAGTTGTGTGCAACAAACATTACACCGCATGCCACTAAACTGAACCACCGAAAATTTACAATCCAAAACATACGTTGATCAAAACTGCAGATTTCGTTAACATATGAAGATTGAATTACTTGCAAACTATTTTGGAGTTGACACTTGAGTTCAATTTTCGTACTTCCATAGACCAAATACAGAGATGACGCAAGCAGCAACAAACTTGTAACGGTTCGGACTTTTTCCCACCATGGCTTCATGTGGTGTTTTGCCAAAACATCTGTGACCCCGAGAACGCTTTCAAGTACCATTTCAATAAATCGGTTCGGAATTTTATAAATACAGCCTGGGCTAAACACATAAATCGTTTGTATGAAACCGTTTGCAAGAGTATGTAAAAAATTAGTTGTAATGTTTTTTCTAAAAAAGCGCAAGTTAAAGCCTTTGAACAAAAGCTTCAAGTCAAAAAAATTTACTGGTATGTATTGTATAACATTTAAGGACCACTGCTGTGGCAAAACCACTATCGACTCTAAATTGAAGGTTACTAAACACAATCTAGAAACTAGACAGAAAGTTTAAAATACGCAAATCCATGCACAGTTTTAGAAGTAAGGCATGTTTACCCGGGGAGTTTGTTCGAGAACGGGGGTAGGTGAAAGTTTAGTTTGGTTTCGTTGAAGGGAGAAGAGGTTTGTGCCGGGGTTAGGTGACTGGGAAAGTGTATGGTTGACAAACTATTCCAAAGCAATAGATGCTAACGAAAACTGGAGGGACTGAACGAACATTCATTTCTATCCTAGGAGTGTTCATTGTATGCAAAATTACAATTTTATGCACGCCAAAAACAAGGAAATTTGTAACCACTTGGTTTCGTTAGCGAAATTAAAAGTTAATAGGTTGAAGCATGATTACAAAATAATCCTACAAAACTAAATACCCCACTAAAAGAAATAAAAAAATATATGACTAAGTATACGTTTATCAAAAACATTATTTAGAAATATCCGAAATGGTAAAAATGAGTACAATGTTGCGTCATCTTAAACAAGAACCACCACAAACAGAAAAGCAACCCCTGGACACAAATAGCCTACATTGTGTATGGATTGCTTTGTGGTAAAAACTTCTGAAATGCTAAACACATATAAATACAGAATACAGTTTTAATGCTCGCAGAACTATGCGCGCAATCGCAAGCGATAACCCAATCCTGATTTATTTTTCTAAGTTAATTCATTCTTGTTACAGTCGCCAGGTTGGTGCCATAGGCGAATGTTAAAATGTGTTGATTTTTAATAATGATGCAAATTATTCGCAGAAGCCAACTGGTGAGCTGGTCAAGTGCTGACTATAAAATAAAGAACAGTAATTTAAATGCGATTTTCCTTTTATAGCATGCCCAAGCTTTCCTCATTAACTGTCCTGTGGCACAATCACGCGTACCATGATATCCAAACTTTTGACGAAATACTTGAATGATGGCATGTATCTATTTTTCAGCAAAAACTAAGAACTTTCGAACACAAATTAAAACTGGGCACCACTAATTTTTAACTAAGATAGCAAACAACTACCAACTAACGGTTAGAGCATCAACAGTCATGTTGTTACGTGACACCAAAACGTTCAATGGTGGATGAACGAAAAAGTAAAATGATACCCTGACAAAAGTAAATAGAAAATAAATACAAAAGCAATTTCTCCAAAACTAGTAAGTTGACTAAGCTTTGTGAATTTAAGGTTTAATATAATTTAGTTGTGTTTCTACACTACCTTATAAGTGCACATAAAAACATTTAAAACAACTTGCGAACTTCTGTAACATGAATTCTTTATTGTATTTTGTCACGCATGAGTTAAACCACTGCAAACATGCGTGTCAACTTGAATGAAACGCTCGTGCTCGGTACGGTCGTTTCGTGGCTGGAATACAATCCACTAGTAACGTACACTGAAAATAAAGACCGGCGTCGGTGGTGCTTTTGAGGCATTTTGTTAATTTATAAAAACGTATTTCGCCTTTACTCTGGAGAGCTGTTACGGATGTCGTTAAGTCCGCCTCACTGAATTATCAGTAAGACATTTTCATGAAAGTTTTGAATTTTCTTAACGCGTCTTTAGCAATTTATGTTTCTAATTAGTAGGCTTAAAAATAGTTTCTGATCGGAAGGCACGCCGGAAAGTTGTACAAACATGGAACGTAGAACATTTTGTAATGACATATTTCTTCTACGTGTTAGTTAACAAATAGGTTCCCATTTAGTTGTAAAACTTGTTTAAAAATACACGCGAAAGTATATTTAGGACTAAATCACGTGTGTATTATATAAGTGATTGCTGCCGTTAACTGTTTCGCCCGTTAGTTTGTGTTTAATGGTTTTATAAAGTAAAACATATGTAAATATATGTGTGTTGTGCCTTTTTCCGTTTATCTTTGACAATCAAGAAATTGCGGCGTCCAATCTGGAAAGTTTTTCATTGTCCGGACAATGGGTTGTAATTTACCAACAGGACTTCGGTATTTAATGGACTTTGTAAACATTTATCCTGGATATAAATTGCTAAGCCGTGTCTTGGTGGTAAATCTCTACTGCTCCTGTTAAGATGAACATAAATTCATAACTGGGATCAGCCCTAAAGCGTACTGTGATTTATATATGAGTGTGCCGTGATCGCTGGTCTGCATAGACTCTTCAGGGCTGATCCCAGTTATGAATTTATGTTCATCTTAACTGATACTGGTCAATCTGGCAATCCCCTACTACGAAGCTGACATGTGCAGCATACGAGGCAGGCAACGGTGCTTGTGATTCGACTTTCGGCGGATTCTCCACTGAGCCTTTGTAGCTCAGTTGGTAGAGCGCGAGTCCCGGAAAGACTCCTGTCGTGGGTTCGAATCCCACCGCAGGCTAGATTTTTTTCTAGCCTACGCCTTGCCATATGGTGGTGAATGCTTGGTGACCGGCTGATTCGGTATAGCGCCTTCAATGGGCCTGGCGTACTGTGACTCTACTGCTCCTGTGATTTTATATTGAGCTGCCTCTTGAATTGACGTTTGCTTGTAAAATGAAGTTCAAATTTATTGTCCTTTCATACTACACAACATTATCCGCTTAAACAGAAAATTATACCTTACACTTGCAACACAAAAAGAAATGCTTTGAATCAAAACGATAACGAACTGAACAGACATAAAGATACAGTTAACCATACATCGCTTTGACTTACGTTTTGATGTGGTATCGGCTCATGGGTGTATTTTAAAACAAGTTTGGTGGCCACAATTAGTGTTGAAACGGTCCTCTAAAATACATTTCATAACAAAACGGTACAGGAATGTTTACAATATGAGTAGAACACAATATACACCAATAGCATTGATTTCATATTTTTTTTGACATCGGCGAGCCTTTCAACGTCAAGTTTAGAAACAAAAACTTATAACTAGAGTAAGTTACAATAGGGAAACGACCTAAGAGCAAGTACTTGTTATATGCGCTCTGTTTTGTAAACCGTTTGTCATTGTAGAAGCGTTTTCCTTTGATTAGTTGTTTCGTCTTCCACACTAGTTTCTTCCGATACAGCTGGACAAGAAGTAGGCGGTTCTTCAGATTTTCCAACCGACGTTTTGTGCTCCTTAACTGTATCTATAACATCTGCTTCATTTTCCCCACTACACTCCTTTATATTATCCCGTTGCCTCAGTATTTTTAAAGGATTGAAGCTTTGAGATTTTAACAGCAACTCTTGATATTTGTCGGATTGAGAAGTAAGGGGTTCAATATACATACCATCCAACTTGATGTGCTCTATAACCGTTTCCAATGTATCGATTTCCTCCGGCTTAGCCTCCAAACCATATTCATTTATTTTGTCACGACGCTGCTGCAGTAATTCTAAAAGCATGTCGTTTCGAGATTTTCTCAGCAAACCTTGGTCTTTGTCAGATTGGGAAGTAGGCGGTTTATTATGCAATTTATTCGACTTGAAATGTTTCATAACTGTATCTAATGCTCTGACTTCATTGTCCTTTGCCTCCAAACTACTTTTGTTTATTTTATCGCGATGACGCTGTAGTAATTCTAAAAACGTGTCGGTTTGAGCTTTTTTAATTTTTTTTCCTTCTTTTGATTCGTTAAAGATTTCTTTAATAATTCTTTCCAATTTCATGTGTTCATCCCACTTAAATTGATTTTCAAAGAAATTGATGTTTTGTGTTGAAGTTACTTCACCTGAATTTTGGTACAGCGTATACAACAGGTCATTGGTATTCCCCTTTTGCCACACTTTGCCTCGCACTTGCCACATTACAACACCCATGAACCCAGCTGCGTGAACAAAAGCAAGTGCTAAATGCAAGACCATGATCGGAAAAACATACTGTTTGTTAAAAATCATACAGGCAAAGTCCTGCCCTGCATAAATGCAATCCCATCTCTTGTCCGAATTGCTCTGTTGAAATATATCCAAATGAAGGGAAACGTATCCAATGAAGCCTGTGTATGCGATGGAAATGAAGGCTGCGACGATATTTCGGGCGAAGTAATAAGATGCGATGTTTTCTGATAAACTAAGTTTATAACGGATCAAGCTTTTTAAATGTTGTTTGTCTGCTAAATAAGTTTTGTCCTTTCCAAAATTGCCATTCGGTTGGACAATTTTTTCTTCCGTTGCAGTTTCAATATCAACATCTTGCTTGAATTTGCAGGTTTCTACAAGATCGTAGATCTTTCTGTAAAGCTTGACGGAACTAGCTACTGATGGCATAAGCTCCCACCAGTTGTGTGCAACAAACATTACACCACATGCAACTAAACTGATCCACCAGAAGTTCACAAGCCAGTAGATAAGTTGGTGGTTACTGCACATTTCGTTAACGTAGGAAGATTGGAATACTTGAGAGCTGTTTTTCGGTCGACATTGAATTTCTACATTTGTGCTTCCGCAGACCAAGTACAAAGATGAGACAATCATTACTGCACTTGTCGCGGTTCTGACTTTTTCCCACCAAGGCTTCATCTGGTACTTGGCCAAAACATCTGTGCCATGAAGAATGCTGTCCAGTCCCATTTTACTTATAACTTCAGTAAATACGTTTAAAGACTAGCTGTTTCTCTGTGGGTTATCTTCCGTTTGCAACTGAATGCTTCTGCACCAGATTTTATAGCCGTACATCTTTAATGTGTAATTTGGTGACGCAAATGAAAAGGTTGTTTTTCATTGGATTAGCAACTGTCAAATGTGTCTTGATCAGTTGGGCAGTGTTTTAACCTGGCTTAAATATCTAAACCAACGCTCTACGTAAAAGCTACCTACCTACAAAGCATGTTATGACGTTGTGGCCGCCTTCAGGTCGGTTGTTTTTCTGTTAGTATTTCTTATTAGTTCTATTAGGTTCTGAATGCATTGCACCATGACACAGATACGAAACTACGTGGTTAACATGAAAAACTGTAGGCATGCTTACTCATGCTTAATACGTTTTGCTAAATCGGTAAACACGCATTAGTATTAAAGTGTGTTAAGTAATTACATGGATTAACTTTGCGTTTCTGATCCTTAATTATAAATCTAACTGTTTATAACGGTGTTTGAGTGTGGCCAGGTACTTTTGTATGCCTTTGTTTTTTTCTCATTTCAAATTCGTAAACAATAGTTTTTTTTTAGCTAAAGTGACAGAAACCCGAAAAGTGCTAATTCAGATAAACCGAATCGCATATCCTTATTTCACCCACGGCTGGCAATTACCCGCTTGTATTTATTTCAAAATCACTGATGTGAAGAAATAGGTTAACCTCTTAAATATTTACCATCTAATGGCGCCTGAAACAAAATATAATTTCTAACTACATGCACAGACCGAGTCTGACAATCAGTTTTAACTGTTTATGACGTCATCATCAATACTGTGATTTGTGACGCTCCTGGTCCCTGTTTTTCGCATTGTTTGCACACAATAGGCGTGCAAAAAGTCGGACGCATATGGCTATTAGACTGGTCCTGGTAATACTCTTTCCACTCCCACAAAATCTTTTTAGAGCAGTTTTAAAATCAAAATATTTAGCACGACCGCCAGTGCATATATACATGTTCACGGCCGCACAAACTCTTGTCTGCAGCCGTATGCACACGTTTTGCACCCCTGGGTTACTGGCAAACAATAACAATGTTTGACGTCATGTGAAATGGGGCGCGACCTGTTTAGAATAGTTTTGCGGGTGTTTAGTTTTATTTAGATTTATTCGATTTTTTGCCAAATTGCCTATTATATACGGCGTTTCTGCTGAAAGTGTTTCGACCTAGTGGTGCAATATATCAACGATAAAAACGCATTGCGTCAGCATTACAGATCGGATACGAAACTACGTGGGTAACATGACAATTGGTAGGCAAGCTTACTCCGTTATGCTTGCGTGGTAAATGCGCATTGGCATCGACGAGTGTTAATCAATTACGTGGATTTACTTTCTGCGTCTTAAACTCATTTTGCCGGTGTGTGATATGCAATTGTAAATTGTTGTTGGTCATTGGGACTTTTAGTGATGTTTACCCACCAACCTCACTTTCTTGTGAGCCTTAGTCATTCACCAATTTTACCAGTCACTGTTCTACGCTGTGGGGCATTTGAATAGTGAATGAGGAACGTTTGCCCACTGTTGTACTTCGTTACATGTTACATACGACTTACATATCTATGTGATTGTAGATGATATATTTCGATTGCTTTTTTGTACTAAAAAAAATGAAGCGTTGAAACAGTTCTCTAGAACCTTCTCTTCTAAAACGTTCAGTTCAGTACTTCTCAGATCAGTGGTCAACCTGTGGGTCGCGACCCTCTCGAAGGTCATTTCCTATTTTCAATAACATCGTTAACTTCGTCAATTACATTGGGTTGCTTTAATGAGCCGACGGATGAAAAGGTTGAAAACCACTGCCATAGACGCTTTCACCGTTGTCATGCAGAACTTTATCTTTTGTTATAAGTTATTCGTTATAGTTAGCTTGGAACCAAAGCCACTTTTTGATACAATGGTTGTCAGGCAGAGGAATGTCCATGTACGTTATTGTATTTTCACATGTATTGCTTTTGGTTGTCCAGGCCTAATCAAACTGGGCAGTGTAATTAAATTTATTATAATTTAACGAATTAAAATGTTGCATACATTTTGTAACATCAGGGGTAGAGATTGTTGCGGAAAACGGTAGTTTATTAAAAGGAAACCTGGCTACACTGTTCACAAACACCACAAATTACAATTTCATCACTTCGTTTTCCATTAGATCAGCGGTTCCCAACGGGGGGTACTGATCAAGGGGTACGAAGATCCTTGAGCCACAGAGCAGCTTTTCAAACAGATTTCACAATACAGTTTTAGTTTAATTTGTAAATGGTATTATGAAATATCTACAAATAACTGTTGTTATTTGGTAAGAAGCGTCATTGTCTCATAACAATGCTTTTTTTACTTGTTGCCGGCAGTAAACACCAAATCCAAAAATTAGGAAGAAAATGCACAGAAAAAGGAGGCATTTAATGTACCCTTGCTTTAAATCTGCTACAACGGTGTGCTATCCACCTCTAGAATTACAGAAACTAGGGGAAGATGGGGCAAAACGGACACCTCATTGTGTTTATATTCAATGAACTGTGACTACTATTTTGTTTTGCGTAACAGCTAGAATTAAGACTACTAAATGATATGTAAAACTTTAGAAACACTGGTGGTCTTTCTAGAAGTCTACAATAAAAACAATTCTCAAATACCATAGCCTAATTTTATTCTTGGATAAAATGTTTACTAATTTTTTTTACGTTTAGAATACCGGTTTAACGTTTAATTGAGCTATAAAAGCAACTTTAACAATATAAATCTGAAAAATTCCATCAGAATTTTTTTGGGGGTACGAAGAATGCTCTGACCTGACAAAGGGGTACGAGCAGCAAAAAAGGTTGGGAACCCCTACATTAGATGATAATGTAATGTATTCTAGATGGCCATTGCCACGTCTTGGTATAATATAACAAGCCAAATTCTCAGCTACATTTGTGGGGTTGCACGTGAATTGATTCGGTTTGAGCAGTAAAGCGTTTTTAATACACATATAAATACGACTTGATGAGTGCAATACATTTTACACCGTGTTTAGCTCAAACAAAGGAAAGTTGCCGAATCGTTACAGAAAAAAAACATGATAAAACAAAAAAAATTTACACACATGTTATAAAACCTACCCCAACCAACGAAGCGAGAATTGCTTTATAAACTTATTGTTGAAATCAAAAAGTAATAGACACTGAACGAAAAACGTGAGAAATGCAAAATGTTCTACAATAGTGAAAGGAGTACTAAACGCTTCTTCCAAAAAAGGTCATGTAAAGTGTTTAACATATTAAAACAAACAATAGAAACAGTTTCGGACAGATTCTGCTTTTGTGAGTTGTATGTAATAGCGAGGTGCATAAAATTATAAGCAGCACATACGTATTGTTATATTATAAAATTGAAATTGTTGTAGTTTGTATCTTAAATGTCTTGTTCCAACATGCAAGCTACATAGGCTGTTTTGGTAAAAGTGGTTATTTCGGGTCGGTTGCTTATTTTTTTATCAGTATTTTGTCCCAGTCAACTTGACCAGATACACACGACATCTCATCCCACCTAGGTTCCTCATTGTCCGCACCCTTTATTTCATCTGCCTTGTTTCTGTTGGCTAGCTGTTGCTGCATCCAAGCAATCGCATTCGCTTCAGACCTTTTAGTAGTAGGGCATGAATTTTCTGCTTCCTTAGAATCTCGTTTGGGCGATTGCACAGGGGGTACATCTATCGGTTTGTGATGATCTTTGAAAAGACCTTCCAGAATTTCTTCGAGTTCCATTCCTCTTTTTAACTTAACTTGAAATTCAAGAAAGTTGATGCTGTGAAGTATGGTGGCTTCACCCGAATTTTTAAACATTTCATCTAAAAGGTCATTAGTTTTCCTTTTGCCATGCAGTTTTGCCATTACAGCAAAAAATCCGACTGCATGAAAAACAGTGATTGCAAAATGCAAGACCATGATCGGAAAAACATGCTGTTTGTTTAGAATTGCGCAAGTGAACGTGTTCCCTTCAGCATCAGTGCAATCCAGCATCTCACCTAAACTAATTTGTTGAAATATCAGAAGCCCTACAAAACTTGCATATGCGACGGTAAAAAGTATTGCGATGAAGTTTCGTGCAAAGTAGATCCGACTGATGTTAGTTGATATAACAACCTTTTGTTTAATAGCGCTGATTAGCTGTTGTTTCTCAAACAAATACTTTTTGTCATTTTTAAATTGAAAATTTGATTTCACTTCCTCATTCACTTTATTAGCTTCAGCATCAATATCAGCCTTTGTTTTACAGATTTCCACAAGATCGTAAGCTTGTCTGTAATATTTGACTGAACTAACAACCGACGGCATAACTTCCCACCAGTTGTGTGCAATAAATAATATACCGCATGCGGCCAAACTGAACCACCAGAAATTTAGAAGCCAAAAGATATGTTGATTGTATCTGCATATTTCATTAGCATAGGAAGCCTGAAACGCTTGAGAGCTGTTATTTGCATGGCATTGAATTTCCACATTTGTGCTTTCATAAACCAAGTACAAAGATGATGCAATCAACAATGTGCTTGTCGCGGTTCTGATTTTTTCCCACCAAGGCTTCATCTGGTACTTAGCCAAAACATCTGTGGCATGAAGTATATCGTCCAGTCCCATTTTGAAGAAAACTCCAGTTGATTCCTTTGCTCAGACCTTTCAGCTATTTCTCTGTAGGTTACCTTTCTTTTGTCACTAAATGCAGCAGATTTTATAGCCTTACATCTTTGGTGTGTAACTTTGTGACGTACATATTAAAAGGTTGTTTTTGGTGGATTTGCAAATGACAAATGTGCGTCATCAGGTGGGCTGGTATTCCAACACATATTGTATATCAAAGGCAACGCTCTACGTAGCAGCCACCTGCCTATACCACGTGCTATGATGTCGGTACCGCCTTCACAGTTGTGCTTTGTCCTAAAGTTAGTTCAAAGAATATTCTGTGTCCATATTTAAAACTATTCAAGCACTTCGTTCTAAACCAGTGGTTCCCAAACTTTTTCATATTTTTTTCAAAACGGTCCTTTTGCCATTACTTCGAGGGCTCGCGGTCCCAAAGCCTAAATGTGTATTTCATAAAAACGAAAGTTGATTGCAAGATTTTAGCTAGTTATGCAAAATTGCGCATAACAATCATCCAAAGACAGCATGTGAGATCACAAACAGGACAAAAAGATTAAGATTGTGCGCGAACAATTGCATTATTGATAGTTGTCATTCAATAAAGGCCATTGTTTAGCAATCGAGACAGTCGATTCTCAATTCTACTTTGATTTAAACTTATTCAGTGGCACAAACTGGTGCCAAATAAGATTATAGAATTACTTCAACCGCTTCGCGGTCCCCCACAAATTCCTCACGGACCCCTAAAGGACCGCGGACCCCAGTTTGGGAACCGCTGTTCTAAACCTACACTCGTATTTACGACAACTAAACTATTTGGTTAACGTAATTTAAACGCACTTCTTTAAAAATGCATTACACCAAAATAGAACAGATACGAAAGCAGGTGGGCATCATAATATGTGTAGGCAAGATTACTCAAGCTTAATACGTTTTATTTACGAAGTAACTACGCATGTCTACATAGGTACCGAAATGTGGTCATGAATTATATTGTCTCAACTATCATGTATATTTTTCTTGTTGTTGCTGTGTTTAAGGAATAATGGAAAACACGTATTGCAGTTTGAAGTAAAATTCCCAATTTGTTGCTGTCATCGGTTTTTACTGCTGTAAAACTGTTGTGTAATTTTGAAATAAGGTGGTCCCCAGATGGAACTGTCTATAATGATGTGTGGATGCTTCCTTGTGATGTTCTGCCTCTTGGTGTGTTTTGTCGGTTATACAATCATGCGTCAAATGGTATATTTTTGTGTATTTTGTATGTTTTGTTTATTAATGACCTGTATTTATAAAGCTTGAATCTTTTGCAAAATAGATATGCAACGCTTTATATGTTTAAAGAATCAACTCTCAAGGGATTTTTAGACGTTTATGCTTAGCCTACACATAAGACAATAGCAAGAACATAATTTGTCATTAATCCATGTTAATCATGCTATTTTGGCAGCCCAAAGCCAAAATAGTTGTTTTACTTAAAGTTACGCCAGACTCAAAATACTAATAACTACATAAATCTTATTGACTTCTTAAATATTGCTCAGTTGTGCCCAATTTTATTTACTGTGAAAAGTTTGTGGGTTTTAAATCTCAAAAACATCGAAAGTTTAATATATTTTTTTCGCACAACCGCCGTCATTCCACTAGCTATCGCACTGGAGATTTGTTTGTTGCGATTGTCATTATTGGGACATTACAAAAATCTGAGCGGGATTCATCCTCGGGAGCACCATGGGATGGTACCCCGCAAAAAATGGAAAAAAATATGCTTGCTGGTATTCTGTCTGCCATTGGACGCTGCAGATGCTGTATGTGTGTTGCAAACAGCTTTGTTTCCATTTTACTTAATTGCGTTTTGTTGTGATAGATGTTTGAGCATACATGTTATCATAGCAGGACCATTGCGTTTTTTTAACCTCAGATCTGAATATCGTAGTATTAATGGTCGTATCCCGTATTTTATCTTCGGCACTTTAAACCTCCAATAAATATCCTGGCCCAGTAAATGCTGATGTCAATTTACATTGAATTGGCTGTCCGGTTCTTTCTGCATCTTTTCTGCACTTTGATGCGGCTTAGAAACTTTTTATCCATTCACAAGTTGTGTCCCTGTACATGTTTTCGGGATCTAATTTGGTCTCTGATTCGAACGTTGCCATGGTCACCTCCTCCCAAATTTTGTCAAACAAAATAACTATTAAATGTTTTTACCATGGAAAATTAGTATCTGTCCGATGGCAACCGACAAACCTAACCATCATTCGTAGGTTTGATATTTGTTTAGTGTTTGTACTTTAGTGGCATAGAAGAGCTGCGATTGACAAACGTTTTCTCTGTGGCTACAACTCTTTATTTGCGATTAAGCAAATGTACAACGATTTGTTAAAAAAAAAAAAAAAATCTGCCACAGCACTAAAGGGAATGGACGTAACAATTAATAGCCTTTAGACACAATAAACTTACGTTGTAATGTTTTGTTATATACCGCATTAACGTGCGTTGTTAGTGGTACCAGGTCTATTGAGTTTTTTATTTCGCATGGTAAAAACACACTTTAAGAAGCCCAAAAAGTGGTTGGCGCAATTGGTGGATAATGACTAAACGCGCTGCGGCGACACCGTATTATAAAGCGTTATGTGGCGAAAGCTCACCAGAGAGTGAGGTTGTCGCCCTGCGAATATAGCACGACTTGAGGAAAACGTTGGTGGGATTAGTCGTAAAGGCCCGAGAAGCTAACCACCCGAAGAAAGAAACTAACCACCCGGAGCAAAAAACGGAGAAGGACAACGACAAACAAATAAAAAACAAAACAAAAATGTAAAACGATTGAGGAATTGTATGCACTTGAAATAGATGTAGGACTAGTTTGTCAAAAATGGAAAGATTGGCATAACATATAGCAACAGAATGAATTTTGCATTTTTTTCCATTAATATATTTGAAGTCAAAACGTTTGATTGACAAGCAGACTTACAGCAAACGAAAGGAAACCAAGGTTACAACTGAGTAGAATAATTTTGTTTTGTCCTGTTTGTCAGATTCACTTTGCAAGCAATTTTGTTTCCACATTCGTTTCTTGTGGTTTATCTTTGTTTTGTCTGAATATAGTTTCTAGAGCGTTTTTAAGTTCGACAAATTTGCCCGATAATAACTGAAATTCATGAGACGGGATACTTAGCTGTGATATGACTTCACCTGAATTTATGTGCAATTTATTTAATAGATCTAAGGTGTCATTTATTTTGCGCAGCTTCACTATCGCACCCACAAACCCGATTGTGTGAATAAGAGCAATTGCTAAATGCAAAATCATGATCGGACAAACGTGTTGCTTGTTTAAAATTACACAGTCAAAAACCTGCTTCCCGTCTATACAATCCCATCGTTTGACTTGTTGACGTATCAGGTATCCAGCGAAAACAGCGTAGGCGTTGGAAACTAGGGCTGCAATGATGTTTCGTCTACGGTAATATGGTACGATGTTCGATTTTCCATGGTTATAATACATTAGACGTTTCAATTGTTGTTTCTCAAACAAATGAGTTTTGTCCGTTTCAAAAGTGTGGTCTGGTTTAGCTTTGCTTTTCGCAAAATCGGTACTTGAACTGCATTCTGGTTGATTTTCGTCTTCTTCGGCTTCCTGTTTAATTTCGCAAATCTCCATCAAATCGTAGACTTTTCTGTAAAGTTTAGCGGAACTAGCCACCGATGGCATGATTTCCCACCAGTTGTGTGCAACAAACATTACAACACATGCCACTAAACTGATCCACCAGAAATTCACAAGCCAGTAGATATGATCGTCAAAACTGCAGATTTCGTTAAAGTAGGAAGAATGAATAACTTTCGAACCGTTTGTCGATTGACACAAAACTTCGGCATCAGTGCTCTCATAAGTCAAGAATAAAGATGGCGCAATTAGCAGGGCACTTGTAGCGGTTCGGATTTTTTCCCACCATGGCTTCAATTGGTATTTTGACAAAACATCTGTAACTCCAAGAATGCTTTGAAGGGTCATTATTTGCTATAATTGACGTGCCTACAAAATACCAAGTAAGATGTTTAAGATAACAGCTGTAGCAGGAAACAAACCAGTCATTAAAGTCAAGAAACTTAATAAAACCAAGATTCTGGTAAAAAGCGGTAACGTTCGCGGACAGGTTGCACTTGCCTCTTTACTGTTCAACTACACAACGCAAATGGGAATTTAATCGAATGCTTAAAGAGGAACTGATTTCGCTTATCAAGAGAATAATAGATGGAGTATGCAATTACAACGTAATCGTAGAATCGGCGTGTAGTGTTCGACTGTATGTATCAACTAACGCACAATGGATGTTTAGCGTCGCAGCACAACACAAACAGGACAACAAGCAACAGTAACTACAACAGCTGCGTTGCTGTTTAGAGTATCCTTTTTAAAGTACAAATAGAAACTAAACTAATTAACACACAAAGTAACTGGTCAAAATTAAAACATAAAAAAGGTTTCGTTGCTTTATTATTGACGCGTTGTGAATATAAACGCATATTATTTGTTGTATTTTTGCGCAGCATCACAACAATATTTTAATTGGGATGTTTTCTTTTGTCCAAATTTACTCTTTATTTTCCCAACGTTCCAAATAAATAACGTTATTGAACTAGGAACAATATAAAAGGCTTAAATGAGATCTGACATTTTAGGAATGCCATTCAATTGTACAAGAAACGGTGTGAAACTTATCTTTTAAATCTGAAGCCGGCACTCGGTGTCAAAGAGTGAACAAACCACTGACAACTTGTGTTATGTGTGTTGTTGCTTGTTTTCTGAGTATTATATTACTGGTAACCTAGCTGTTTTATCTCTGTTGTCACCGACAGCAGTGGCTAAGCGCATAGCAGGAGACTAATAGCAAAAGGCTCTACTTTCTTATTTATTTGCCACAATGTATTTTTAATAGCCATGTTTCCAAAACATAAACCCAACATACATAATATTTAATTTAATAGGAGGGTTGGGGATTTCAATTCCTCTTAAACATTACAAGTTCAAATTTGTTTTATTTATACGCAACACAGTCGTTATTCTGCCTCTAGGTAACACGCGAGTGATTATTTGTTTTGTTGTCGTTGCTATGGAGGTTTTTAGCGTGATTTCGTTCAGCATTTCGCTTGTCCGCGTGTTACAAACAACTTTGTTTGTTTGTTTGTTTTCGCCAAGGTGGTTTTAAGAAGTGATGGGTATGTAAAGATGTGTGTGTTTTATCTTTTTCCCTTTATCTTTGACAATCAAGAAAAGGCGGCGTCCAGCCCTCCAGAGATGATTGCTTCAACTGGTCGGTATTCTATTGTCAGAACTATGGGTTATAATTTGACACCTTTGTATTTTATGATCTTGTTAAACTTTTGTCCTAGACATCCATCGCTAAGTCGTTTCTATAGTGCAGTGATTTTCAACCGCTGATCTCAGAGCCGCATGCGGCGCTCAACTAATTATTTCCCTCACTAGACCTTAAATAATCAAAGATTATGTTATTACCATGAAAGCTGCAAAACCAAAAAATCGTTGATTCAACATTTACTATTGACAAAAGTTTACAATGCAGCATATTTACACACTATCATTATTCAACCCGTATTACCGAAAATACACAAAACGGAATGATTCGAATCAAAACAATACCGAACTAAACAGACAAAAAGTTAAAGTTAACCGTACACCGCTTTAACGTACGTTTTCTGTGGCATCGCCTTAAATACAGCACAAAATCGTTAAACGCACAACGGGCTGTTCTAAATCAGAATGATGCAAATCTCAAAATCGCATGTCGTTTTACGGACTGTGTTCACAAACGACCGGAAAGTCAATGTACATCTTATAATAGACCTGTTTTGTAAACTGCCGATCCTGATACTAGAGGTTGTTCTGGATCATTTGTTTCGTCTTCCAAAACCGTTTGTTCCAAAACAGGTTGATGGGAAGTAGACAGTTCATCAGACATTCCATCCCACTTGATGTGCTCCATAACTGTATCTAAAGCATCGACTTCTGCTGGCGTAGCCTCCAAACTACCTTCCTTTATTTTGTCACGACGTTGCTGCAGCAATTCTAAAAGCTTTTCTTTTTGAGATTTTCTCTGAATAGCTTGATCCTGGTCGGGCGAAGAAGTAGGTTGTTCATCAGACATTCTATCCCCCCTGATGTGCTCCATAACATTATCCAATGCATCGACTTCGTGTTCCTTTGTCTCCAAACTACCTTCCTTTATTTTATCACGACGCTGCTGCAGTAACATTAAAAGCATATCGTTTTGAGATTTTCTAAATTTTTTTCCCCAATCGCCAGGTTGTGAAACTTGATCATCTTTCCCAAGTTGTGTCATAGCTAAAGCAGATTGTTTTTTTTGGTCTGTGTAATTGGGCATGTAATGTATAGTTTATGTTCGGTTCAGTTTCTTGTTCGCCAAATATTGCTTCAATTATTTTTTTATATTTCTTTTGCGCATCCATCTTAATTTGCGTTTCAAGAAAATCGATGTTTTGATTTGAAGTTACTTCACCTGAATGTTTGTACATCATATTCAACAGGGCATTGGTTTCGCCCTTTTGCCATACTTCGCGTCGCATTTGCCACATTCCAACACCTACGAACCCAGCTGCGTGAACAACAGCAAGTGCAAAATGCAAGACCATGATCGGAAAAACATACTGTTTGTTCAAAATCATACAGGTAAAGGCCTGCCTTTCATAAATGCAATCCCATCTCTTGTCCGAATTGCTATTTTGAATTATCACTAATGCAATGAAGGCTGCGTATGCTGTGGAAACAAAGGCTGCAACGGTGTTTCGGGTGAAGTAATATGGTGCAATGTTTTCTGGTATACTTAGTTTATAACGGATAAGGCTCTTTAATTGTTGTTTGTCATTCAAGTAGGTTTTGTCTGTTTCAAAACTGCCTTCCGTTTCGATATTTTCTTCTTCTATTCCAGTTTTATTATCAACATCTTGCTTGATTTTGCAGGTTTCCACTAGATCGTAGATTTTTCTGTAAAGTTTGACCGAACTTGCAACCGATGGCATAAGCTCCCACCAGTTGTGTGCAACAAACATAACAACACATGCCACTAAACTGAAACACCAGAAATTCACAAGCCAATAGATCCGTTGATAACTGCAGATTTCGTTAACATAGACAGATTGGAATACTTGAGAGCTGGTTTTTGGCTGGCACTGGACTTCAACCTTCGTACTTCCATAAACCGAAAACAGAGATGACGCAAGCAGCAATAAACTTGTAGCGCTTCGGATTTTTTCCCACCAAGGCTTCATATGGTGTTTCGCCAAAATATCAGTTATCCCCAGAACCCTTTTCAGTACCATTTTAATATCAAACTTGACTTTTTTAATACAGCCTGGGCTAAAGCCATAAACCACTGGTATAAAAAGTACAAAAATATGCAAAAATTACCTGTGACGTATGCGAATAGCATTTTTCAAAAACGAAGCTTAGGTTAAAGACATAGAACAAAAGCTTGAAGTCAAAGAGATTCCGAACATTTATTTACGTAAACAGTTTATGCATCACAAAAATGTTATTAATAACTTCTGTTTCCACACAAGAAGTCGCATGTAAGTTTGATTTAAACCAGTTTAACAGAGTAAGGGTGATTTTCGGCTTTTGTTGCATTGTGTTGTAAAACTCCGCAAAGTGAAAAAGTTTAGAAACCATTGCTGTGGTAAAACCACTATCGACTCCAAAAATAAAGGTTATAGTGACAACGACTACTTTACTTCGTATTATGAAGGGTTCAAAAATTGGTTGTGTTTCAGAAATATACTGATACCGATATGTGGATATACTCATATACCAATACTGATAGCGTATAAGCTGTTTGGCCTGTAATGGTGAACATAACTATCGTTTTCTATTTAGCACAGTGCTCTTCAACCGGGGTTCCGCGGAACTCTAGGGTTCCGTACAACCCTCGCAGGGGTTCCGTGAACTTTAAGAGTCGCACAGGGGTTCACAGCGGTTTGGTGTAGCAATTCAAACAAGAATGATTCATAATGACATTGTTGTTAACAGCAATATGCTCGCCTGTACGATTAGCTAACCTTGGTTACACCATTGATCAATTGTGACGTAATAAACACAGTCTTGATACACTTTGGCTAAGTTGCAAAAATGTAGAAACGACTGATCCAAGCAACATGGCAATGCGTTTCAGTGAATCGTTTAATTGAAGTCAGTTTTGCGCTTGGGGTGTGTTAAGTAAAATGTATGTTTTTTTGATACTTGTACTACATTAAAATTATTTTATGGGGGTTCCGCAAAGTTTGACAAAACACTTTGGGGGTTCCGTGCCACTAAAAAGGTTGAAGAGCACTGATTTAGCACATGTTTTTGTTTTTTTGATAAAAACCTCAAACTTTGGTTTAGTTTCTGATTCATGAATGAGGTCTTTGTGTAAAGGTTACAATATAAACTAATGGACATTTTGTGCACCTACAAAGTCTAACGCAGTGGCACACGATCACACGGTTTAATAGTTAGTTTCATGTCTTTTTTCCATCATTGGTGTGCCCCTCTTTTTTGAAAAATAGCCTATCGCGTCCAAATAACCGACAGTAATGTAAATGAAAAACGTAAAACTTACCCACCCGTCGGGTGGTTACCAATTTTAAACACATAGATGAGTATCATTGTCACAAGATTACACAAAACTCGAGTCAGCAAATTTTTAATGTGATTTCCACAAGATCATATAGCTTTCTATACAGTTTGACCGGACTGACTACTGATGGCAAAAGATCCCACTGGTTGTGTGAAATAAACATTACACCACATGCCACAAAACTGACCCGCCAGTAATTCCCAAGCCAATAGATACGTTGGTGGTTACTGCAGATTCTGTTAACATACGTTGACTGAAAAAAACTCATGTGTGTTTTTTTTTTGCAAAAAACTCATTTGTAGTAACTCGATGTCGTATATGAAGCGTTTTACATTAGCTGAAAACCTAAATATCCAATGTCTCATTTATATTCTACGCTTCATTTTGTGCGAGAAACACTAATTTAAATGCTGATCCCTGTTAGCATGCTCAAGCTTTTTTATATTCAGTCACAACCACGCGTTTAATGACGTTCTGTTTCAATAATACCCACAATCCTTTTCGAAAAGTATGTCTCTGCTAAAACTGACAATCGTCTAACACGAATTATAACACACAAATTAAAACAGGTGATTTATAGCATGCTTAACTTTCTCTTGAGTTCTGTCATGTGGCGCGACAGCAAGTAACTACCAACCAGCGGTTAGAGCAACAACAGTCATGTTATTACGTGACACCAAAACGTTGAATGGTGGATGAACGAAATGGTAAAATGATACAGGGACAAAAGGAAATAGAAAATCAACACAAAAGCAATTTCTCCTAAACTAGTAGCTTGACTAAGCTTTGTGAATTTTGGGTTTAATATAAATAAGTTGTGTTTCTACACTACCTTATAAGTGCACATCAAAACATTGAAAACAACTTGCGAATTTTTGTAACATGAACTCTTTATTGTATTTTGTCACGCATGAGTTAAACCACTGGAAACATTCGTGTCAATTTGAATGAAACGCTCATGCTCGGTACGGTCGTTTTGTGGTTGGAATACAATCCACTAGTAACGTACACCGAAAATAATGACCGACGTTGATAGTGCGTTGAGGCATTTTGTTATTTAAAAAAACATATTTCGCCTTTACTGGGGTGAGCTGTTAATAACGTTGCTAAGTCCACCTTACCGAATTATCAGTAAAACATTTTTATTTTTTGAATTTTTTTTGAATTTTTTCTGAATTTTCTAAGCGCGTTTTAGTGGGCTTAATTGTAATTTATGATCGGAAGACACGCCGGAAAGGCCATTTAAGTTTAGTTTGAAAATACCCGCGAAAGTACTTTTCAGACTGAATCACGTATGTATTATATAAGTGATTGTTGTAGATTTATGTCTTTTTTCCACTTCGATTTTGTCACCGACAGATTAAGGGAACAACTTTTGTTAGTGTTACTGGTACGTGTTGTTGCTTGCTTTTTTATCTGTTTGATTTTCATCCTTGCTGTTTATCTCTGTTGTCACCTACGGCACTGGCTGAGCGTATACAGCTTCATACTTTTAAATTAATATTTTTAAAAATTTATACTAAATAATGCAGTCATTCTACCGCTAGGTGCAGCACTAGTTATGATCTGTTTTCTGCTGGTTGCTAAGAAGATTTTTGGCGTGATTTCGTCTGCCATTGACTATTTCGTTCTTTGGTTTGTTGTTTGCGCTGAAGTGGTTGTGTTGTGTCTTTTTCCGATTATCTTTGACAATCAAGTAATTGCGACGTCCAATCTGGATAGTTTTCCATTAGTTTGCCTACGGGACTTTTCTATTTAATGGACTTTGTAAACATTTGTCCTGGATCTAAATTGCTAGTCCGTGTCGTGAATGTAAATCTCTCCTGCTCTTATGACTTTATATTAAATTGCCTATTTGAATGGACGTTTGTTAAAGTACAAATTAATTTTGATTCAGTGCATACTTCACACTATTATCAGTTAAACAGAAAATTGTGCAGTACGCTTTGTACACAAAATGTAATGTTTCGAATCAAAACGATACTGAACTTAACAGACAAAAACTTAGAATCAACCGAACATCGCTTTAACATACGTTTTTCTGTAACATCGGCTCATACATATCATAACATCGCTAAACACACAATGGAATGTTCTAAATCAGAGTGATGCAAAGCTCAAAATTGTAAATCATGTTACGGACAGTGTTGCTTGTGTTCACAAACAGACAATTTCTTGCCTTTGGTCAGCTGGGAAAGGCGTGTGTGTGTTCAAAACAAGTTTGGAGGCCACAATTATTAATGAAACGAACCCCTAAAAATATTCATAACAAACCGGTACAGGAATGTTTATAATATGAGTAAAACACAAAATACACCAATAGCATTGATTTCATATTGTTTTTTTGACATCGGCGAGCCTTTCAACGTCAAGTTAATAAACAAAAACTGATAACTAGAGTAAGTTACAATAGGGAAACGACCTAAGAGCAAGTACATGTTATATGCGCTCTGTTTTATAAACCGTTTGTCATTGTAGAAGCGGGTTTTCTTAATTAGTTGTTTCGCCTTCCACACTATTTTCTTCTGATACAGCTGGACGAAAAGTAAATGGTTCTTCAGACATTCCAACCGACTTTTTGTCCTTCTTAACTGTATCTAATACATCTGCTTCATTTTCCCCACTACACTCCTTTATGTTACCACGTTGCTGCAGTATTTTTAAAGGATTGAAATTTCGAGGTTTTAACAGCAACCATTGATCTTTGTCGGATTGAGAAGTAAGCGGATCATTATACATTCCATCCATCTTGATGTGTTCCATAACTGTATCTAATGCGTCTACTTCCCCCGGTTTAGCCTCCAAAAAACCCTCCTTTATTTTATCAAGACGCTGTTGCAGTAATTCCAAAAGCATGTCGTTTCGAGATTTTCTCAGCAAAGTTTGATCTTTGTCAGATTGGGAAGTAGGCGGTTCAATATGCATTTCATTCGACGTGGAATTTTTCAGAACTGTATGTGATGCCTCAACATCATTTTCCTTTGCCTCCAAAGTACTTTTCTTTGTTTTATCACGACGCTGTTTTTTTAATTCTAAATGCACATTGTTTCGAGCTTTTATAAGTTTTAATCTTTCTTCTGCTTTGCCAAAGATTTTTTCAATAATTTGCTTACATTTCATTTGTGCATCCAGCACAACTCGTGTTTCAAGAAAATCGATGTTTTGTATTGAAGTAACTTCGGCTGAATTTTTGTACAGCTTATACAACAAGGCATTGGTTTCGCCCTTTTGCCATACTTCGCGTCGCACTTGCCACATTACAACACCCATGAAACCAACTGCGTAAACAACAGCAAGTGCTAAATGCAAGACCATGATCGGAAAAACATATCGTTTGTTTAAAATCATACAGGTAAATGCCTGCCCTTGATAAATGCAATCCCATCTCTGGTCCGAGTAGCTATTTTGAATTATCACAAATCCAATTAAGAATGCGTATGTGATGGAAATGAAGGCTGCAACGATGTTTCGGGCGAAGTAATATGGTGCAATGTTTTCTGATAAACTAAGTTTATAACAGATCAAGCTTTTCAACTTTTGTTTGTCTGCTAAATAAGTTTTGTCCGTTTCAAAAAAGCAATCCGGTTGGATAATATTTTCTTCCGTTGCAGTTTCAATATCAACATCTTGCTTGATTTTGCAGGTTTCCACTAGATCGTAGATCTTTCTGTAAAGCTTGACGGAACTAGCAACCGAGGGCATTATCTCCCACCAGTTGTGTGCAACATACATTACAACACATGCCACTAAACTATTCCACCAGAAATTCGCAAGCCAATATACATGTTGGTCGTTACTGCACATTTCGTTAACGTAGGAAGATTGGAATACTTGAGAGCTGTTTTTTGATCCACATTGAATTTCTACATTTGTGCTTCCGTAGACCAAGTACAAAGATGAGACAATCATTATGGCACTTATCGCCGTTCTGATTTTTTCCCACCAAGGCTTCATCTGGTACTTAGCCAAAACATCTGTGGCATCAAGCATGTCGCCCAGTCCCGTTTCGAAAAAAAACTTAATTCTTTTTGTCAGACCTTTCAGCTATTTTTCTGTACGTTACTTTCCGTTTGCAACTGAATGCTTCTGCAGCTGATTTTATAGCTTTATATCTTCAATATGTTATATGGTGACGCATATCAAAAAGGTTGTTTTTCATTGGATTAGCAACTGTCAAATGTGGCGTGATCAGGTGGGATGTGCTTTAACCTAGCTTAAATATTAAAACCAACGCTATTCGTAACAGCTATCTACCTACAAAGCATGTTATGACGTTGTATCCCACCTTCAGATCGGTTATTTGTACAGTGAGTAGGAAAGTGCGCTTTGTATGTTACTTACCTCTTTGTTTCCCAATGGAGTATTGTTGTGGTTACAAATTATCCTGAACATCAATAAGGTATTTTGTGTTAAGCGAATGACCAGCTGCTACCTTTATTGTACCTTTCTGTTGCGCTGCCTCTTAAATAAATGTTTGCCTCAAAATCCCAAATCTATCCAATAGCGCTGACATACATTGCTTGCTTAGTGCAGGGGTCCTCAACCATTTCGCAATTACGGCCGCTTCGCAGTCCTTGTTTCACCAACGGCAGGCAGTTGCCTACTTGTTTTTGTTTTAAAATCACTGATGTGAAGAAAAAGGTTTACCTTTAAAAAATTTACTATCCCATAACGCCTGGAAAAAAATAATTTCTAACTTGATGCACAGATCAAGTCTGACGACTAGTTTTAACTCTTTATGATGTCATTGTTGTACCTGTTTTTTCCCATTATGTTTACACAATAGGCGTACAAAAGGTCTGACGCACATGGCTACTAGACTGGTCCTGGTAATACTCTTTCCAGAACCACAAATTGTTTTAGAGCAGTTTAAAAATCAAAATATTTAAGACAGTCGCCTATGCATATATTTTAATATACATATCCACGGCCGCGCAAACTTGTGTCTGCAGCCGCATGTGGCTGTACGGCCGCACAGACCTGGCTTAATGGCAAACAATAAAAATGTTTGACGTCATGTTAAATGGGGCGCGAGCTGTTTAGACTAGTTTTTGTGGGTGTTTTTTTCAGGTTGATTAGATTTTTTGTCAAATTGGCTGTTGTATACTTCGTTTCTTCTAAAAGTGTATTGACCAAGTGGTGCAACGTATCAACGGTAAAAACACATTGCATCAGCGTTACAGACCGGATAGGAAACTACGTAGGTGACATAAAAATATGTAGGCAGGATTACTCGAGCTTACGCTCTGCACATGTTGTAAATACACATGTAAATATACGTATCGACGAGTGTTAATCAATTACAGGGATTTGCTTGGCATTTCTGTGTCTTAAGTTCGTTTTGCCGGTGTGTGAGGCTTAATTGCAAATTGATTGTGGTCACTGGGATTTTTAAGTGATGTTTGTCCACCAATCTCATTTTCTTTCACTAAAAACAAAATTCCCGGTGATGTAGAATAAAACGTACGCTTTCACTGTATACATTTTATTAAGCAAACGTTTCGACAAAAACCAAGGGCAATTCATTAGTAATGAATTATACACAAGCGGAAATAAGCGCGTTAATATACACAGAATGATAAAGGAGAAAAGTACCAACCAATTATTATCAATGCTAGTTCATGGAAGTTCTGAAACCGTAAAATTCTGAACTGTCATTCGAAGGATTCAGAAGCCTACCATTTTTTATTATTTTTAGAAGTTTTGCACTTTCTACATCATTATCCCGAAGATCCTTATTGTTGTTTCCTTTACGTGGTGGAACTTCACCTGAACATTGATGCATCACATCCAACAGGTCTTGGGCTTTACGCAATTTGCGCAACATTACTAAAACACCCACAAATCCGACCGCGTGAACAATCACAATTAACGATTGCAAGAACATAATCGGAACAACATATAGCTTGTTAAGTATTGTACAGTTAAAAATCTGATCTTCATCTGTGCAATTCCATTCCCAACCTAGCTTCGCTTGTTGGTAGATTAGGTATATAACGAAGCTTGCGTAAGAAATACAAACAAATACTGCAATGAAGTTTCGTGCGACGTAGTATGGTGCGATGTTTGGTAACATCTTAAGCTTTTTGAAAATAAGGTTTTTTAACTTTTCTTTCTCAAACATATAGGTTTTATCCGTTTCGAAAGTGCCGTCTGGTTCCGCTTTTTGTTCCGTTTCGAATTGCTCCCCAGCTTCGTTTTCGTCCTTACCAGGTTTTTTGTCAACGTTTTGTTTTATTCCGCAAATTTCCATGAGATCATAAGCTTGTTTATAAAGTTTGATTGAACTTGCAATCGATGGTATAACCTCCCACCAGTTGTGTGCAACAAACATTACACTACATGCCAATAAACTGATCCAAGAGAAATGTACAAACCCAAAGACTTGGCGTTATACCTGCAGATTTCGCGTACGTACGAGTGTTGGAATGCTTGGGAACTATTTTGGGGTTCGCACTTCGTAGTTCCATAGACCATCAGATACAGAGATGACGCAATCAACAAAGTACTTGTAGCGGTTCGGATTTTTTCCCACCATGGCTTCATCTGGTGTTTTGCCAAGACATCTTTGACCTCAAGAATGCTCTGAAGTACCATTTCAAACTTGCTACAACTGTACACTGAACGTCAATTGGGATTTTCAAAAGTACTGCCTAGGCTGAAAAACATAAATCGCTCGTTTAAAATTAACGCACCCAGTGGCGCAGTAAGGCGATGATTTACGTGAACATAAATAGTGTCCTCAGCACGATAACACAGGGTTGTCGATATCATAGAGCTTTACCGCGAAACTGACTTAGCCTACACATTATTTCGTAAACTTATCAAACTTAGACGGGAACTGAAACTACGCAAATTGTTGGTTATACATCGTTGCACAGTGTTCAAAGTCTTTAATACCCGTGGAGTTTTGCCAGCGGAAAGTGGGAGAATAACTGTGTGTCGACTTAACAAACATTTCGAAGGCAACAGAGGTGAACGAAAAACTGGAGTGACTGAACAAATATTCATTTCTATCTTATTATATTAGTGTTCACTTGTTATTTTAACACGTCATTAACAAGGAAGTTTTTATTACGTGGTTTTGTTGACCAATCAAATATGCATAAAATCACTACAGCAAAAATGCCACACTAAAAGAATAATAACAATTATCATGAAAAAAGCATTACTAAGGATTACCCAAAATAATGGCGAGTACTATTTCAGGTCATCGTAAACACAAACTTCAAAACATAAAAACGCAACACCAGGACACAAATACCATATATATAGGTAGTGATTTAGCTTACACATTCACGGATAGTTGATTCTTAAATGAGGCTTCTCTCATATAACGATGTGTCTATCTTAATATGAAGCTTAGGAATAGCGTCCAAAAACGTGGAATTTACCCACCTGACCGCTGGTTCCCAATTTTTGAAGCGATGTTGTAACCAAAAGGTGTAATATACAAACCTATGTATGTAGTATTCTATGTTTTAGATTTCTAAGTAAAACGTCCGACTAAAAACCTGCGTACGCCGATATAATGTTTCTAACAAGACCACTGGGTGTTACAGAAGGTTCCTGAATCAAATCGGCAAACTAGACAGGAAGTAAATGTACGCAAATTTGTAATCGTTGCAGTTTTAAAAGTAAGCCTTTAACACCCGGGGAGTTTTGTAGGTAAAGTGGCAGAAGAATTGTGTGCTTGACTTAACAAACTTTCGAAGGCAACAGAGGTGCGGAGGGACTGAACGAATATTCCTTTCTACTTTAGTATGGTGTTTACTTGTAATTTTAACTCATCATAAACAAGGAAATTTGTCAGCACGTGAGTTTGTTGACCAAATTAAATATGGATAAAATCAACCATCAAATCAAACAATTGTTATGAAAAAAACATTACTCAGGAATACCTGAAATAAAGGCGAGTTCTTTTTTGGTCAACATAAACTCTCAAACATAAAAATGCAAGCGAAACTAATATCAATTATACAAGTTTTAATATTCACGGCACTATACTTTAAATGCGCGCGAATCGAAGGATAATTTAGGTAAAAAGAAAAAGGCAACTTGCCCTGCAATGCACCTACTCCACTGTGGGGCACCACACAATTCAGCATAGTTCAGCTTTACGGCATGTTAAATTTAAACACTAATTTTAAATAATAATAAGCAAAATAAGTTATAAAAAAGCGTTACCAGATAGTGCTGCTTCAGCTACAGTTATTAAAGAAATTCCTCTTTACAGCATTTGCTTAAAGTTGTAAACTAGACCAAACTACCGACAGACTAATGTCGTTTAAGTGAAAGATCTAAAACGCCACGTGAACACCTGCCCTTGACCGTGGAATCCTTCGATCGGAACGGGAACTGTTTAAAGTGTAGTCATTTTATCTTTACCTGTTTTCTAACATTTCACTCATGATGAATCTTTAAAGTATTTCTGGATAACTAGGTTTTATGCTAGTTTAATCGTAATCTTGTTTTTGTTCTTATTGTGAAAAACTTTGTGGGAAATGAAGTTGTGTAGGCTGTTTGGATGTAATTAGCCTGTGGGGTAACTGTCTTGGTTTACGACCATCAGCTGATTCTATTCTCAGAGTGTTTCAACTGAACAGTTTTGGACCCTTTAACAGGTAGCATCTTGTGAAGCCAATTAGACAAAATATATATACCGCGATATTCATCGACCGATTTTGTTACCAGGAAAGGTAATTCCTCATTAGTTAAATATTTGCGAAATGGAAATGCTTGGGAGACCAGCTTGATTATGTATAATGCCTTTAATGGGCCTGGCGTACTATGATTAGTTAATTGCTATTTGGAATTTAATTACGGTTTTATAATCGTGGGATTTTTTTAAACAATTTTAAGTGGACCAGTTCACTATGTGTTTGTTGTCCTATGTTTTCCACACTGAGTTATAGGAAGGATCTGGAGTGTTTTTTAATAGTTTGGCAACAATTCATGGTTTAATGAAAGTTTTTTTCTGTTATTTCTGCGAATTAGTCCTAGATTAAGTAATAAAAAGCAAAAAGAGAGAGTCATCCAATTTATTAACAGTAGACCAACCTGAAAGGAGCAAAACTGTAAGTATGTTTCATATTTAATGGTGTGCCTGGTGCCTACAAACTTGCGTTATATTTGGCGATAAAATGTCAAGATTTATGACGATACAATTTATTAGCAGGGAAACTGGAAAAGTACTGAGCATAAAATGGAAAAAATCGCTATATAGTATCTTAATTGATAGGAAGTGGCCTTGACACAAGATTACATGCAACGTAGTCTAGAAATTCTTAATTTTGTATCATCCAATGCTATTTTTTCAAAAACCAATTTAGGCCAAACTGCAATTTAACAGGAACTTATAAAACAAGTAAAAAATAGTACTTGGTTACTACATATTCCTCAACGTTACACAATTTTTTTATACAGAAAAGGGAGGAAAAACACCAGTAAAATATGTTGTGATTTTTGAAACTGATTGTATTAGCATTAAAAAACATTTTGTTTGCATTTTACTTTTACATACAAAATCAAATTCAAACCATTTTTCCCAAATGGTAATCATAATCTCAGAGAAAATTAGTAACCTAAACGACCTCCTCTCAACACAAAAAAACACTCCCAACATTATAGAAATCATACAAACAAGTGCAGATATTCCGACACTAGGTGCCGCACTGGTGGTCTGCATTTTCTGTGTTGTGGTTGTCATGGACGCTTTCATCGTCGTCATGGTGGTCTTAGTGGTTGTCCTGGTCGGGTTAGTTAAAGGGCTCACAGTAATGTTGCCTGAGATAAGTTTCACGTAGTATGTCGTTTTCACTTGAACAATGGTCATGCTGCGTACATAATTAAAAAAAATAAACTCACGACAAGAGGGCATTATGCATAGTATTGATAATGATGTTTTTAAAAAAGTTCATACCAATACTTTTTCCTATAACTTTATGAAAATACTGTTTACATTGATGTATTTATACTACTTTTTCAATAATGAAAGAATATTGGTTTTCGTTTCTTTTATGTTACCACAAACCAAAACGCTTTTGCTTCAAATTATGTTTTCTTGTTTATTTTAATTTAGTTGCTTAGTTAGCTTGGTATACCAAAATAGTTAAACTCTCTAAACCAAAAATTGCCGTTTCAACTGCCACTTACTACACAACGTAAGTAGTGTTGGCTGCCACAGCGGGAGCTTTCCATTGAAACTGAATTGGAAGATCTTTGTTGTTCGCGTTAGAGTGCGTCAACCCCTGACTGAATCGGCATTGTTGATGAAAGTTATTGCGGTCATAAGTGACCCAAATGCCGGACGGTGTTGTTTCAGCCCCTGTGCGAGCTTGCAACAGAATTCCTTTAAATTGTGTTGTGTTTGCATTCCCGGACACCGTAACTGCAAATAAAAGAAAACGATTATGTGATTGGGCCCATGTTTCAAATAGCAGTGGTTCTTAACCTTTTTCCTTGCTGCACCCCTTTCAAGTCACCAACCAATTTTTTCGCACCCCCTTCTGTAATTGTATATATATAGAATGAACCTAACCAACCTTAATGATTCAGCGTCCCCGCAAACCCCTTGGGATTCGCGCACCCCTGGCTAAGAACCCCTGAAGTAAAGGTAACCGATGTTTCAAAAAGTTTGTTAAATGTACTAATGATTATTTTAAAATGGGTTTAGAACAAGGTTTTCGATATTTTGCTGTTGTTTTTAAACTATCTATTGCAACATAAATTCGTCTTTATCCTTTTTTGTAAATAAGATATAAAATGATAATGTAAACCCTAATCTGTTATTTAAGTAATCACAACAACGCAAAATCAAAGTCTATGCTACATATAAATTATATCCTTTCGCCAACAACACATATAATGCAGACCGACCAGTAACTGTTTCACCCGACGTAACTGTTCCCTTTTCAGCAGCTACAAAGTAAGGGCTGTTGGCATTATCTTGAGCCGTAGTACCGTGCCAGGGACTCATGTCGCTACAAGCTGATAAAGGGGCGCCTTCTGGTCGGCTAAGAACCCCGGCAAATTGAAACAGAATAAATAGGAGCTGAAAGTACATGCTTCATGCAAATTGTCGATGAAACTGTAAAAAACAACTGTATTTAAATTATGTTGTTCTTGATTCGAGTTTGATAAAGATGAGCCCTTATATCCGTTGCCCTGCGTTTTGGCTTCAAATTAGGCATAGGCGTTTCCCACAACATAAGTTATTTTATGCCTTTACTTTTTACAGTACAGTTTAATTTATGGTCGAATTTACTTATTTCATGGACAATTGATGGCAAATTTTATATTGTTCATTCAAAACCACTTCACGTAGTCCATTTCCTTTACTAATTCTCCCATTTTGTGGGTTAAACTATTCTGACCCGCTTACGGAAAGGTTTTCACGGATCATACGAAACTTTTTGGCCTCCATTTTCCTAATTTTATACATATTAGTTTAAAATCACTTTCACTGAAAATACTATTACAAAACCTCTTAACTATTCGTGAAGTAACTTGGTCAACTGCTTTAATTTACAAGTAGGCTAAAAGCTTATACCGTATGTGATGTGTAAACATTTGGCCACGTTTGGCACGACTTTATGGAGGGTTGATAACAGAATGTTTGAATTGTTTTTTTTGCGAATTCACTTGGGGCGTGTTAAATCGTGGAGCAAGTCATTTCCTTAGACTTGCGCCATTCAGGCTTTGCTTTTATTGTCTAACTTAAGCCTTTCTGTTGTTTTGTCTTGCCTGAGGTCGCCAAGCACTTTTTTCGCGAAGAGGCAACCCGACTCGGGATGACTTTATCCGCATCATCAAAACTTTTCCTGTGACTTCTGTATGATTTTGTGGTTTTTAGCTTTTTGACATAAAAGCATGAAATAGTTTAAAAAAGGTTTATCGTGCTATGAGACATAGCAATAATTCAAATGTTTTCTGTACGACGTTTGTTAATAAATGTGAACACACTCTGGTGGGGGTCGCGTTGTGTTAAGGAGATCGCAGATTAAAAAGGTTGAGAAACAGTGCAGTACACCAAACAAAAAGCAGCAAACCTTAAGTGTGTTTCAAACCAATGTTATTAACTCTAAATCTAATTGCTTTATTTATGTTTAATTGTGTGCCTAATGCAAAAAAAACTTACTTTCTATTTTACGAAAGACGCCAAGTTTTTTGGCGGCACAATTTATTAGCAGGAAATCGGTAAACTGAACATTGAAGTTTTAAGATGAAATAAAAAAATCGCCAGAAAACTAAACTGATAGGAAGTAGTATTGTCCCAAGATTACGAACAACGTAGTCTGGAAATTCTTAATTTGATTTTGTGCCATTCATCGCGCTTTATTTAAAACAGAAATACACGTAATTTAAACAGGAACTTATAAAACGGCAGTAAACGTATACAAATAAGTTTAAAATACTTCTTGGTTACTATACATATTGCACATCAGTACACAGTTTTGCATCTGACAGTAGAAGGTTATGGGTTTGATTCCCATCTAAGCAACAAGAGATTCGTTAGAAATTCAGTGGCAAACATGAAGTACAGTGGCCCTAATGTGACGTTATATTACTTTTTGTGAAAACTAAACCTATACTGACCAATTTGCTTACAAAAATTATTTGTTTGATACAGAAAAGGGACACAAGTAAAATCCGTTATAACTCGTGAAACTGATTGTCTTAGCATTAAAAAACATACTTTTGCATTTCCCTTTTACATACAAAATCTAATTTAAATCATTATTCAAAATCATAAGTCATTTGGTCGGGAATAGTTAGTAACCAAAATGACCTCCTCTCAACACAAAAAACACTCCGAACATTATAGAAATCATACAAACAAGTGCAGATATTCCGACACTAGGTGCCGCACTGGTGGTCTGCATTTTCTGTGTAGTGGTTGTCATGGATTCTTTCATCGTTGACATGGTGGCCTTAGTAGTTGTCATGGTGGGGTTAGTGGTTGTCATGCCTGCCATTGTGGTCGTCATGCCCGTTGATGCGGTTGCCATGGCAGCGTTGGTAGTTGTCATACCAGCATTGTTAGTTGTCATGGGCATCGCAGGAGGGGTAGTTACAGCAGTCGGAAGTGTTGTACTGGATAAAAGTTTTTTGTCAAAATATAGGCTTTATAAAAAATATTTTGCATTGAAACTTTTTATTTTATCGTGTTAATCAGGCTCATTAAATTAAAACGTATTTAAATAAATCATAGTACGCCAGGCCTATTAAAGGCGTAATACCGAATCAGCCGGTCCCCAAGCATTCCCATATGGCAAGGCACAGGCTAGAAAAATCTAAGGCTGCGGTGGGAGTCGAACCTACGACAGGAGTCTTTGAATATAGCTGGAATGTGTATTTCAGAAAAACGAAAGTTGATTGAAGTATTTTCGCTAGTTATGCAAAATTGCGCATAATAATGAGCTTGTGACATTACAGACAAGACAAAAAGCAGTACGATTGTGCGCGAACAATGGCATTTTTGATAGTTGTCATTCAATAAAGCCTATTGTTTAGCAATGGAGACAGTCTTAATGGAGATTTCTCAATTCTCTTGATTTAAACTTATTCAGTGGCACAAACTGACGCTAAATAAGATTATAGAATTACTTTAACCGCTTCGCGGTCCTCCCAAAATTGCATCACGGACCCCTAAAGGACCTTGGACCCCAGTTTGGCAACCGCTGATTTGAACAATTAATGTCGTTTATGGAAAGGGTAATGTCGTTTATTCAATCTACTAACTGCAACGTGCAAACACAATTTGTCACTTTCAATAATTCCTGTTGTCACGTACCTGGTAGCTGGTACAGGGCTCACCGCAATGTTGCCTGAGAAAAGCTTCACGTAGTATGTCGTTTTCACTTGAACAATGGTCATGCTGCGTACATAATTGAAAAAAATTAAACTCACGACAATACAGCATTTTTCAAAACTTTGATTGACTTGTTACGTGTTACAAAGTTAAACTTTTTTAGGTTTATTCCATTCGTTTTTCACATTTAAACTCCAAAGCCAGTTATTTTTTATTTGAACTATTTCCGCTTACAGCTTGATTAGAATATAACTTTGTATTTGTTTGTTTATGTAAGATGACGTATTGAATGTATTGTGCTGTGATTGACTATTTACTGTTGTGCATTGCACAGTAAGTTTGAGAACCAATTGCAAAAAGGCATTTTGCATGGTAACATTTTGATATACCAAAATACTTAGTTTGCTTGATATACCAAAATAGTTAACCTCCCCAAAGCAATTTTCGCCACTTACTACACAACGTAAGTAGTGTTGGCTGTCACAGGTGGAGGGATCCATTTGAATCGGACCGGAAGATTTTTGTTGTTTCCGTTAGAGTGTGTCAACGCCTGGCTGTTATAGCACGTGGTATGGTAGTTAGCGCTGTCAAAAAGGGTCCAAGTGCCGGACGGTGTTGTCTCAGCCCCTATACGAGCTTGCAACAGAATTCCTTTGAACTGTGTTGTTCCTGTATTTCCGGACACTGTAACTAAAAATAGAACAGACCGATAATGTGATTGGATTCATATTCCAAGTAAAGTTAAAGGGTTGAGTTAAGTTCGTTTGGTGAAGGACAACATAGCGACACAATAGCACTGAGCAATCACCAAGCTGGAAATAGCTGCGCAACGTTAAAACGTTATGTAGCGCAAAACAGTGGAGGGCACAGTTGGTGGATGATGGCTGAACGCGCTGCAGCTACACCGTATTATAGAGCGTAATGTGACTGGGGCTCACAAGAAAGAGAGTGGTGCAGTGCGAGTATACGCGACTGGGGGTGGGACGTTGGTGGGACCAGTCGAGGAGGACCATAAAAGAACTAACCACCCGTGTTAGGAAAAGTGGGTGGGGTCGTAACAAAACGATTTGTTAGGTCAAACGTACTAGTGGTTATTTGAAAATAGGTTTAAAAGAAGGCTCTTGAGATTTTGCTGATGTTCTTGTATAATATATTGCAGCATGGACGCGTGTTTATACCTAGTTTTCCCAAATCGGGAGATGAAAAGATAATTCAAAAACTTAACTGTTATTAAAAATCAATGTAGATTCAACATATATACACTTTCGCCAACAACACAAATAATGCAGACCAACCTGTAACTGTTTCATCCGACGTAACCGCCCCCTTGTCTGCAGCCACGGAGTAAGGGCTGTTGGCATTATTTTGAGCCGTAGTGCCGTGCTGGGGCATCATGTTGCCACAAGCTGCTGAAGGGGCGCCATCTGGTCGGCTAAGAACCCCGGCAAGTTGAAACAGAACAAATAGGAACTTAATGTGCATGCTTCCGTCTAAGTTTAAAGATTTAAAGAACCGAATACAACTTCTTTTTAATTTATCGATGTAACTGTAAAAAACAACATTTATGGTGATTGGTGTGTTTCTTGATCAGAGTTTGATTAAAGATGGGCCGACATACATGCTTTACTGTTTGATACGTTGTCCCAACTAACTTTTTTTAAGCAGGTTTTACATGTAAAAGAAAACAAAGAAACACAGTCGTACTAAATCGCAGTTAAATAACGCAACTTTCGAGGGCAGACAAAGCCCATTTCATCCTATGTTTTTTTACTCCGTTGTAGGCTACTAACTCTACTGTTTTTGTCCATTAACCTATATTGATCCTCTTACAGAAAGGTTTTCGTGGAACATACAAAACTTTTCGACCTAAATTGCATATTTTTTTTCATTCTCAAAGTATTTAATACAAGTGTAAAACAGCACCACCAATACCCTATGACAAAACCTGCACTGGTCTTAAAGTAACTTGGTAACTGTTCTAATTAACAAGTAAAACCTTACACCGTACGTTGTGTGTAAACACTTGGCCACGTTCGGCACGACTTTATTGAGGGATAAGAACGGAAGGTTTGAATTGTTCTTTGCAAATTCACTTCAGGCCCGTTAAAGTGTGGAAACACGTCACTTCCCTAGACTTGCGCCATTCAGGGTTTGCATTTATTTTTTGTAAACGTTCGGTAGGTCCGATGAGTAGCTTGGAAAATGCAAATTCTTGTTAGTGGACTTTACAGGCAAATCCGTCACTGCGTCGTCATATACTGACCAATGAAAGACAATTTCATTGATTACGACCCTAATTGTGAATGCAAAAAAAAACCTGGCGTCTTTTACAACACTTGCAGCATTTAACCCAACCGCAATGAGTCAAAAACTTTGTTGGGCCATAACCTAAGTACCTTGGCATTTATTTATCTCTTTATTAGTTTCTCGGCTGAATATATAAGCCTACTGATTTTTTTGTTCCAACAACAAAAGCTGACCTGAAATTGTTTGTCACATGTTAACTTCTGCCTGAACGCCGACACAAATATGTTGGTCGAAAAGCTCTTGCCACAAGATATGAATTTCACTAAAGCAAATCGTAATGCTGTTTTGTACTTCTTTCACATAACGTTCTTGACTATCTGTGTGCCGTGGTTTGAATTCTGCTTGCTACATGACTGCAACACAGCCAAAACAGTTGCACCCGTGTGCAAAAATGTTTTCCCTGCTACATGATTGCGACACAACCAAACCGTTAGCACCTGCGTGTCCCATGTTTCACAACCGAACTTCCTTTCGTGAAAGTGACATTTCAATGCACACAACCGTCTACAACTCTAATCATATTGTTACTGCATGCTATTTTCACGCCCCACGTTTTCAAAACAAGAATTGTCGTAGTGTTCTTTTAACTCCTGGATCGCGGCCCAACTTGTAAGCCACTAATTTGTTAATCACAGTAGTTTCTATAACTGGATACATATAATCATAAACAATACTGCCAAAGAACTTGTGTATAAAGAATACATCGTGCAGACGTTTCAACAATCTCTGTTGTCGTCACAGCCTGCACTGATGATGACAACAGAGATTTATTCAATATATACACCAGTACTTTGGCAGGAATGTTTATGATTAAATTTCTTTTCAAGTCCGTGTATAGTGTTTTTTTGGATACATATAGTTTGTTAACTTTTCTACAATATAGTATATATGCAAGATTGCAGCTTCTGCTTGACGAATGGCTGTGTATTGCAAAACTTTATTTGAAAAACTGTTGAAATAGGTTTTGAAAAAACATTGTGCGCCATATTAGATGCCTAACTATAGCCACCATTGCAATACAAACCAGTAACACAGTATTATAGGCCCAATACATTAACCGAGAAATTTTGATCGGTGATAACTAACACGAAGTCAGTCTTACTTAGTAGGAAGTAGGAAGCGTTGATTAATCTGTTTCTAATGAATATTAAAATAGCTGAAAGTGATGAGTGGTGTTAGTCATACACCTTAGTGATCGGCTGGGTAGCGTTATAAACATACTGTTTCTAAATTAGGAAACTGTTATATTACTGTGTTATTACGTATGCAGTAACCTTTTTTTATAAACGCAAATTCCTATAGGGCGAGGGTATCTAGCCATACTTGTAATAAGTAACAACGACCTGTAAAATTTTGGAACGTGGACCCAATCACTAGTCGGTAGTCATTTAATTACGACACAGTTTTGCCGTTGTTTGCACTTGTCTGGTATAACTCAAAAACACCAAGATTATATTTTATGACTCAGAGCAGTGGTTCCCAAACTGGGATTTGTGGACCTATGAGGGGTCGTAGAGAGAGGGGGTGTGCCGGGGTGGCGTAAACACAATTCAGTTTAGAGCTATTTCAACTGTTTGAAACATTTTTGAAATAATGTAGCACGAGTGCAAACTCTTTATTTGACAACCAACAACGTTAAATGCTAATCTATTATTACCTTAAGCTGCAGACACTGCACACTTTTTCGACCTATAAGTTCTCATGAGTGCAGCTTTGTGACAAGAGAAAGGCCGTATTGGCGAGTTAGCCATCCAACGGCACTCCAGTTTGTTGAGAATAACAGGCTAAAACCCTTGGCTTGGCCATTGTGAGGCAGTTTCCTCTGTGATGTATGCCTGGTTGTGGCATCGCTCAGACTAGGTGAGGCATGGGTTTTTACCCTGTTACTCCCAGCAAACTGGAGTGCCTTTGGATGGCTACACTAGCCAATACGACCGATCTCTCGTCACCAGCCGCACCGATGAGAACTTGCAGGTCAAAACAGTGTGCTCTGTCTGCAGCTTATTATTTATTGGCTCGATGCTTTTGCTTTTATTACCCTTTTCATCATTAATTTTAATTCAAAAGTATAACTTTCTATTTTATTAATTTATTCACGTCAGGTTCAAGAGCTACTGACTAGAATACAACGTTGGTTTGATTTTAAAAACGCAAAGCGAAGCCGTGGTAAACAATTGCTTGAAACCAATATAATCGGGCCATACACTTTAGTCTCAAACACTAAACGTATAATTTATTTGTGGCCTTGTTTGTTTACCGAAACAGACAATTTGAGGTTGTAACCACAAAAATATTTAAGTTCTAACTCACGAAAGTTGATGTGCCGAAATAACCAAATTTGGCAGGTGACTTAATACAGCCCAGTGTATTTTCGGACTAAATGCAAAAAACTATTTGTAGCTTTAGTTACATACCGATTAAACTAATTTTGGTTCATGACTGACGTTTTGCTGTCCTACATTATCTTATAAGCGGAGATTTGCATCCTAGGTATTTTGTCACCCTATGTGCTTGTATATTTTTGTCTAGAAATCTAGAAAGCTTCACATTGTGAATTTGTTAACTTAAGTTTAAGCCCCAACGACTTACAACTTTGGTTAACAGCCCGAATTGTTGATGCATGTTTGGAAAGGAAGCATAATTTTCTACACTACACACTTGTATGAAAAAAGTAAAACTATAGAATTGTGTTTGTGTATTAAATTTGGACCGTAATTCAGTCCCATTTCGGCATACATTTACCTTGTCGCCTTCATTTGTAAACAATGTTTTTAAATCCACTTTCAAGCCTTTATAAGATCGATGAAAACTTTGAAATGTAGCAATACCGTTTAAGTTTTTTGTTGCAACCCTCTATAACCTTTCGAACCCCGGCATCAAATATTTGTGCAACCAGAATGTTCAAACAAAGCCTTGCACCTGCAGTGGTACAATTCGACCCCGGGTAACCTCGCGACCGGCATTTACTGCACGGCGATTGGTTAAAAAAGCCTGGTGAGCCGGCACAAGGAGGTAACTGAAGAACAACGCCCCTGTCAAGCCACCAAAGTTCAAATTGGTTGACCTGTTTTAGCGGTGCATTGCACAATAGTTGTTTTGTGAGATGAAGTTGTATTTGCAGCTTCACAAAATTAAAAAAAGTTTACAATATGTGCCTTGTTAAAACATTAAACCAAAAATATTGATTGAATTTTGTTGTCGGTAAAAACGTCGCTCTCAACTATAGAAATATTATGTCGCTCTCAACTATTAGAAACATACAAGTGTTTTTATATTTAATAAACTAGTCCGTATGACATTAAAAAGCGACATGGTTTTAGTAATCATTTCCTTTTGCGTCGATATTGGTTTTGTTCCAATGTTATCGGTATTCTAACGTTCGCTACTTTGTGTTGCGAATGCAATGTTGTTTGACAACTTGCAGCAACATCTTTATTACATCATGCACACGAAATGCACATGCAAGTAAAAGGTTGCTCTGTGAGGTTTGAACCTCTTAAACCGGCAAAACCAACCGACAGAGTTCGTGTTTGTTTAACTTCGCCGCTAACGAGGACTGTTAAAACTTTACCGACCTGGAGTGACGAACATCTTAATCAGCAAATTTTCGACAACTTGTCGCGTGCTTATCCCAATGCGCATGCGCAAACTCGACAGGGTTCACCCTATAAACGTCGGTATAGCATTAAATTATGGCAACCATTGTTTATGCCAGGGGCCGCATGCGTCCCTTCATTCAAGGTTGTGCGGCCCGCAGAGACGCTTGGATTTCAAAAGTACTGGCAAACGAGTCCAATTATTACATATTTTTGAGCTGATTAATGCGCTTGATGCTAGTTTCCTGCGATCTGGCAAAATGTGGCTAGGATCAAATACGAATTATACTTGTAGTTAAGCATATTTGGTAAGAAACAAAGCAAAATCACTTTGTGTTATGCACATGTGCGGCCCGCGATCCAATTTTGACATTTATAATGGCCCTACAGTAACAAAGGTTGCCCACCCCTGGTTTATGCAGTGCCGGTTTGAAGCAGTGTTAAATGCAAACTTTTGGAAGGTATGAGATTTAATTTAAAACAGACTTAGTAGTTCCTTCCTTTTTCTCTTTTTTTCCCTCTCATTTTCTTTGTTTTTGTCACAACTTCTTCATGCAACACTTATAAATTTATATTACCCTGTAAGTTGTGCCTGCACAAGCATATATCGTAGCCATGTCGGTTTTGTTCACACAAACAACAGGCAAGCGCATAGAGAGCAACAGTTTACTCACGGTTTAAAGTCGCATAAAAATTAGGCGAAAAAAAAACAAGAATCAAAAAAACGTTGCACAAAAGAAAAGTAGCAAAAAGCAACAACAAAATCAACAGAACGTATATTTGTGCGTGAACGGCAAACACAAACAGAAAAGCGAGTCTAAAAAATGCCACTTGGAACACTTATACGTTCCCGTGTCTTGACACAAAAGCCTAATTACCTCAGAAATGCGAAACCAAATTATTTGGGTAAAACTACGCATGCTTGAAGCAAAAATTGCAAAAACACTGGGCTTGAGAATGAAGTAGTTTTATCATTTGACGTTGAATTACCTTAATTGAAGATCAAAACATGCTGATTTGACATTTTAATTTACATTCAATTACCGATTAAAAAAAGTGTAATTTTCTTGTGGCAATTCATACAAACGCAAGTCTTCGCCAAATGTACACCAGAAGCATGTCTATTAGCAAAGCGGTATTTATGGTGTTGATGCGCCCCGAAACCAACAGCTGGAAGAGAAAACGAATTACAATACAGGTCTGCACCCTGAAGGCAAAAAAACACCAGGAACGACAATGGTTCGTCTAAGTTCTGGACACAGGCTGCATAAAACGTACGTTAGAGTTTGTCTATGACAGATACGTATGCTCGAGTGCCATAGAATAACCCCGGGAGTGGATGGCGTTACCCGGGGTTAAGTCAAAGTCTAATCATCGCTTGGGCACCAAGATTCAAGCTCAAAAATTTTATCAATTGCCGCTTTCACGTCATAGACGATGTGGTCAGCCTTGGTCATTTCTTCGGTGTAAGGGAGGTCCCTATGCCCGTGGTCAATCACAACGCCGTTGTCGTCGCTCATTTGTACTGGTACGGGTGAGATGCTCGGTTCAAATTCTTCTTCGTTATCGATTGGCTTCATGGGTGTTGGAAGCGTTGGAGTGTAGACTCCAGTACATACGAGCATTGATTTACACCTAAAGTGAGAAATAACAACGGTTAAGTCTAAGTCTTTTAAACTGTTTTGATTTGGCCCTACATATTTGAAAGTTGTCTGAAGCAAATGTGTATAAAATAGTGGAAGCATTGGTTTTGCCCTTTACAACGAAAGCGTCCCAGTTCGTTTGATGATAAACATGTATTTGCTGCGTGCAGTGGGTTTTTTATGTTGTACACTTCAAAGGGGGCATGTCGTTACACAAGTACACCACCACCAATATCCACATAACTGTGCATAAAAATAGGAATACCGCAAATGTATGTCGAACATGCGGCTTTGGAACATGTCATGTGACAAAATTGCCGAATTGTCAGAGTGTAAACGTGACCCATAAAAACGCGACCCACATTTTTGATGTCAATCCAATCTAATGCGCTCTGCAATGAAAAATATATTGCGTTTTGGAAGCATATTAGTTAATTAACTTGGGTTTTAAGTACATAGGCTACAACTACTTTTTGCCATGTGTGAAAACTTAAAGTCATACAAACGCGTATAAACCAAAAATACGTATTAAAAACGTCTTTGGACGCAAAGAAATAAAGTCCCAATCAAATTTTATGATAGAATATGTTTTGGTGAATTGAAGTAAGACGTTTAATTCGAACCGAAACCTTTCAACAGTATTCGGTCAACACGATTTCGCAATCTGCTTTATTGCACGTAGCTACTATTGAGAACACGGTTTTGCAAGAGTTGTTATTGACATGACCGCGTTCTACTGCACTTATGCCCCGCGTTTTGCACCCAACTATGCAAACAGACTTTGTGTAGCAACAACCATTGCGATGAAAGGTTTTGTAAGTATGTGCCATAAATAATATTGCTGATGAAGGTATTTATAACTCGTAAACAACCTTGACCCATATTCACATCTACTTGAGTTTGATAAACAAAAATATATTACGTGCAGCGCTGTTTTGGTGTAGAATCAGGGGTGATTTTTTTAATATGGGAAAATGGCTTATTTTAATTATTTATGTGCAAATTTAAAGTTACCGGGCGTGTACAAAACATGGAAAAACGTGCTTTATTTTTTACACTCAAAATTATATGTGCAAGAATTTCAAAATGGTTATTTGGGGCAACGCTATGGGTTTTAACTTAGCGTTTATATTTCGTACATAAAAAGATCCTTTATTGTTACGTCACACACCTTTTGATTCCGCGTACGTTTGTGATGTCACCATGTAGAGCGAAATGGGAATCGACTACTTTTCGAGTTCCGTCAGTTTTCTCCACGTCACGACCCGTTCGTCGGGCGTTCCTTGGTGACCTGTCAATCAAAGTCACGTGTTTAATTAAGGTCATATGACTAGTTGTCAAGGTCAAATATCCAGATCTTTTTTAACTTACATTTGCAGCTCGAGCTTTTTCTTTTCAATCTCCACTTTCTTTTTAGCGAGATATCGATTGAACATGTTTGCTCCGTAAATATCCGTCAACGGGTTGTCCCTGGAAATTAATGAAAGAAGGTCAAAAACTATCCAAAAAAAATCAAACACAAAAAGCAATTTTGACAACTCTTCAAAGAGTTATTGTTTGTTGCAACACGATTGTAGCGTACAAACGATTGGGAACACACAAACTTTTGTTTATTCGAGCAAAACATTTTTTCATTCTTAAAATTTTCACGCAATTACAGTTGAGAGAAATGTGAAAACTTTTTGGGACTTATTTCTTCAAACAGGCAATTGCCAAGTAGGGTTGGTCACTTACCCGATTGCATAAACTGTGTCAAGTTGAGGAATATTTGCTGACGTTGCAATTTCTTCGATCAACTTCTGCGAGTATTCGTAAGTGATTTCACTCGGTTTTCCCACTAGAGCCGTGTAGATTAACTCCCGGCCTGTGATCTTCTTGTAAAGGTTTTCCAGACATACAAGGAAGGCGCCGTGCCCGAACCTGAGCGAAACGTATCACGTGTGAACTCGGTTGAACCCAGAGATTGGGACACTTGATTTTCAGTAAGCTACTTCAAAAACTGAGTCGCCTCAAAAGTGGGTGTTTGTGTCTGTCGGATGCTTTTGAATGTATAGTGCTTTGAATTTTCATCTTTGTTTGCATCAAACACACTTTGATCGTGGTAAAACGTTGGCGCTTTAAGTTGTGAAACCCACTGGTAAGTAAAACACGAAACGAAACAGCAATATATTTTAGACTTATAGCCTATAAATAGTGTGAAAATCCTGCATTTCCGAAAGGGTTTTTCGGTTTAATTTTTAACCATTGTTTGCATCGTAACGCTCTTTAATCTCGGCCAAAAACGTTGACGTTTTAGAATTATAAAAACCATTGATAATACACATAAGGAAACAATAACTTATTCTACCCAACGAAGAGCTTTAAAATCCCGCATATCTGAAAGTTTTTGTTCTCACCTTGGCATGCTGGCTTTTGCCATCCACTGCAGATCCATATTGACCGCCAACACCGGCAACTGTTTCCCATCAAACTTTGGTGCTTGGTTCGGTTTTCCGTTGGTGACAAGAACGTCAATAATCAACTGTAGGTTGGTCTCCCACCTGTTAAAATTATTGTGGTTTTCCTTTAATAGATTTCTTCAAAGGATAACTCAACAAAATATCTCGTAGTTAATGAATTGTAATATTTTGTGTTCGTGACAAAAAATTAGTCTTATTATGGGTTTCGAACCTTTGACCATGAACCCATATTCATGACACAATAAAGTCCAAGGTCACGTGTCACTACGTGGACGCACCTGATTGGTTCTCCGAGCATGACGATTGCCTCTATAGCGGGAAAGGCTTCTTCATTTTCTGCCGGATGTTTTGGCCACCTGGTGCGATCCACCCAATCCAAATATGGGTAAGCTTCTCTCAATCGCTCAATGGTGATAATCTTACGGAATCCAAGGCTGTTAAACATAATTTTGGTTTCAGTTGTGTTGTGTTTTGAAAATAAAAAAGATGAATTACTTTGGCTAAAAAGACTAGATTTAACCAAAATCCACTGGCTTGTTTAAAAGTGGTTAAATGTCATAAAAAAGCATTTTTTTCAGCCAAAGCATTTTTTTCAGCCAATTTTTTTTCCTTTTAACTTGACTTAGTGCAATTTTGACTTTAGCGTTGTTCTGATTATGTTTGTGAACGAATGTTAACTCACAACTATAGGACGATATATCTTACCTTTCCGCCACTTTTTGGCTTCCGCCGTCATGTTCTGGACCCGAAACCAGACACCACTTGTCGTGAAAATCGTGGAACATTTCGAGCGGGGTTTGTGACATCACAATCTGATCTGGGTTCACATGTACCCCCAACTTTTCCGACAGCGTTGCGGCTTTGACCTCCCGAAGGCCAAACCCGTTGGTGCAAAAAACACAGGGAACTTCATAGTTCCGCTCATTGGCGCTCATGAGCGACTTCATTGCGGCTGCAGCTGTCGGAATAGGGGTTTTCCCGCGCAGAAGCACACCATCGATGTCGAACATGATGCCAAAGTTCGGCTTCTGAGCCTAAAACGCAAATAGTACAAGATTGACTACAAAAGAGGCCTCCAACGTGTAAGTTATTGAAATATATTGAAAAGGTATAGGTTATACACGCTTTTATGCAAAGAGAAAATATATCATTTTATCATACAAAAGTATTGCAGTTAAAAAAGTTGTTTTGACAACGATGGCGGTTTAGAACCGAAATGCGGCCTTAGTTCTTGACAAGAAGCAAAAGTCCAAGCTAGTTGGTTAACTAGGTCAATTGGTTACACGACAAGGGACTACATGTAGCACACCCTGGGGACTCAAGATGTATTGAAATAGTACCAGTTTGAATACAAGTGTGTTCGGCGCTTTGTATGCATATTCTTACACAGACTTATAGGGGCCACATTTGAAATAAAATCTGCAAACACATCGGGTAATGGACTGGGGATCGGTGTCACCACCACGAGGCGCCATCGAGTTGGTAAACAAGAAGCGACGAGAGCGCTGAGCCAACATGCGGTTTGTGGCAAATCTGCTGACAGCGCAGAAGCCGCGTTTGACGAACCCACTTTTATTGGCAAAGCGAAACACGCGATGCTCTATATCTGGAACGCGCGGCAATGCGGCTGCGAACGCAAAACTGTTGCCAAACTTGGCTTGAACGAGTTCATATTTCACTTCATTGCTCTGAAGAAACTATACCGTTCTGGTGGGCGCAACGTCAGCGATATTAAGTTCTTGAAAAAAAAAAACTAGTATTTTGTTCAGAATCCACACCATTTAAACGACAAATTTGTTCCATATACAACCTGCTGGACGAAACGCTTTTTCATTCTTTTCAACGAGTTTTGTGCCAACTTTGTGAAGCCCTTCACGATTGTGTACCCAAACCAACCAAGAATCATTTTCTGCTTTGTTATTTAACTCCTCTTTATCTTGGCCATTGGGAACAAATACTTTGAAAGAGTTACATCGTTTGCAACAATCAAATCTACAAAGCTCTTTTCTTTACCCGTTTCAGTGAACATGTGGTTCTTGGTTTAGCGTGACTTTGGAAGTCTTTTTAGCCATAAAGCTTCAAGCTACCGTCTTACCTTGCTTTTGTTGTTGTTATTATTGTTGTTGTTTAGATCGTACTCCATGGCTTCTCTTGTTTCTCAGCAACCTGGTTCGTATCAAAACAAATCGGCTTTTTTAAGTAATGCTTTAAAGAGAAAATAACAGTTAGTATTCGTATAAGTAAACATAAAAGAAACACACCAATAAAAAACTTCTATACAATGCAAGCAAATACAGAAGTGCCATATAGAGCTTCCACGCCTTGTATACATTAAGCGCAACTTGTACCTAAATGTAATTGACTTTGACCAAACTGACAAAAACTGAAAATGGTTCAACCCGCTCGTCTCTAATAAATCCTAGAGGCAGTTGCAACAAATCACGTAGACGTGCATGTTGTTTTGAGGCTCAACTGATGTTGTTGTGTTAAAGCGAAACGCGTCGCCGTTTTGCCGGTTAACCTCACGCTGTTGATCTCACTGGTTCTGCTCTACACACGCTTTGCATGTCTACACACACAAATTGCAGAGAAATATTGACTACATAAGCAATAAGAATTGGGTGCAAATACAAACAAGTTTATTTGCTTATAGATGTGCCTTATGCCGTTTTTACATAGTTTTTGTTTAATTCGTGCACTTGCTACAAAGTTGACAGTGGCTACAAAGTTGCCCTAAATCTGCTTCGCGATTTCACTTTCAAACGATTGCAGCAAAGCAATACAATCAAGCCACAATGGCACGATTCCAGAACCGCACTCGGCTCTGTGATGAAACAATCGAATTTCGCCTCGGTTTTATTCGCAATCCGTTCGGCAATAAAGCAATCGACTCGAGCGGCTGACGTCACGGCCCTGCTGTTGACGACTTCCTTATGCCGGTCACGTGACAATCGCACTTGATTCGCGAGATCACGTGATCGTTCTTTGTTTCGGAATTTGTTTATCCCAAAACGTTTCTGTGCGGCCGATGTGCCGACGGTCACGGCGATGCTAAAGCGCGAAAAAAGGCTGCGGCAAAATACTAATAGACAATATATCCGAGTCAAGCGGGTATTCAAAGTGATGTTTTTAAGTACACTTCATTTAATTGCGTCATTCCCTACGCTGACGCTAGTGCATGTAGCAATCCCAAGCGATTCAAACATCACAATATTTTCTCCTCATGCATTAGAGGAAAAAATGTTTGCGCGTGCGGTTATACACGTTTGCAACTATGTTGTAATGTTTCGATAACGTTGCATTTATCGGTCAAACTTTTTTAATGCGCTTCCTTTAAATCTACATATCCAGAACAATAAATTGTTTTTTAAACATGTGAAAGTACATTGCAACGATGTGTTTAAGTTGCAATGATATTATTTTTCAACGAGCAACATCCATCCGTTTGTACATGCCAATTTCCTAGGCCTGCAACTGCACAGAAATTAGCCTCAAGTGAAATGCAAAAAACGTACAAATTTAAAACTTATGTTCGCGTTTGCAAATCCAAGCCTTAAATGAATTTACGAACCGGTCTTCGCACTTTATAACCGGTTCGTTGTTCTAGAATAAAAGGCACCCTACCCGATTTTTACTTCGCAAGATTTTTGCTGTTCTTTGTCCCCCTAGCTTGCGGCAACACCTGGCCTAACACCCAACCAAATGAACGCCCTGTTCGGTGTTTTGTTGCAAGGCAGCCCTTCTCTTGCGACATGTGTTTGTCGAGCACGCGGCCGACCATGCGCTGATCACGCCGTGCGCACGTGTTCGCTCGCTCGTTGCTGTGGGAACCTGAGATTAAGAGAAACCGCATGCATAAAATATTCCAGCTTAATTTTGCACGGAAAAAGCTTAATACTGTTAAAATTGGAACTAATAATCAACATTTTCTGATGATGTAGGCCTACATTGTTTCATTAAATTCTATTTGAATAAGGTGATCTTGAAAATAAACAAACAAGCATTCTGTTTCGTTTCACAAATATTTCTTCCTTTTTTTCGGATCATTTTGGCATAAAATCTTATTTTTGTTTTCACTTGTATAATTTCATGTCACAATTGTAAATCCAGCAGGCGAAGTTATTATTTCATTTGACAACCACAAACGATGAATACGAACACATGTCCCCAGCTTTGTCATTTGTTACTAAACAAGAAGCGGTTGTGATTCAACAAATACCGCAATATGATGTCATATTACAAAACATAAACATTACTGACACGAGGTGCCCATGCATGAAACACGCATCGAACACGCAGAAGGTATTGATTTCTCGACCTCCAACCCAAACCAGTCTTTCAATGTGATTGGTAATCCATCAAGGCTGTAAACCTAAACATTACACATGATTACAACTATTTTCTGTTTGCCTACTTTTTAGTACGATGTTCCCTAATAAAACTTGAGTCCACAAAGCTGTTACTGTTCAGCCCTTGCTTGGTCTAATGAACCAGGGCCTAAATTTAAAGGTATAATTTAAAGGTTTTAGTAATTTGCTTGTGAACAATAGTTCATTGCAAAGTAATGTGATGTTGCCTATCAGCGTTAACATACGTTTAAAAACGAATGATCCAAATGCAAAGGCTGTGCAACTTTTTTAACATGGTTTAGAACGAATCTGTATAATTTGCATTTGAATGAAACGTAATATTAGCACAGGCAACGCAATGTATGAAAATGTCTTCACTGTAATTTGTATGAAATTAATGTAGAGGCAAATGTAACCTTTCCGCAATACAAATCAATGATATAGTGTGTTCTTCAATTATTAAAGAACGCTTCGTGCACCGAAGAGCTGTTTTATAGGCTAGATTATAAACGAGCTTGAATTACAAGAATATTTTGCTGAACAGCACCACGTATTGATTTGCCTATTCCGAATTCATCAATTGTTAGTCAATAATGGTAAAAGAGCTTTGTTTGAGGAAAATTGATTTGTGACGTCACTATGCAACAGATGTCCAATTTTTGTGGAAAAGCAGTGACTACAAAACATCTGTAATAAATTTCTACGATTTAGTCCCACCCTATACAATTTAGTTGAACATTTAAAAATTCAATGTAATTTTAGGTTATGTCGTTGTGAGTTCAACTAAAATACCTCTTAAAAATTTAAGAAAGCTATCGAGTGTTGTGTTTTTGGTTTGTGTTGATTAGTTGTTTACAACACCGAGCTGGACAGGATTTTACTTGGTCATAAAATATCGTCAATTAGCTTGATCTACTTTGTACGTCCGTTGTTATTTCCTGCGCCTGTTGCACAAAACAAAGGCCCTTAAAGCAATTTTTCCGCTAAAAAATAATTCCTATAGGCTGTAGCAATGCTTAACATTATACTTTCATTTGTAATTGTTTTAATTTTTTATCGCATATGATTTATGCTAATGCAAATCAAATAGACTTTATTATATAACGAGCATCCAAAACGTTATACAACAGGCCAATTTTCCACATCAAAATATTTTTGCACTAAATTTTTCTGCACTGGACAAAACATGTTATTGCAAAGTTTCTCGTGGACACAACATGTTATGGTAATCTTCGTGTGAACCAATATGACCCGCGAAACAGGAAGAGGTCAGTTATGCAATGCTTCATAGCTGTTTGTAGCCCTGCAATGATGTCACTGTGTTAAAACAAGCCTGCAATATTTCCCTTATTACTTATTTGTTGAAAAAACGTAACTAGGTTTATGGTAAAAAAGACTATTAATCGCGTATGTGAAGGACATAATTTAATTAAAAACAAATTAGAAGTTTTTGCTTAGCAAATCTTTCACCAAGCGAAATAAACTCAAGTAGTCAGATTTCGATGTTTCTTATGTAATAAAATTGTGAAAAAAGCTTGGTTTGTTATCACAAATTTGTATAAATTTATGCAATGTTTTTGCACAGAAAATTTTGAAATACAAAACTTTTTCAAAACTATTTTAAACTTTAAATAGAGTGGTCAAACCCATTCTTACGTGAACATTAACTGGTGCCCTATTAATATAAACTCAAAGGGACGAATGCATTAGCGTTATAATATAAACAACGTTCAATGAGAACAACACATTACCGGTCCACGTGCTTCCTTATCACGTGAAAAGGGCGTGATCGGCGCGTGGTCAGTGGCCTGGACATATGTTGCAATCAACAGCGACCGCAAGTCCCTTTAATTATTCAAAGATCGATGCAGAATGCCATGACTTGGTCTCGGGAGCCTGATTTCACCAACGCACGTGTTTTTGACATCTTGACGTAAACTCTACGCTTGGTTTTTGATGTTGGCTGTCAAAATTAGACGCTGGCATGTTTCATAATAAAGACTTTTGTAAACAACGTAAAGAATATTCAAAAAGTGTTTACATTCATATTTTGTTTATTTGCTTCTTTCGAATTGACTTTTCCAAGATTGTCCATATATGTTTGTTTACACTTTGTATGTAGTGTTTTTTGTGTAGCTCATGTTAGCTTTAGCATTCTGCATAATCGATAATCGCAGCTTGAACATCCTATGCACGCACCCTTTTGAGATTCTTCAACAAACTCTTCTACTTAAAAATATAAATTGCTAGAACGGTTTCTTTAGGACTTAGCAGCTTTGGGCGGTTTGTTAAATCAAGCGGGTATTATGGACTTTCTCAAAAATTTGCTTGCCAGTATTAAGGCAAATCTGTAAACTATTATAATAGTTATTAATTATTTGGGACCTTACAATTTAGTGAAACTATATTTGCGGTAAGGTTTCTTTTCAGCAGAAAAATGTAAAATGCAAATAATTTATCACCAAAATCAGCGATAGAGTAAAAAGGATAATTGGCTCTCAATAAAACAGCAAGAAAATTACTGATATTGGCCACTGAACAAACTATAAAGTTCAACCAGCCGAAACTTGTGCCATGAAACTGACTTGACAGTTTGAACCACATGATGTTGTAATTCATTTACTGTTGTTCAAGGCAAACGTCACCTACAAGTTCCCCCTTGTTCTTGCGACACATTGTCAAACAAACCCGCTGTTTTCCCGGAAAGGTGTACCATGTAACAGGATTTGCATTCACGCAGCAGCCCACAGCTTGATCAGCCGGTAACCATGCCCCTAACATCACATCCTTTTGTGTTTCGAAAAAAATCAATGTCCATGCATAGGCACTACGATATTTTGTTTTTAGTTAGAGGTGCATTGGTAAATAGAGGTAAGTGATGTCATAAAGTGCATGGTTCCGCAACCGTTGTGCCGGGAAACGATACCAGCTGCCTTGTAGTTTAACTGTAACGTAACAAACCTTTCTAATAAACAGGAACATTAACAAACAAAAAACATACGATTATAATAAACTATAAAATACCGAGAGACATGCTTTCAACGCAAACAAATATTTTTATTAAATAAGTATTTTATAAATTATTGTGTTTGATAATACATTGGCATGCGCATTTTAGCCTTGAAAATTAAGTGTGTCGTAAGTGCAAACGTTGCACAGAACTATCATTTCACCACCACGTAATGACCTATCCCAAAGCGTATGATTCGTACAAAAAAATGTCGAAATTCGTACGTCGTTGGTTCAAACTCCGTGAAAAAATGAAAAGTTGCGACTGGATTATACAAATGAAATTTTTTAATGTTTTATAAGTACGTGAGATGGAGATAAAACAGTCGCGTATAATAACAAACATTAAACTTCGATAAGGTTGAAGTCATCTACCGTTTTTTACGATATGTATGTATTTATATAAAGCAACTTCAGTAGCTCATTCAAATACAATAAACAAAAGTATGCAGTAATTTTTCACCTATACTCGTAAACATGTAAAGGCTCATGTAACATGTGTTAATGTGTTTGGCCCTTTCCGATTACAGCTTTTGACACAGTTATGTAGCGTTACATAATCGGCAACAATAATATTGCAATAAAACTGTCATTCTCTGTCGCTTGTACGATTTGTGGCAATGTGCTGTGACGCAAACAATGTGATTTGTGACGTAACGCAACTGCTTACGTCTTATACAATGTTTTCGATTGTGGTTTGTTGTTGTTATTGTTCAAAACACAAAAACAAAACTGTTTGTCCTGATTCGAACTGGTGTTGTGTGGTTATGTCATACGCGCAACAGCTGGGGTTTTGAATGTTGTGTTTACCAGTTTTATTTAAAATGTCCGCACTAAGCTTTTTACATTTTTCAAAAGAAATTTGCAGTAATTTTTCCATCTTCGTTGAAATTTTAGTCCAATTTCGGTTTTACCTTCATCACTATGTCACGTGATGCCTCAAGAAACTTTACTTTTGTCAGAATTTTTAAAATGACTCAATAAATTAGATCAATGACTTTTTAAAATGTTTCGACCTTTCTCCAAAATAAGCAAATCCCAACGAAGCCCTAAATCTTTTCCGCCCTCTAGCGAAATATTTAACTGCTTCAGCACACACGTGAAGCTGATCGTGATTTGTCAACGGGAGCGTCCTGGGTTCGAATCCCGTAAACAAATGGGTCAGGTGAACGCGTTGCTTTTGTTAACCAGTTCTATTTTGTAAAAGATTGACCATATGGTTTGAGTCTCCTGACACATGTTTTATGTTGTTTTAATCTGTGGTTCAAAAAGATATTTATAATTGTAAGGCCGTGAACGACTTTTACATTAAAACATGACTGTTTATTGCATTACAAAATACCACAAGTGCAATTACTTTTAATATTTCTTTTTGTTGGGCACAGACTTTTGTTGAACCACTGTGACTATAGTTTACAGTGCAGCGGTGAACTCCAAAAGAACAGGACATGCGGCTCACGAATAAAGGTTAAGCGACCGAGGACTTTTTTGGCCGCTAAACTATTTAGTGCAGTACTTAAGGATTTCAAATTCTTTCAACAAATCAAAATTTTCCTACCATCTTACAATGCGACTAGAATCATAGCGAATTTCACTAGCAGCTGTTGGTTCAATATATGCGTGTTTGGTACGCAACATATCTTCACAATACCGTGTAGCTGCAGCGCGTTTAATCATCATGATCTACCATTTGTGCCATCCACTATTTTGCGCATTTGCGCAGCTGTTGCCGACTTGGTGATTGTTTCAGTGCAATTCTGTCTCTTTGTGTTCTTTCACCAAGCGGCTAAACTCAACAAACATAGTAAAATTACGTAATATAAGAGGTGTGGCTTGCGTTCTTATTATGGCTATTGTATTTGGCCTACCAGTGTAAAATTTTGCACACCCCTGTGGCTTGAAGAAACAAACGTTGAAAATGTCAGTAACTCATGTCGTTATACGTAACATGGTTATTAATAAATATAACAACTTAACAATATCATCTCATTTTATCATTTACTCATTCATTAAATAACCGACTATCAGGTCAACTGATAATAAATTTGAAAACATGTAGATAAAATTAAGTTTTACAAAACAGAATGTAAAATTACGCATATACGGGTCATATTGTCACCTGGCTATCTATTCAAGACTTCGAAACAATGTGAAGTATTTTATGCCCTTAGGCAAAACGACCACGCCATAATACCGGTTGCAAGCAAGATGCATCCAGCTAAACAAGAAAAGGACAAAAAACTTTTGCTTAGCTGAACTTACCTTTGTGGAAGACCACCCAATCTAAACCTATTTAAAATGTATGTATTTCATACACACGTTGAATTGACTAAAAAAATTTATGACACTGTTATTGTTTCTGTACGCATACACAAATGGGTCCCAGATTGCAATGAACCAGATTTTTGTAATGGCGGAAGAACTTGAGTGCTTGGGGTAAAAAGGTGTCGATGCAAAAGTACATCAAAATAAATTAAAAGGAGGTATTGCAGGGGCTTCTCACCAGGAATGCATTAGATTATTATGGGTTAAATTCAATACTATGGTAAATACAAAGGGGGTGCCATAACTAATTGGCAAATACAAAAAAGGTGTGAACAAGTTTATGAAATTAAAATCAGTGGGACATTTTTATTGACCGTAGCTAAACTAGTGTGGATCTGTTACTCAATAAATCTCCGATTCTACACAATTTTGTTTATACTTTCTTGTTATGTATTTGAAAGATAAAAAGTAAAATTAATCAATAAAAGAAGCACATGACATGCAAACACACAAAATAACAACGTAACGCTTATTGCTTGAGAAAGAAAACCTGAGAATCCAGGATTTTTGTTACTGAACATAACTTTGAATGGAACAAAATATCAAAGCTTTGAATAAATGGCAAAAAGCATTACATGCAAAGAGAAGCAGTTATGTACAAGAAAAGCACAAAACACAGTAAGTCTGACGCGGTGATAAAGCAACACGAATGGTAGGCATGAATAGGTACGAAAATAGATCTTTTCTTAAACAATTATGTTAACCATGGTTCGATACAGTTAAGGAACACTGTGTAGTTACGATGCCAGTGTGTGTGATGAACATTACTCTGTGTACATTCTTTAAGTCTGTTGTCTTTATCCAGGGTTTTTAACCCAATCACATCATCATGGTAAAGCTGCATAACAAAAAACAGACAAGTTTTAAACCTATATTTGTAGTTTTTTCTTGTTTTATAGCCGCATAAGTCAGTATTAATGTTTTGTATACACTTTCATCTATATCACATTTACATTAACTACAGTGATTGTCAAAACGATTTAGAGTGTATGGTAGTTGCGTTTACTATTTTGATTAATTAGGTCAGCATTGTGGTTTCTCATGTGCTAACAAGATGATAGACCTATTAAAATAAAACAGTTTACATGGAAGCAAAATACATACCCTGAGTTTTCGCATCTCCACAGGTTTCTCGTTTCGATTAAAGCAGCCGAACTGTGCAGATTGCCATGGAGCAATGACACCATCATCAGGTCCGCCGATAAGAACTAGTTTACCAAGACGAGCAAAGTTGGATCTCCAGCTCGGGGGAAAGGAAAAGTTGTCTTGAACACTTTCGTTGTTCAATGCAGCCAAATACGAACTGTATTTTCTGTACTGCTTTGAATGGTGAGGATCTGAAATATTGCAAACTGAAGCTTAAAAACGTGTCAAACATTTGAAATCACAGGGTACTTTCAAAGATAAAAATACATTTTGTGAAACATTAATGGTAAAAATAAGCTTAGTTTCACACTACGCCAGTTAAAGAACTTGATAATTTATATAACTGCACACAATTAACTTACAACAAAATTGCCAGCAATGTAGAATAAAACGTAAACACATGTAGAATTAAATATACACGAACAATTGTCATCAAATTTTCACCGATGATGACAATGGTTTTTGGCAAAACGTTTGCATAACCAAATGCACACAACTAGTAATCCTTATTTGTTACTTGTATCTCACAATATGACAAGCAGTTCATGCATTATTTAACATTATGACAGCTATCATTTTGACATAATCACCTTTCCAATAATTTCCAATCGAAAACAGCTGTCCATAGTTTGTGTAAAAGAATCTGTACAAGTCTTCTTTCAGTTTGGATGGCAGCAACCAGTTAATGAATGATGTGTCTATAAAAAAGTCACAATTAGGATCAAATTTGCAATGCACAGTTGAAAAAACAAAAACTTATTTTATTTCTATATTTACATTCAAATAACAGGTCACTTGACTCAATAACCTATGTTTTTTCGGTATCTTGCTGTTTACTAACTGTTTAACAATGGAACTGTGATAAATGAAGTTTAAATGCCAATAAAATTTTGACTTTGACTTGACACACAGAAATCAGATAAAATCAACCATAGTGTTATATTTGCTTACCTCCGAACTGTCCATTAAGTGGAGATGAAAGGGCTATAAAGGAGTCTACGTTGTGATGGTCAGTTGTTTGAATAATACCTCGACCAATAAGACCACCTGTTGAAAATAATAAAAAAAGTTCAAAATGTGCACCAATACAATTTCGTAAATATATTTAACTTATGTAAAAGCATCAATCCAATAAATGATAAGCTGCATATTTAACTTAAATTGGTTATTTTAAACGTATCAATGAGGCTTTGGAGACCGTATTTTTGTTACATGGTTGGCAAAAGATTAACATAAAGATTACGTGACCTCCGGGTAGAGCAGTGGCGTGTTCGACATGTAAACCTATTCATTACGCCCTTTGTGTTTTTTCAACCATAACAAAGGCCTTTGTCGTCATTGGTCAATCGTCCCGGCGCGGTAACTAACGGTCAACGGATCGCCGGCTGCCCATTATTTAGTTATATAACACAGAACAGCGGACAAAGCGCGACTACTAGGTTACTATCGGTCACAAGGGAAAGCACATGCGTCTTTGCGCGGGCCAATCAGAGCGCGACGTCAGACCGCGCCATCGGTTACTCCAGGTCATTTTACTAACCTTGGGAATATCCGATTAAATGGACTCCGTTCTTGGCTTTTTTCATTATAGGATCAGTAATGTTTTTGATGACAGAAAGCTGTTCCCAAAGTGGCTTGAAACTGTAGTAATGGTCGAATAAATCCAAGGTATGTACTTCAGTTCCTGGATGTGCCTAAAGACAAAACGAAATCCTTTGTTGCCTATTTGCTAACACATAGTAACCCTTGTCTGCGAGTGTTTAGCTGTACGTCTTACATAACACTGCACGACATCTTACATAACACTGAATGACATCTTACATAACACTGTATGACATCTTACATAATACTCACTTGGGCCCTAAAGTTTAAACCATTGTTAGTTACATTGTGCTACAAGCTTTTTAAATCATAGGTTATATGTTACATTTAAATGGTTTTAAATGGCATTTTACAGTATACGTACCTTTTCAATGTAAGCACCCAGTTCAGACAAATCCCTTGCATCGTCAAGTATTCCATGAATAATAATAACTGGTTTATAACCATAGGTCTTGACAGCTTGAAGCAGCAAAACAGTCCACAGTTGTAGCATAGCAAACGCCTTCATTCTTGACATTTTTAATTTGAATTCAAGCTAAGTTGTGATAGAACTCAATCTAAAAACACAAACAAAAAGGAAGTAAGTACCATGACTCACAGACACTGAATATATACGTGAAATGCGTTTGAGGAAAAAGGCCCTGACAGTTGACGAAATTTCCTGCTTAGAGCAGCAATGGCATCCGCTTATATCATAATATTAAACAATCCGGCTTTGTGTCATCACACTATCTGTTGAGCAGATTAAATAAATATAAAAAACTACGCTTGGCAATTAGAAAGCATCACTGCATTCCTTCTTATCAAAATAGCATTTGCTGACTGGTAACTTCACGTTTTAGCTCACAGGTTATCACCTTGTCAGCTCTTACATAAATAGATAACATATTCAAATTACACAAAGACAAACTTACTGGGGAAAGGTATTGCACTACTAATCTTCTAGGTAAGCAATATCTTACACTACTAACATTGTGAGCTGTTGTCTGCCTGATTGCAACACCGAATATCACTACCACTGCTTGGCCGAAACGCAGTCGCGCAAATCGCTCACAGGGAGAGATGAAAAAATTTGCCCAGAGCTAGCCAACAGCGACCCAGATCTTCGTCGTTTACAACCAAGTCTCTCTCTTTAGTTGCTTTGTTCGTTCGTTTAAAGACGACACAAAAACAACAAAATTAGTTACTTGCACAACGTGATATCTGCTTGTTGTGTTTGACGATTCTCAGTCTCCATTTTACAACTTAGCGTGAGTTTGTACATTTTTGTTGCCATAGCGTCAATTTGACTCCACCATTGTTTTAAATGCGGACTAACGTGGACAATATAACAACTTTATTAGGGCCTATTTTGTTTCACAGTGGGTACTAGTGTCACAGTGGTTAGTAAGCTCCCTTTCTGGTAAATAACTTAACACCAGAACTATATCCTTTATCCTAAAATAGCTCATAGAACTTATAAGCGCTTATCGTCTGTGGAGATTAAATTCAACTGCTGCGTTAGTGCTCAACACAGCTTACTTATATGTATATCATGTTCCTAACATGTTGTGAAATGGCGTTGCGTATGTAGGGCTATAAAACTTGCCTCTCTTGTGTGTGTGACATATCAACCTCCAGTAACCCTCACATGTTACCAACAGAAAACGGACAAACATGTTTATGCCAGAAAGATTCGCAAAGTTTGTGCCCGAGTTTTTTCCCAGCACAAAAACACTTGTAAGTTCCATTTTAAGCTGCCCTAATTCCCATTTATAGGCGTAACCTATTAAGCTTCGCGTGTTGACAACACCCATGTTTTGACCAATCAACGCAGCGCGTTATAATCACGTGATTATATTGGTCGATGTGAGCTGAGGTTCATGCAATCGACCTCGGGTGACCTGTGAAGTTAACTCCGGACGATGCTTTTGTTATTACCTTGTTTTCTTCACTAGACGATGGTCGAATCTTTGCGACAAATTCCTCACGAAAAAAAACAAAATTTGGCGTAAACAGCTAACGGCTTCTGTGTCTTATGTGTTTGGAAAACAACTAATCGCTCTTTGGACTATATTTTTTACCCCAAACTGTTTTTTAGCCCAGGTGTTAATAGTCTTCAGATACACCACTCAAGCAACTACCGGTATTACCTATATAGGTGATGGATTTTCGTGTTTGTTTTCTGTAAAACCTATTCAAAAGAACCCGTAACCGGACATTTATTGTGTTTTAGCTTTCAATCCCAGGTAACTTATCTTCAAAACGTATTGTAAACTATAGACAGTCCGTTAAGTGTTTTTTGTGACAAGTGTGGCAAATAGATTAGAAGTACATCCCTGTCAGCTTTACGTGGGAACCAGACTGGAACCATCTGCATAAATGTACAAGACGGCGTCAACATTCTGCACACAGAAACGCATAGGATATTGTCCAGGCTGCATTCATCCTGCTGGCCTATGTCGGTCACCAGTTGACATACGTTTTGTTGTAACAGGAAATTGACCATCTTTGTGTCACCGTATTGTGTTATCTCTTCGCTTACGCGTAGGTTATAGTCACCTCAGGACGTAATGCATTCAGTGTGCAAACACGTCTACAAAAACTGTTTGGGGGCAGTGGTGGGATTTAGCCTGTTCGCACCGGTTTTATAGAACCGTCTCACTAAATGTTATGAGATCAGCGATTTAGCATTACTGGCTACTGTCAATGGACTTTTGCATCTTATCTGATACACCGATTTTCGTGATCCGACTGAAAAACATGACTTTTGTAATATAACCGACTGACAAAAAATTCGAATCCTACCCCTGTTTGGGGTTAAAAAAACAAATTCTTGGCACGTAAGCAGATTTGAATTTCAATAAATGATGAACTTAGCTTACGATCTGATAGTTATAAATTTCGTTCAAAATTTTTACCAAGAATGATTCGAGCAATCAAAGATCTAATAAGGCTGCTAAAACGGATGCCTTTTGTGGGCTACGTCACAAAAACAAAAAAGCAGTTTAACTTCATACAACAAGAAATTATTGTATTGTAAAGATAAACAAGAAAACACAAAGATGATGAATATATTTATATTTTCTTATAGATTAATAAAATATCTGAAACTTTAACTTGTGGAGGATGAACCTCCGTGTGCAATAAACCAGAGATTTATTTTCATTGTTTAATGTTTTTGTGGGTTAGTATAACAGAATATTAAAAGTAGAATAAACAAAACAAGAAATAATTTTTCTTGCGTGATTATGAACAGAACAAATTACAATTTTGGAATGTGACAAACCTACCAAAATTTTGAGGTTGATTTCTATGAAACATTTGTTCACTGAAGCGAAACACGCGCGAAAGCTCCAGTGTTGTGAAGAAAATTGTGAAAAGTTTTTGTTTCAAGTTCACAAATTAAATGTGCGAGGCTATTTGAGTGTGTTATTGTATTTTGTGTGTATTTAAATATCTTGTTGCAGTTTTGTGCAATTTTTTACCGAAATCATTTTTCATGCACTAAACTTGTCAAATTATTATTAAACCGTTTTCCAGTTTTTTTGTTTTCGTTCACGACTTATCCACCACATCCATTGAGTATGCCATCAGCAGATATTGAAGAAAACCATTCAACCTACGACCCAGGCAGTCTTCCAAGTTTGCTTCCCATCTATTACAAATATATTTTTCCATATGTTCCTTACTACAAATGGCTCAGTTATGGTTTAATGCCAGGTTAGTTTTGTTGTTTTATTTGATAAGAAACCGATAACAAGTGCAATACCACATCAATATTTGGTTGTGTTGATTTTAGTACCTAATAAAATGATGTCTACAAACTAATAAAATATTACTATAAATGTAGTATAAGGTACCTTTTATACAGTATGCAATTGCAACCACTGTGTTAGTGTAATGGTTAGGGGCAATGCCTCATGCACATCTTTTTTATTTCTAATCCAAAAGATTTTTTTTCTTTTTTGTGGACTTTGAAAATGCCAGTACTTAAGGCTATTTAGGTTGAGTGCAGTTTAAACAGGGTTGAAACAAACGAAAATCTTAAGAATTTGATAGTTTGCAAATATTTAGGAAAAAATCTGTGGTGATAGAATTCCAGTGGCCATCCACCTTTTTTGTGCTGCTTATCTGAACCTAATTTGTTTTCTTATTTCATAATAGGAGCAGAATCTTCCAGCTTTCCTCGACGTGAATTCTCGTTTACATTGCAAAATGACATTTATGTTCGGTATCAGTCGTTTGGCAATCAGGCTGAAATGGAAAAAGAAATTCAAAGAATGAATCCCTATAAAATTGATATTGGTGCCATCTATTCCCACTGTGTAAGTTGCACTACAGTAAATGTTTATCACCTACTTTTAAAAAAATTAAGAACAATATTGAATGCCATCTTTACGCCATTATTATCTGATTGCAGTTGTGTTGTTTCCTTTACAGCCAAAAGATCACAACAAATATCATAGCGGAACATTCAAAGCACTTCACAAGGAACTGGTGTTTGATATTGACATGACTGATTATGATGATGTTAGAAACTGTTGCCAGTAAGTGTGTCTCAAGTAATAAATTTACATTCATGTTATGATTCATGTTAATTTTTTCTAAATTATTTTTTTAGTTTTGTTTAGGTTTGGTTTAACATTAAGACAAGAATTCCATGCCATTCTTTTTAATATATATGTATCTTTATTTTAGGGGTGCTGATATTTGCCTCAAATGTTGGACTCTGATGAAAATAGCAATAAAAATTTTGAATCGTGCTTTGAAAGGTAAGTTGATCACAAATACGAGCGCATATGAAAGTACTTTCTATTTATTAAATTAGTGGTTCTTGATCTTATACAAATCGCATACATACCACCTGGCTACTTTTTCTATCGCTGCTTACCACCTAAAGCCTGTTTGAATGGGTAACCAAGAGATATGCCATTTTTTAACCAGACAAGCATATTTCTGAAAAGTTTAGCAAATTCCAAAACAATGTCCAAGACATTAGACCAGTGGTTCTCAACTGGTGGTCCATGGACCACTAGTGGTCCACACTCCACAGGACGTCCAGTAATTTTTTTGATAAACTAGAGATGATTGCATCTTACATGTTAAAAGAGTATCAAAATGTTAGCTGTGAATAATTGACTTCTTGAAAATCGGTTTTAAACAATTATGTTTCAAGCCCAAGTAGTAGTTTTGTATGCGTTCTTCGATCTTGCTCAAAAATAAAATGGTCCATGATATTATTTTTACTGAAGTGGTGGTCCATGGCCTGAAACGAGTTGAGAACCACTGCATTAGACTGATCAATTTGGTCAGTTGAGTTGTAATTCTTAATCTGGCTTACATTAGGTATGGCAGATAGTTACTCACATACCACAGACTGAGAACCACTGCATTAAAAACTCTTGTGTAGGGCTAGCAAATTCACGATAATATGTTTTATTTATACTGATCCCAAGTAATTTTACATTCTAGTACGTGATAAAAATGCTAAACTGATAACTAACTAGAAATGTTTTTGCATTGTGATGTAAGTTTTACAAATAAAAAAATTTTTGTGCAGAGGACTTTGGTTTCAAACATGTTTTGTGGATTTATTCTGGTAGAAGAGGCGTGCATTGCTGGGTGTGTGATGAAAAGGTAAATATTCTAATTGTACGTTATGTGTGTTAAATTCAAATGTCATCACAGTTAATTGCAAAAATCACTTGAAATAAACTTCTGTTATAAACTAAGAGTAAACAACTTTATGAAGAAGTGTTTAAACCAACTAACCCTACAGAAAATCCCATCTTGACTGTGTTTAGGCTAGAAAGCTTTCTGCTCATGCTCGTTCTGCTATTGTTGAGTATCTCAGTTTGATACAAGGTGGAAATGTTGAGAAGAGGGCTGTTATGAAAGAGCCTGTTCACCCCTACATCAGGTGGATATAACCTGGAATACTACAAGCTGGTTTCATGGCATTTTTACATCATTTTCCTTGTAACAATAATTATGGGTCCCCTTCCCTGTTTTTCTTTTTTTTTTTCTTCCTTTTCTTTTTCTCCCCAAAGTTTGTCCGACTCGTTTTTCCATCAAATGTTTGATGGATTTGGCTGAAATTTACACAGATGGTAGATATAGTTATGTAGATGTGCATCCCACTTTGTTTTTGTTGATAACCCCAGTATTTACCCCGCTAGCCCCCTAAAATGGGTATTTTTCCCCCGAAGTTTGTCCAACTCGTTTTTCCATCAAATGTTTGATGGATTTGGCTGAAATTTACACAAATGGGAGATATAGTTATGTAGATGTGCATCCCACTTTGTTTTTGTTGATAACCCCAGTATTTACCCCGCTCGCCCCCTAAAATGGGTGTTTTTACCCAAAGTTTGTCCGACTCGTTTTTCCATCAAATGTTTGATGGATTTGTCTGAAATTTACACAGATGGTAGATATATTCATGTAGATGTGCATCCCACTTTGTTTTTGTTGATAACCCCAGTATTTACCTCGCTAGCCCCTTAAAATGGGTGAGTTTTTAAACAGTGTCAGAATTGGCTGAAATTTGGATTTCTTGTATAGTATGCCATTTATAGGTGTCAATTGTTGTGTTCAACCCTGTAGTCTTAACATTTACCCCACAACCCCCAAAAGTGTAAAACGTATTTGTATGGTACTGGGCACCACAAACGAAAGATTTCTTTGGAGCAATAGTGTTACAAGGGCAACCAGTTGTTTGTTGCTCGTTGGTGGGTTTCTTGGTGGTCGTTTTTGCGCCATGGCAGTTAGGGGCTTGTTAACAGCCCTATGACGTCAGAAACAGTAACGGTTGTTGCTCAAAACACCTCTAGTGGTCGAAATTTTAAACATTGGCGAATTGGGCTGAAATTTTGCAGTACTATTGATTGAGTCATTGTGGTTTTTATATATTTTTTAGTTTGTGTGTCGAACCCAATTAGTTGCCCTACTAGCCCCCTAAAATGGGTCAGTTTTTTTAAAACGTTAAATAGGACATACTTTAACCAATATCTGGGGTGAATCTAATTTTATAGTTTGTATTCTACATAGTATTATTATTTAAGCCCAGTGCCGATCACTGTGTTTTACCTTACAACACCCGACTTTTGCATGGTTATCTCTTGAAATGCATTATCTACAACTTTGCATGTGTGGGGACCCATGAGTTTTTGCCTGCAGAAACGACTAAAGTTATAAAAGACGGTGACTAATAAGGGACCCAATGCAAAATAAGCATAGGAAATATATTTATGTTTTAAAATAGGTTATAGTGTATATGCAAGGGCAATATGTGCTAAGCCACCCTTCTAGTTTATATTGGACCATGTATAATCTTGAGTAATGCAGACAGTTTTGGAATGCTTTTTGATTATACGTACAGATCATGTGCAAAATATTTTACAAACAACATTTTTTTAGACATTGCCTTAAAATTGTGAATGATTATTGGGAAAAATATGCACTTGAGGACCAAGAAATATTTTCATCCAAGGAGGAAATTGATAAAGTTCTGAAACTTATTCCTGATGAAAATGTCCGAAGCACATTAAACAAAGCTTATCAAAGTATTTACATTTCATTGTCTGTGATATGTTTATGAATAGGTAATGATTTTTTCTCACATGGAAATGCAGGTGCATCTATGGAACCCATTGATAAGTGGAAGAGGCTGCGATCTGAATGCACACAAAACTTTGAAGTGGTAAGTTAAAAACAGTTATTAACATATATATATATATATATATATGTCAAGAAGCAAACAAGCCAATATATCTGTGTAGAAGATGCCGTTTCGACACACCTTATGTCATTCTCAAATGAAATGAATGTCAAAATATATTGGCTTGTTTGTTTCTTTGGCATCCTTAAAACCATGGATTGTGTGCTTTAGAGATAACAGTGCTTAAACATGTCTGTCCTGTCTTCCACTCCCTTTCCAAAATGGCAGAGTGGCCAACTGGACTGTTAGATCTGCAAGAGGTTAATGGTTTTAGTCCTATTGTTAGCAAGAAAGTTTAATGACATTGATACGATCATTTGGGTTTCAAAGCTGGAGGCATATAGATGGAAATACTATGACAAAATATTTCGTCATTCCTTTTACTAAGAATAAAAAGAAAACCAACAAAATGTCGAATATCACTTTGTCTTGGTGTTTACACAAACTGTGGCAAATAGAAAATCCTAATCCTTTTTTATGACATTTACTAGGACCCAAAGAAAAACAGAAAGTTGCGATATTGTGCTCCTGAAATCATGCTTGAATATTGTTTTCCGAGGTTGGATGTTAATGTTAGCAAGGGTGTCAACCATTTGCTGAAAAGCCCATTTTGTGTTCACCCTAAAACAGGTAAGATTTTTGTAAAAACACATAATATAACTTCAATCTGATCTTGATGTTTTCAGGTCGTGTTTGTGTTCCTATTGACTTGGATAAAATTGATGAGTTTGATCCATTTCTGGTGCCGACGATAAGGTAAACTCGTTTAGAGCTTTGTTCAGAAGTTTTTTTTTTACAAACCATCCACCTTCATTTAAAGGTTGCGATATTCTGTCTAAAAAATGTAGAATGATTCTGGTTGTACAATTTACTTTTAACAATGTTATGTAGAATATGCACCCTAAGAATATTGATAGTTGAATTATAAGCAAACCAGCATCTGATATGTTTGTCTTGCTGCTTTTGGGGTTTTAAAACCTTAAAATGTGTTGTTACATGCATAACTGTTCAGTTTTAATCACCCAAGGTAAGAAACTTTTTCTTTTTAGTGACTTATGCACTGAAGTTGAACATGCCCAAAGTGATAAACAAGATATGGAAACAAACACTGAAGGAGGTGCTGCTATCAGTCAATTATACTGTGTTCTGTGTTTAAGTTCAACCTTTTTAATGAAAAAAAACTTTTTTTTATTTTATCTGTTTCCTTTCAAAAAATATTTTTCTGTTTACAAGCGTCTTGCTATTTTGGACAAATACAAAAACTGGGTTTATTTTACAGTGGATTAAGTTTCAAGTAACTTTTTTTCACAGATGAAAAACCTGAAACACCAAAACGACGAACTGGAAACTTATACAAAAAGACAAGACTAAACGAATACATGAAAGTATTTCACAGTTTTTTAGAGAATTTAAAACAAGAAGCCCCACAAATAAAAGGTACAGATCATAAAATAAAGTATTTTTGCAATCTTTTCACTCTAACAAGTCTTTACATATTTTTTTACAGAGGAAAAAATGGATTTCTGATTTTCCACTGATATATATATTGTACAATTTGATTTAAATACAACCAGTGCTGTATTTGTTACTTGGGTCTGTGGTGTATACGGCGATTGGTTTTATACACTGTTTGACACCAGTAAAATTAGTTAACAAATAGGTTTTAACACGACCAGAAGCAATAGAAGAACTACTGGAGTTGCATTGCATACAAAGACAAATGTAAGCAAATCAAGTGAGTCTGGATGGAACTGTTATGTTTGTACTGTGTTTATCAATAACTTGCATATAAATAAGTGTTGATTGGCCAGCACAGGTTAGGAAAGGTTTGTAAGTGATGTCATACTTTTTGGAGAGATAGTTAATCACTTTTTGTTGTTCCTGTTTTAAATTTGTATTCAGTAACTTATTTAGCAGGATCAACGTAAAAAAACAGCAACAAATTTATCTCAACCTTGTATGGAAGTCATAAGACCTAATCCAGTTACCAGGAAAAATCAATGAAAGACTTTTCTACACTCCTAGGAGTTGTTTTGGCCCCCATATCCCCCATTAAGCCGTTTGATATAAAAAAAAATAAAAAAACAGTGAGTACTAATCAATACTTTTTGATGTACTTTTGATTTTCGCATTCAGTAACCAATCTTACACACACAAAAACAGCAACAAAAATGTTCGCAGACCATTTTTACAAACTTTCAAGCGATCTGTACAAAGTATTATAACGACATGTATTGTATTGCGTCTGAAGAATCTGTCCTTATTAATCTCCCTGTTTCATGCATGAGGTCAACGATGTAGCGGGTTGGGGGGTAACGAGGGGCTCCAGCTTCCAGTGACGCAGCTACCGTCACTTCGTTCCACGCTCGGTTGTATTCGCCACGCACAAGTGAACAAGGCACCCCGATTTTATCAGCAAGGACCTAAAATGTTAAACAAGTTAGGAAGAACGTAAATTCATGACTGGGATCAGACCTGAAGCGTTTTTGTAGACCAGGGACCACGACATACTTGTGGTGAAAACATAGTACGACAGGCCTACTTAAGGCGCTGTACTCAATCAAGCCGCCTCCAAGCAATGGGAACGCTGAAGTTTTGTGCACACTCAACCACAAAAAGTAGGGATTGGCCAAGGCAGAACCAGAGTACTTGTAACCAAGCATTTTGATGCTCGGTACTCGGCCGAGCAGCACAAACTCACCGGAGTGTTACATTTGCATGTTCATGCCTTGCTAACATACGAAAGTAGTGTTCGCAAGGTATCCCAGAACAAAAATGACTATTTTTAATTCGTTGGACGGCGGATTTCTAGGGCTGTACATAGCTTAATACACCGCTGATAACGTAAGGAACCTTGGCTACAAAACTAGCGTGGAATTGGAAATGTTTTTTACGTACCAATGAGAATTAACGTAAGACGCTCGGTGTTCGACCAAACAAAACATTTGCAGTTTTCTCTAACAAAAACCATGACCTAATTCTTTTAAAACGCTGGCAAGGTATAAGGCAGTCATCACCTTGTACAGTAGAGCTCTGTGGTAGTGAATTCCTCGTTGTATCCGACCAATGGGAACGATGTTCGATTTCAACTCGTGTTTGAGTTCAGCAACGTGAAGGTCCCAACTAAAATCAGCCAGTTTTCCTCGTTCAACTTCACCACCCATTCTTTCCACCACAAATCTACGCAAAATATATTTTTGTTCTGTTTTGGCTTGTTTGAGAAAGAAAAAATAAAGGACAGCACATTTCCAAATCTAGCAAGGTTATCAATTTTAAAAGAACGTCGAAGACTTGACTTTCTGGCCAAACCAGGGCTTATTAGTTGGGTCAGCAGTTAAGTTGCAATTCATCATCTGACATGAATTAGGTATTGCAGAAAACCATCATAGTACGCCAGGCCTATTAAATGCGTTGTACCGAATCAGCTGGTCTCCCAAGCATTCCCATATGACAAGGCATAGGCTAGAAAAATCTAGCCTGCGGTGGGACTTCACAAGATCGACCGTAGGCTATTAGCTAAGATGAAACATATTCATACTGGGAAATTGGTTGAATCATAGTACGCCAGACCTATTAAAGGCTTTGTACCGAATCAGCTGGTCTCCCAAGCTTACCCATATTCCAAGGCACAGGCTAGAAAAATCTAGCCTGCGGTGGGATTCGAACCCACGACAGGAGTCTGTTCATCTAGGTAGCCTACTACCAGTGGTATGCGCACCATAGGTTGAGAACCACCGGTTTAATTTTACTGAAGAACAAACACAGTCTCCTATGCTTTTAAATACTCACTGGGCGACTGCGACGATCTGCTCTTTGGTGGTCGGCATCGGTTGAATGTACTTCGTGACGTCATCGATGTAGCTTTGTAGAGCAGTGTCCACCGGGGGGCGGTAGACGCCGTCTGCGCAAAATCAATTGAATGGTTTTTAAGTAAAACTTTGTTGCAAGCTTATTTAAACTATTTTGGTTATTGCAAACGGATTGTTTTGTTTTTAGTCGGACACAAAAAAAGAAACTAATTGGGTTAGGAACATGCATTATGTAATCAGTCGGTACACGTTAGTCCATGTTGCTACGTTTATCAGTCAAAATAAGATTTTTAAAGTCTTTCATAATCAGGTGGTTTTGTTAATACCTAAAAGTTTGACTTAAATACCTAAAGTTTTCTTTGGTTAGTGAAAAACGTCTGAATTAACGAGGTATGCAAGAAAAAACTTGGTGCAAAGTTGTTTGGAATTTAAAAACCGATTAAATTTGACCAAAAACGTTTGCTACCGATCTAAAATATTTGTGATTTTAATATAATTCGACATTCATAGGTCTTTCACTTTGCGTTTCAGTTTGAAGACGTTACATTGCTACGTCATGCCCTACGTATATCATGACGCTAATGACGTAATAAAACCTTGTCGCTCCAACTGTTTTTTCAACTCTTCCTCAAGCTGAAGTTGTTTGAGTCTCATCGCTGGAAACATCACGATCACATGACGTCAACATTTTTCACAATCAATTTACGTGATTATTAAATCACGATCACAAGACGTCAAAATTTTCACAAGCCATTGATGTGATTATTAAATGACAATCATATGACGTATCACGACATACGTGATTTATCACGGTCAGCATCATGTGATGGACGTTTTTAACTTTTACACAGGTCACGTGCTCAAGACTCAAACGTTACCGAGCACATGGCGTCATTAGTCTGTGAGATACTCACTTGTTTATGACGCCACAAACGTTTGCCACACAACCAATCCAAACATCTGACACAGTTAAACTTCTCATTCAAACTTGATTGGTGAAAAACTTTTCAAACCAAGTCAACACACGTGAACCGCACAAAACCTTTTACTGACCTTCTTTTTCTGCTCGCAATCTTTCAGCTTCTTCACGCATTTGCGCTTCCTTGTCTTTCTTTTTCCTATCATGTAAACCAATTATGCTGTATAAACCTAATGGACTGTTTATAGATTATGAGTTGAGTTAATTTCGCTTGGTGAAAGAACACATAGCGATGCAGCTACATTGAACAATCACTGAGCCGGAAAATGCTGCGCAACGTCAAAACGGTAAAGAAGTTGTTCTTGCGATAAACCGTAGTCCGTTTTAAACAGTGATGTTGGCAACTCACTGTAGCCTAATTAAGCTCCGGCATTTACTTGAATGTAAGAGTAGTTGGCCTCTGCTTATGTCGGTTTCAAATTAAGTTGGTGTTTTCATGCAAAGTCTCACACATTAAGTTCTAACCCGTAAGAGTTCAACTAAAATTCCAACTGAAAGCCAGGCAGAATCAGTTTCGTTTATAAATTTAATACACTTCAGAATTTAACAGTTACTGACCTTCTGGTGTAAGATGCTTTGGAACTAACTCTGCTTCCTTTGTCTGCTAAATCTTCTTGGGTGGTTTTGATGCTAAAATTGTAAACATTAAGTCAGTTTCGCTAGTATAGCAGAATATTTAGATTGTCGTTTTTTATCATTTTAGCTAAATTGGTTTTAACAAATGCATCTGTACAGTGAGATAGAAAAAGGAATTTAGGTTAGGGTAAATCATACACAAGCACCTTAATATTTGTTTGTAAATTGTACTTAGTTTAAAATTTTGCACCCAAAAAGCAGTGGAAACTACTTAATTAAGTCGACGAACAAAAAAACACACAGCAAATCATATTGCATGCAAAATGAAATCAAAATAAAATCATGCTGGAAAGCAAAACGTTTAGGGGTGATTCAAACTGATCTTCTTGCGCAATAATTTTCATGCTTTAAAAGAGTTTGTAAACAAGTTTATGCATAATATCCAAACCAACTAACATTTGTTTTTGTTTAGAAATCCAACTCGGTTAACATTTCTATTCAATCTGTTAGCGCGAGAGAATCATGCAAGTTATCCGGGTCGGCGCAGTGCGACCTCTCTCTTTCTTTAACATGCAGTCAAGCGTGACAACAAACACAAGCGGCGTAGCCATGGAGACGCAGCGATGACGTAAGCATGCTAGCAACCTCTCGCCGGCGAGGGGGCTTCGAGCCCGTGCTGGCGTCACTGTGACGTCACTTCCAGGTGCGTCACCTCCGGTTGTGACGCAAAGTTGGGATTCCATTTGTTCGCCTTCTGCGTCCGAGGCGTCAGAATCGTCGCAACTTTCGAGAAAATTCGGTCAAATTTTGTGTTTAATACTTTTTTCTAAGTACTGACTTTTTCCGGGATTAAAGGTAAAATCCGTAATTGTTGTCAAACAAACTTTTCTCAGTCTTTTTTTTCCCTTTATTGATCGCAAATCTTTTAAACAGAATAAAAATCTTGCAATGACTAGAAGTGTTCACTGCGATTGGTTAAAGGAAACTGTTCTAAGGCTTTCGGAAGTTTGTATTTCAAAACTTTTTTACACTAAATTACGCATCACTCTGATAAAACCGAAACTCAACCCACAAAAAAACAAAAAAAATACTGCAAACTTTTAAAACCTGAACTCTGCAAAAATTCAAAACTACAACTCTCAAGTTTTAACTCGAAACCAACCACAAACTCTCACATGCAAGAAACTTACGGTTCCGAGGATTTGCAGTTGACGAGGAGAATTGGTCGTCGTTGGTTGACATCTTGTTTTGCAAGTTCGTCCAAAGACATGAACTTCGTGTTCGGTCGCAGCTGAAAAATGAACTTTTTGAAAAAAATTGACGCTCGGTTTAAAATTGTTGAAATGTGGTTTAACAGACAAACTTTAATCCGCATTTTTTTAAAGTACAAAATACACAATTTGCTTAAATTACTTTGTTAATACAGTATGCGTTTAAACACTTTACACCTATCAACTTTTAGTTTGCCAAGTAACTAAGAATAGAAAATATTTTCCCAAAATCAGTAGATGAATATCGTGGAACACATATATTTCGCCTAACTGGCATCTTCAGTTCCTTATTCAAATAGAATTTTGTTTGGCAAACCTGTCCAGCATCGTAGAACCCGTCAGCAATTATATTATGACTCGACAGTTTCCCCGTCAAGCTGTACTTGGCCGGCAAGTTACTGTCCAGAAGTTTGTCCAAAGCCGCAAGGCTGTAGTTGTTTTTACGCTGATCGGAATCGTTAATCTCCTGAAGAATTTCAAGGCCCCTGAAAAGTAAAAATAAATTTATTGACTACAATCGAATATAACACTGGTTGTGTTGCATTAGTTAGGTTGGAGGTTCTAATCCCCAGTTGTTTGGCTGTTTTATATTTATCCTGGTGCTCACAATAAGTCTGTTGTCGAGCTGCCGTTGAATCGTCTTTTATTTGATTTTTTTAGAGTTGATGACTTCATTTTAGTTTAACCCACCAGGTTCCATTGGGTTGGAGCAATGCTGCTTAAGTTTCTTGTTCAGGGAAACACAAGCTACCGAGATGGGATTAGAACCCACATCCTTGTGGGGACCACTTGGCCATCTTAGTGACTAAAACCAAGTTAAGTTAATTTTATTTAACTCCGTGAAAGGAGACATAACATTGAACAACGGCCAAGAAACGTAAATGCAGACCAAAACAGTGAATGGCTGATAATACTGCCATTGCACCGTAAAAGCGATAATTTTGTCATTTGCCTCTCAGTCTGTGTAACACTGGACAAGCTGGAAATTACACTCACCCAAGTTTGGAGATGGCAGCAGCAGTAGGAGGGTCAGAACTACAAGCTAAAATTGCCCATGACGCATTTCTTCTCACTTCGCTGTCACCTGACTGCAATTGACCAATCAGAGGCTCTAATCCACCATGCTGACGCATCTGCAAAGAAATTACATTTCAAAAAAGTTTACAAAATATTTACAAAAAGTGGTCACAGTTTATTCACCAGTAAAAAGGCCTTTTTTGTCACAATTACCTAAAAATAACAAATTGGTCTTAGGCTAACAGGTAAAAAGGCAGGCTTTCCAATCTCTACTGTTAAAGTCCGGACAATTGGTATTGGATCTAAAAGTGTAGCTTAACTTATGCAAGATTTCAAATCCACCATACCTCAGTTCTAGCATCCGCTCCAGTCACAAAAGCAGTTACTGCCTGAGCAGCCTTGCTTTGTACTTTGGTGCTGTTCGATTTCAAAGGTTCTGTCAATGATGCAATAATTCCTCGCTTGAATATGTCAGCCCTAGACAGAAAATAATTCCATTTTATCCTAACTGCACCCATTTGTTGAGAAAATTGTTTGCTTAGTTACATAATTTTACCAGTGCTACTATCCCATTAACTGAAACTGTTACATGGAACTTAAGTAGTAGGCTGAGTTGAACCAAGCTAATTCAGATTTTAACTCATGTCTGTTCAAGTGATAATGTTTAAAGACCGGAAATATTTGCGGATTTTTTGTGTGTGACTTGGGCGAATGATTGACAAATCATCAAGGGTAATACAACTTTTAAACACTGACCTAATGTTGATGTCATGAGCCATGTTGATGAGACAAGCTGCTGAATTCACAACTACTGACTCCTTGTTGTATTGAAGTAAAGTAAGAAGTTGCTCAACTCCACCAGCATTTACAACTTCACTGAACAAGCACAAAACCATTTGTTGTAGTTAAAAAATAAAACAAAATTTATTGCATTACCTATGCTTTACTACAAGGTTAAATTTTGCTGCAAACAGATTCTAATAATTGGTATCAGAAGACCAAAAGTGGTTAAACAATAAAACATTTTTGTGATAGCTTTACCTCATTATTAGGGTTGAATGTGGAAACAAATCCTCATACTTGTTAGTTATTGCAATTAATGTGATTAAAACGTTGAACATAATGTATTATGATAGCTATACTTTATGGTTGAAGGTTTGAACGTGAAATTTTTCCTTACTTGCTGTTATTTGTGTTGTTAAGAGTGAGATTTGCAAGTGCAAGGGTGGCAGCTTCCCTTACATGTCCAGACTCAGATGATAGCAAGGTTATCAGTGGAGGAATTCCCTCTGAAACACAAGTGAAAACTTATAAACAATGAGGATTACCTTTTTGTAGAGTTTGTGCATACAGCACTTATCCCCAAAGTTGGAAGTTGTTTGTTAATATTTGACTCCAACCAAAAACTAAGTTATTATTTTTCCCTGTACAATTTATTGCTGCGCTTTGACAAAATCAGCCTAAAGTCACCACAATTCACCAAATTTTATGAATATGACTCTGTACTATTTAGAAACCGTCTCTTTTAGAAACTATTTAAAAACTCTTCAAGACCTAAAAAAGACTTCATCGACTGTACAACTCTGTTTCTTACCCAAAACTTTTTAGGATTTGATTTGAATAAATGTCTTACAACAAAAAGTTGATGTTTACTGTTTTATGCCATTACCGGATTTTCTGAATGTATCCTTGGCAGCCAAATTATCTGACAGAGAAGCGATTGCTTGGCAACCAGCGACAATCACTTGCTCATCAGTTCCACCGATCATCGTAATAAGTGTTTTCTCCACCTCTTGCTCATGCAAAATTTTACCATTTTCCACTGAAAAACATTTTGTAAAATCAAGTTAAAAATTTATAACCCTATAAATCAATGGCAGTCCTGCAACTTCTAAGGCTTTTGGCTTATGATTTTAGCAGTTATTCAGTCGGCAAATTGAATACTGTACAAGGAAAAAATCAGCAATCATGATAAATTTTGAGTACTGTAAACAAGTTTTTTTCGGTTACCAATTCTAAAAAGTTGTTTTGTACCATGTTGAGATAGAGGTCATTTACGTTGCTTAAAATTTTGTCACACATCAAGCCCATAATTTTACCATTAAAACAGCCACTCTAACATTTACCATTTTTAGCTGCTCTGGCAATAGCTTTGGCTGTGTTGGCTTGTACTGGGGCGGAGGCATTTTGTTCAACAGAAAACGACAGGAGCTTTTCCATTCCACCACTGCTTCTTATTTCATCAAGTGAATCTGTGTCCTCCATGCAGTTGGATAAAACTGCCAGACAATGAACATGGAGGTCTTCCCATTCCTGGCAAGAAAACAAAAATATCACTACATGCCATGGAACCATTTGGGTGGTATTTGTATTTATAAAGGTTGTTGCTTGTCATGTTTGGCAATTTTTAAATTTTTTTTAGATTAAAATTTGTTCAGAACAAACCCAGAATTCAGTGGTTGTTAGTTAGTCACTGAGGTGCCATAAAATTTTATGCCCCGCTGGAAATGCTAAACACCAAAAAGGTCGGGATTTACTGGTAGTTATTCATTACAACACTAGTTATTAGCAAGTACCTTGTTTCCAAGGAATTCCACAAGCTGCTCTAAACCTTCGTTTTCTCGAACAACAACTCGTGAATCCACTGCGATTACATAAAAACATTTTAAAATTTTTGACATAGCCCACACAATACACTTGTAGGCTGTAAAACGGGAAATACTTGTCATTAGTCACCACAAGATTGTGTTAATTTAGTTTTGACTCTATGTGCTTGGGCAAAACTGATAATGGTAAGCATTTGCAATCTGTTTCTGAATGTAACGAGATAAAAAAATATTTGAAAAAAGAAATGTGATTTTTCCTTGCTAGTCTCTAATTTAAATAGAATCAGATTTTAAAAGAAAAAAAAAAACATTAGTAATTTGACACCAGGGAATAAAAAGTACAGGTGCTCTGCAACAATTGTAGCGCTTTGAACAAAATATTCAGTTTTACCATAAGTGCATACCATCCTGTGTCAAAGCAGCAAGAGTTGTCAAAGTAAGTTCTTGGATGACAGCATAATCAGATTTAAGAAGATCCAGCAATGGCGGAATCCCTCCAAGTTCACGAACTGCAGCTCGATTTTGAAAATCCTAATGCAACAAAAATCTTAACAATGTATTTTTAAAGACATCAACAGGTTTTAGTTACAAATATTGATCACAGACTTTTTAATACCACTTTATCTCACACAAGTGGCACAAAGCACAACCAGAAAGCTGGAACACAAACATGAACTTTTTACTGTATTGTGTTTAGTGCAAAACAAATGAAATCGGATAACAGTTTTGCCACTATGTTTACCACAACACTGCAAAGCAGTCAAATGGAACACAGACATACACATGGATAAAAGCTTACACTTTATTTAATTTTCTGTGTGCAACAACCTTTCCTATTGTTTGTATGTTTTCACAAACTTGCCTCCTTTCTACAAATGTATATCTCACCTGAACCAAGTTGCAAATAGCCTGAACCGAGTTCTTCTGCACGTCAGGGTCAGGAGAAGCAAGAAGGTTTATAAGAGGTTCGAGCCCTTCAGCTTTTCCTATGCTGAGTTTGCTTGCAAAATCAGTGGACATGTGAGATAGGAAAAGGCTGGAAAACTCATTGCAGACATCATCCTCTGAAATATCAAAGGTTGTTCTTTGTTAAATCAGCAGTTCTTGTTTGCCCAGGCTAAAATGTAAGACAAACTTAGTACCGTTCTTAAAACTCGAGTATTGTATATGGGACAGGTTGTTATAATTGACTCTAACAAAGACTAGAAGGGTGGCTTAGCACATATTGCCCTCGCACATACACTATGATCTATTTTAAAACATAAATATATTTCCTATGCTTATTTTGTATTGGGTCCCATATTAGCCATCGTCTTTTATAACCTTGGTTGTTTCTGCAGGCAAAAACTCATGGGTCCCCACACATGCAAAGTTGAAAATAATGCAATTCAATAGATAACAATGAGTAACATTTTAGGGGGCTAGCGGGGTAAATACTGGGGTTATCAACAAAAACAAAGTGGGATGCACATCTGCATAACTACATCTACCATCTGTGTAAATTTCATCCAACATTTGATGGAAAAACGAGTCGGACAAACTTCGGGAAAAAAATACCCATTTTAGGGGGCTAGCGGGGTAAATACTGGGGTTATCAACAAAAACAAAGTGGAATGCACATCTACATAACTACTTCTACCATCTGTGTAAATTTCATCCAAATCCATCAAGGATTTGATGGAAAAACGAGTCGGACAAACTTTGGGTAGAAGAAAAAAAAAGAAAAAAACAAACATTTTAAGTAAAATCAATATGTGTCCCCTTCAGGGAAGGGGACCCATAATTATGTTAACGTCCAGGATCTTAATAGTTTTTGCTTGATACTAAAAGCTGGAGGGTTGATAATATGTTAGAGTTTTACATATATTTTACTCTCAGCGGTACTAAAGTGTAGGAATGCCAATTTAGACAATGAAGCTTACAGTTTTCAAATGCAACATACCATCTCCAAGAAGTTGTATTGCAGCAGTAATACTGTCAGTCTTTCTTAAATATCGCCGCACATCAGCTAAAAAATATATCCGTAAATATATGTTAACACATTGCTACAAGAAATCATTTCTCAAGTAAAAGCATTGATTATACATAACATCACACATAGTTCAAAGCATGATTTTAAACCTTACATACCATGCCCAGCCATTACTCCAAATGCCATGCAGGCATATCGCTTTACACTTCGGTCTTCATGATTGATCAGACGTATAAGTGACTCCATAGCTCCAAGATCCAGAAGCTGCAACTTATTTTCATCACCTGTAATAATAGATTATAAATTTATGAAAATACACCCAAAACTAGGCAGTTGTAACACAAAGTCTAATTTCTATATTTTGAAGTTTTAAATCAAAAAAGTCAATAGCTTTTGGTTGTTGATCCTTATGAACAGTAAAAGGAACTATATACCTAGAATATATACATATTTAACTTAATATAGAAAACTTTTAATTTAAGTTAACTACATTAAGTGTGCATTTTGTAACTTACATTTGTCTGCAAACCTGTAGATCGCTTCACAAGCTTTGCTGAGAACTTCATCCTCTTCGGACTTTAACATCAAAACTACAGTTCCCGTTTTCTTGCTCTCGATGTTAAGGGGATCAAACTGTTCACAAAAAAACAACAATGAAATTAAACAAACATACATAGAGCTAAATGTGAGGAACCTGAAACTTTTATCAGGAAAGATTACTTGATAACTAGAGCAACATTTAACACACTGTCAAAGGGCAATTGAAAATCATATGTTTTGTGACCAAACCTTGTTTTAGGTAAAGGTTCTGATATTGAGTTTATATCCATGCAAAGTTAAATTAAGTTAAGAGTAATTGTGTTTCACTTTCATAAAAGCATACTACAAGTTAATGCTAAAATGTAAGTATTAAAACAATTTCAAATTTAGCAAAAAAACACTTCAGTTTAACTGAAATTAGTTTCTTACCACATCTTTTGCTGGAGGTTCCACTTCTTTCTTTACTTTTTTACCCATGGCTCTCACTTAGGCAAACAAGTCAAACTATTTTCTGCACACACCCAAGGCCAAGGGATTGAAAGAATTTAAAAGTTGTGAAAATGACACTGCTTTACGATCAAACAAACTTACTTCAAACACTTATTGTATTAAGGCAACCTACTTAAATACACATAATCCCAGAGACATAAAGAAATGGGAAATATACATTCCATACAGTTTAATAAAGCGAAAAATGATAAAAATCGTTAAAAGTTTGTCAACAAAAATGCGCTAAATCGAAAACTCACCGAACCATGACCGAATGAAGCTTGATTCCGTTGTTAGGTTCATATTAAAGGTAAACGTCCAACGTTTTATTTTTTTTAAATTTTGGGAAAGTTTTTTTTCTGATTATGTGTTTGTCTGTTTTAACTTATCTTAGTTTGGACAAGTAATATTTTGGATTCTGATTATAAAATTGTGGGACAATGTAGCAATCATCAAAATTTGGTTTACTTGTTTGTTTTTTTAAATCTTTTGGCTGCAATTACAACCTAATTATTACCTAAATAAATCACAAGATTACCAAAAATGTTTCATTAGAATAAGTTAACAGAAACATGATTGAGACAATAATGCATAAAATACTATTAGACGGTTGTACGCAAATTTATCAGGAGTTGGAAATGAGCGAATACGTCGTCACATCACATGGTATAGAAGTTCAATTATTCAATTGTAAACAATGGAAAATGTTGTAATGTACATGACGTATAGCCTACATACAATAAATCTCATCCAGATTGAGGCTTTCGTGTGGTTGTTGGATTAACCCGGGTCAACCCGATTTTCATTAAAAAGAGGTGCCGTTTGAAAAGTTCAAAAAGCAATAAAAAAAATTCGGAAAACAATAAGCAAACAAATAACATTTCGGAAAACACCATTAAGTTTTCTTCATTTGACAATATTCCACATGAACATTTTATGTCGAAAACGTTTCATAAATGTGGTCATTATCTGCTACAACGTTTATGTAGTTAAGTCGATTGTTTTGCTTTATTGGAATGTTGTTGTTTGTTGTTGACGTTTTCGTCTCTAAAAAACAAAATTAAAAAGTTTTTTTTTTTAATTTCAACAAATCAAGAATGTCACTCAAGACTTTTTCATCGAAATTGTTAGCATGCTCATTTTAAATTTTGCTAATGAATATTGAATACATTAAAACCGATTTGCGATGAAAAATGATTATAGCCGCTATGATCGAAAAGCAGTTGTCAAAAATATGTTTTGGTAATTTTTCGTTGCCCAATGTTGTCAGCCCATAATATTCAAATATCAGTACAGTCATCATATGAAGAAAAGTACCTTTTTGAGTGGTTACAAAGCAGCCCACATTGTAAACTTTCATGGCAAGTAACACAGCTATTCCAGCTACCACAAACAAAACGACAAGCAAGGCAATGCTCATGGAGAAAAATAGTTGCCCTGCTGCAGCTGGTGCCGGGGTTTTAAACACTTCTGACGTGTTTTTACCGTCAATAACAACATACAAAGAGCTAAACGTCGATTCATACTTCACAACGATTGTGTACATTCCCAAATCTACTTCTGTAACCTGCATTTAGAAGTTATGTTTTAAGGCGAAAAGAGTAATTAAGTAAAACGCTCGCCGTACTTACGTTTGTGAAAAGCAAAATAACTTTGTTCTCTATCAGGTTTGAATTGTAGAAAAGGTTTCTTACTTTTACTCCTGAAACAAAGGTAAATTAGGTCAACATAAATTCTTATCTCGTGTGATATGTGTTGCATGATTATTGATCACAAACATCAACATAGATGACCCTTAAAACAGTTTATACAGCAGTCACTTATACCTTGTTTGAAAGCAGTAACACTACCGGACTCAGTAATAGGTGGATTGGATTGAAATGTAAATTCAACAACTCCTGGTTCGAACAAAGCAAGTGATTTTCTTATTGTCGTGTTTTCTTTAATCTTTGGCTCAACTGTAAAGAAGATTCGTTACAAAGAGGGAACGTTTGATACAAAAATAGACCAAAGAAAGGTCTAGGAAAATATTTGAGGTTAATTTATTCTTTCGAAAGGAATCAATTAAAAAAACATTCTGAAAAAAAGTGTAGTAAAGTTAAATCCTTTACATAAGACATTGAGCTTTGTGTTTCTGTTTTGGAAATGTCCAAAACCGGAGCTCTGATTACACGTCACAATCGAATCATGATATGATGACGTCATCACTACGTAAGCCGAAACCGTCTGCAATCGAAGACGGAATCATAATGCACCGTTAAACTTTAAACAACAAAAATGTGTCATAGCACATACGTTCAACACAACACCGAAAGAAATACATTAATTTTATTACCTTATATCCTCTGAATGTCAAATTACCCAGACTTATGGTGATATTTTTCATGTCAGAGTTGAATTGATCGCAAAATAGAAACACTTTTGTTCCAGTTTTGAAAGTCATGTAACTCATGGCGTTGTTAAAGTCGATAATGGGCCCTGGAATATTCTCTTATAGTAAAACAAATGTCGCTTGATTTAAATAGGGGTAAAGACAAAATTTACAGCTTAGGTAAAACACATTTTTAAATTACAAAAAGCACACGGACAAAAGTTGTTGTTACCAGACCCACCTAAAATACATTATTAATCGCAACGACAAACACATTTTTAATTAAATTTTAAAATACGTTTTTGTTTTTTTGGTGGATATTTGCATGATTATGTATTCGTCTGTTCAAGTTTATCTTGGTTTCGACAATTTTTGTACTGCAATTTGAGCATAGCTTATGGACCAAAGCATTTAAATTACGTTTATTGGATGTTGTAATAAAAAACTGTAGTTATACAAAACAATACAAAAAATAGGTTGCTCTGTTACAAAGAAAATAATTCATTTATCTTTTTTTTTAAATAGTTAACTTATGTTTGTTACATAGGATGTTGAGCTTTGTGTTTCTGCTTTGGATTTTTCCAAAACCGGCTGAGCTCTGATTACACGTCACAATTGAATCATGGAATGATGACGTCATCACTACGTAAGCCGAAACCGTCTGTAATTAAAGACAGAATCATGATACATCGTTTTACTTTAAACAACAAAGAGTCATAGCACATACGATCACACAACACCGAAAGAAATACATTAATTTTGGCACCTTATATCCACTGAATGTCAAATTGCCCAGGCTGATTGTAATGTTTTTCATGTCAGACTTGAATTGATCGCAAAACAGCAGCACTTTTGTTCCAGTTTTAAAAGTCATGTAACTCATGGCGTTGTTAAGGTCGATAATTGGCCCTGGAATGTACTGAATTTAGATGAGGTGAAAGACAAAAAATTTAAACCAATTAAACACATTTTTAAATTGCAAAAAAGCTCTGGCCTACCCAAAATAAATCCTTAATTGTAATGACGAAAATATTTTAAACCTAGATATTGAAATGCCAGTTCTTAATTTTAGAGTTTATATTATTCTAAATAAGCTGCAGTTGTACCTTCGTAGCATTTCAAGTCTTGGTCGCTCCATTCGGCTGTTGCCGTGCAAGTCAATGTTGAAATGCGACCAATAATTTGAGAGTTCTTTATCATAACTGAGTTGTTACATTGAACACTGGCATTAGTGCCGTAAACCCATTCCGTTTCGTTTGTAGGGCTGATGATTTTCAATTGGTTAAGCTTGGGACAATCTATAAATTATTTTAAACATTGATATTTGAGGTGGCAATAAAAGCTTGTGTTTTCCTGAGCAAGAAACTTCAGCGACATTGCTCCAGCCTAGTGGTCCCCGATGGGTTGAACTAAATTGAAGTTACCAACTGCCAAGTCGAAAAAATCAAATAGAAAATGATCAACGGACTTGCAATAAAAACATGCAGCTCGACGGCGGACTTATTGTGAGCATAACGCATTCAGGCGTTGGCCTCCCAACAGGGATAAAAATGAAATAAACAACCAAAACTTGACATAAATTGGTTTAAACCCTTTTTTAAACAGCCATGCAAACGTCTTTTTTACGTATTTAGAACATGCAGCAATGTACAAACCGATAGAAATATTTTTACTCACATTTCAGGTAAATCGTCGGAGTAATGACATTATGTGATTGATCACAGAACATTCTACGTCCCAACGTTAGGTTTGCCTTGTCAAAAATCTGCGGCTGCAGAATTGTAACGTTTAACAGTTTATTGTTTTTATCGGATCGTGCAGACAGATCAACAAGACTGTTGTTGTATGAACTTGCATGATCTTCAGTATACCACATTCCAAGACGGATAGTATCGTTAAGGTAAATAACAAACATTTTTCTGTAGCCAAAAAACTCAGCTGATGTTTCATTAAAAGTGATTTCTATGGATGGAATTCCGATAGCCCATTGAAAAGTTGGACTGGCAAATTTTCCTGTGGATTCAACAGTGATATTCCCACACCTGTCTGCAAAACATTTTAATCGGTAAAATTAGGTTTTATCTAAAAACACACATTAAATATCAGGACATAAGTCGAAATATGACGTTTCGTTAAATAAAGGCAGTAATTAAGTCATTTGCAATTTGGCACAAACTATAAAAACGTTAGAGTTTTGTGGTATGTTTTTGAGCTGGAAAAACTTTATCTAAGCTATTCTGTAGTCTTTATGTTTAAGCCAATTATAATTTTGTTTAGTTTCAACGAATCTACGCCCTTTCAGTAATTTTACCCTGTGTATCTCTTTATCAGGGTATGCTCCGTAGCGGTTAAGTAATATTGCTAATATCATTCATCTGGTGGTGGATAGTTTGCTGCATTACATTATTATATTAAAGACAACGGAACTTACATGCATTCGTGAATCCACACAACAACACGAACATTAGCAATTGAACTAAAAACCTGCTCATCTTAGTAGGACAAATTGCCGCTCTATCTCGACTTGCAACTTGCAGGTCTTGGAATGTCTTATATCCTAGATAAGTTCAATTAGGCTTCTCTAACTTATTGGTAATTGGTTGCTTTATCTGAGTCACGCGTTGAAATAACGAAAGAAAGATGACTGACTCATACTTTTTAGACTGAACTGATGCGAATCAAATGTCACTGTGACTAATTGCATCACTATTAACACATCCAAAGTTGGTTCGGCACTTTCAATCACAAGAACACAAGTTTGTAAGTCGAATAACAACTTAATTTTATTCCATTAGAAAGGTTGCCTATCGTATTTTACCACCGCAAGGACATCTTTTTAAATCTAATTGAGATTGCTTTTATACTTTTGTAATTTATTGGATCATACCAATTTATTACACTAGATTTTCCATAACACCAAGTTGCCGTTTAAAAAAGTTTAGAAAGCAATAAAAAGTAATTTTTGAAACAAAGCAAATGATTAATAAAAATAGTCGGTAAAATAGTTAAATAAAAAAAATAGCTGTACAAATTCAACACACTACAAGGTTCCATCAATTAAAAATATCTCAACACAAACATTTATGTCGAACACATTTCATATAGCTGGTCGTTGTCAGCTTCAAAACTAGAAATAAATTTTGTTACCATGTACATTTTTAATCTTACCAAAGAACATTCAAAAATACGAAACCTATTTGCGATAAAAACAGAAAACCTGTTCAGAATGTAAATAAAACCCTAATCAAAAAGAAGTTGGCAAAAAACGTTTTGCTTATGCTTTGTTGATCAATGTTGTTACACCTTAATTTTAAAATCGAAAATCATTACAAACATCATTATAACATAAAGGAAAATGTACCTTTTTGAGTGGTTGCAAAGAAAACTTTTATGGCAAGCAGCACAGCTATTCCAGCCACCACAATTAAATGACAAGTAAAGTTACACTTGTTGAGGAAAGTTGATTTGGTTGTTCTGGTGTGGTGGGCTCGGATAAGTTTGAAAATGTTGTTTCTGTTATGTTTCTCCGATCAATAACAATAAACAAAGTGTTGACTAGGTTGAACATCGATCCCGACTTTACAACGATAGTGTACATTCCCAAATCCATTTCAGTAACCTGAATTTAGAAGTGATGTTTAAGGCGACATGATCAAATAAAGAGCTTAGAGTAGCCTACTTACGTTGGTGAAAAACAAAACAACTTTGTTCTCGGTCAGTTTCGAACTGTAGTGCAGGTTTGTTACTTGTACTCCTGAAATAAAAGATAATTAAGTCAACAATTCCAATCAAGTGTATGTGTCTTCTATGATCAGTGCTGTTTAATAAACTACAACAAAGTTGACGCTTAAAACAGCGAATAAGCTTAAACATTGTTTTAGCATGGGTCACTTGTACCTTGTTTGAAAGCAGTAACACTACCGGACTCAGTAACTGGTGGATTGGATTGAAATGTAAATTCAACAAACCCTGGGTTATGCAAAGCAAGTGATCTTCTTATTGTCGTGTTTTCTTTCAACTTTGGTTCAACTGTAACATAGATTGGTTTTAGGGCGTGCAGAAATAAAAAAAAATAAAAAAAAGAATGTTGTTGTATCAGAATCAAAAAGAATCAATTATGATCCGAAAATACAACTTAGGAAACATGTTTTTTTTTACATAAAACATTGAGCTTTGTGTTTCTGCTTTCGAAATGTTCCAACCCGGCCGAGCTCTGACTGCACGTCATAATGAAATCATGATATAATGACGACATCACTACGTAAGCCGAAACCGCCTGTAGTCAAGAACAGAATCATAATGCATCGTTTATCTTTTAATTTTCAACAATAAATGTGTGCCATAGCACACGCCAAACACAACACCAAAAGAACTACAGTAAATTTTAGTACCTTATGTCCACGGAATGTTAAATTGCCCAGGCTTATTGTGATATTTTTTATTTTGGGGTTGAATTGATCGCAAAACAGCAGCACTTGTTTTTCGGTTTTGAAAGTCATGTGACTCCTGGCGTTGTTAAGGTCGATAAATGACCCTGGAATGTACTCGATTTAGATGTTATGAAAAAAAACTCGATTAAAACGCGTTTTTAAATTACCCAAAAAAATTTATCAGATCCACCTAAAATACTTCATCAATTGCAAACTTGGATGTTAACAACAGGCCTACTACTTCTTAGTTTCAGACTTAATATTATTCTATGTAAGCAGCAGACATGCAGTACGCCAGGGGCCGGCAGCGAGGTGGTTTTTCATGGCACGCCAACCATTTGTGTGTTTATATTGAAGTAAAAATTGAACCTGTTACATTGCTTTTTTATAGTTTTTGTCATGTCTTTGTATCCAAATTCAGCCTGACATACAAAAAAACACTCTACTTTCTCTTTATTATTGATATCTGCTGGCACACTCTACTAATATTTAGAAAAACGTTGGCACGCGAGGTCATTAACACATAGAAACAACAAGTAAATTGGCACGCGTTGCCTAAAAGGTTGCCGACCCCTGCTGTACGCACACAGTTTCGTGCAGCTAGTGACAAGACATAGGCCACTTTGGCCAGCTAACGGCACTCCAGTATGTTGAAGAATGTAGCAGGCTGGATAAAGCTTTTACGTTTATATTATTGTTGTTAGTAAAAAACAAACATAGTTTGGAGCAAACTTAATGTTAGGAACAGCATACTAACGTTTGAAGCATTCAAAGTCGGGGTCGCTCCATTCAGCATTTGCTGTGCAAGTCAATGTTGCAGTGCGCCCAATAAATCCAAAGTTCTTTATTATTAATGAGTTGTTACATTGAACAGTTGCAACTTCTCCGTAACCCCACTCCTCTTCTTTAACAGAGCTTATATTTTGTAAATGATCAAGTTTGGGACAGTCTGTAACATGACAATCTTTCTTGTTATGCAAATTTGCTTCTTATTAGAGTTGAACTTGAAATTGGCGCCATTAAGGTAATCTAAACTTTGCATAGTTTAACCTCAATAAATTTTTGGATTCTTAAAAAAAACTTTGCACCAATTAATATTGTTTTGGTTTTCGGTTTTGTACACGACTGTTCAGCATTAACGATGTAAGTCTGAGCGAATGATATCTACATCAAAAAAGATGAAAAACAGTTTTTACTTACTTGTCAGGAAGATCGTTGGCGTGGTAAATTCTCTTTGGTCATAAAAAACAAAAAAAACAATCCTCTTTTAAGAAACACAAGCCTTGCTCCATCGAAAATCTTTGGTTGCAGTATTGTTACATTTAGAAGTGCATAATTGCTATAGTTTTGTGGAGATAGAGTAACTAGTGTTTCATTACGTGCACGTGCTTCATGTGGTGTTAACCAAACTCCAAGACGAATAGAATCGTTTAGAAAAAGAACAAGCTTAAAGTTCTGACACTCGGTAGTATAATTAAAAGTTAATTCAATTGATGGAATCCCAGAAGCCCATTGAAAAGTTGGACTGGCAAATTTTCCTGTGGATTCAACTGTGATATTCCCACACCTGTCTGCAAAACATTTAATAAAATTGAACTTGATAGCGAATACAAAAAATATGGGCTCAATTCAATAAACGCTGCCTTGTTAAATAAATTGACATGAAAAGAAATATTAAAGCTGATGCAAGCTTTTACCTATATTTATCTTATTTTTTCACCCAACTAACTTGTATTCATTTATTCAGCCAAATATAGTTTTGGTTAGTTTCTACACTGTTTAAAGTGATTTCACCCTGTCCTTTGCAACGATCTAGTCATGTTTGCTTTATGGTGTGCCTTATTACTTTCTTATGTTAAAGACAACGCATACGTACCTGCATACGAGAATCCACATAACAACACGCACAGAAGTATTTGGGCTAAATACCTGACCATCTTAAAGAATAGGTCTCTTTTCCACTTGCAACTTTCAACGCTTGAAATGTCTTCTATACTAGATGAGTTGGATTACTTTTCTGATTTCTCGCGGATACAATAGTAATAATACAAACTCAAAGCCAAAAATAGCTGACCAACAATTGTTCCTTGTAAAGGTGGAATCACAATAGGTTCAAAAAGGTAAAGTTCATGTTCATTAATCATATAAAATGCTAGTTGGATCGCAGAAAAGAGCTTTGGGCAAAGCAAAGTACATTTAGGAATTACAAAACAATCCGAAAATATTGTTACGAGCCAAACATTTAAATACTTATCAGAATGCGTGACGATGCATCAGATTATTGCTAGTTAAACCATGTAACATAAATATGATTAAAGAAAAATAAAAGCGATAACAATAAAGTGATCTTTGAAATAAAGTGATCTTGACAATGTCGACAGTCTAAATTTAATTTCTGTTTAGAAACAAATTGATTTCAACTAAACTCCGGAGTTCTAGGCCGAATAAAATAGACAATAGATATTCTGCTTGTAAACATATAGGACAAATGAAGAATCGCTCTTTAGTTTGTGAAGGTTTCATATTGCTGGTCGTCCTCTGGTACTACGTTTACGTAGTTTGTTTCATTCTTTTGTGTTGTTGCAACGCTATTGGTTGTTGGTCTGCAAAGCAAAAACATGGTAAAGTACTAGATTTGTTTGATCAAACTACGTGTTCATAACTGAATTGCCTGTTTACCTGTTTGATTTAGTCATGTTTGAAAAGGTCGCCACATTGTTCATCTCTAAAAAAACATAAATATGTTTGTATCTGCAAACTGATATTAAACTGATGTCAATTTTTACCCATGATTTTAGTAATTTAACCAAGATGTTTTCCAAAGTGCAAAATTATTACAAATTTGCAATAAATATTTTGTAGCTAAGTAGCTAAAACCAAAATCTGAATTCCATACCAAAAGAAAAACATGCAGGCGGCAAAAGGGTACATTTAAGAAATTAAAATTTACACATTTAAAAAACTGTTTTTGGTTGCTAGTTTGCCACATCATCTTATTTTTTTGCCAGCAAACTTAAAATTGTTAAAACAACAACTTCACCTTTTTGTGAAGTTGCAAAGCAGCCAATACCGCAAACTTTCATTGCAAGTAACGCAGCTATCAAAGAAACAATAAGTAAAATGACAATCAAGGCTATGCTTATGGAGGAAAGACGTTGACATGCTCCTGGTTCCGGAATTCCAAACACTTCTAACATGTTTTTACGGTCAATCACAACATGCAAAGTTCTGACCACATAAAACGGAGAGCCTGACCTCACAACGACAGAATAATTTCCCAAATCCATATTTGTTGGCTGAATTTGGAGAAAAAATACTCAAGTTTTGAACCGAGCGATTTAAAAACTCAAGTATTGTCTGTACTTACATTCGTGAAAAACAAAGTAACTTTATTTTCAGCTCCTACCGACGTAGAGTAAAAGTTTCTTATTTTCACTCCTGAAATGGCATAAAAAGGTTAAAGGGGAAAATGGAACTTGCCAATAAAGTAGTTACACCACAGAAATCTTTTTTATTATTTCAAGTTTTAAATAAAATTGTTTGCATAACTAATACAAATATGTTATAGTGTCCAACACCGTTCATGTCATCGGGCTTTTCCGGTCGGGCTCGTTGCGGGCCTGACTTCACATTCTGTGTGCATAAATTTATCAAAATACACAACTAATGAGCTATGGTTGCTGGACTTGACTCACAGCCCTAATAACGTGGTGTTTAAGTCTTCTATTATTATTTGTGTATTTAAGCCTTTGTAACTTATATGTCATTTTATGTTCTGTACATCCTTACCTTTTGTAGGTTGTCATGTGTAGACCTGTCAATCAAACTTTCGGGCCTAAACGGGCGTTCAAAAAGCAACTTGGACAGGCCTTTGAACTAGAATTTTTGGCACCTTTACACTTTGGGCGCATGTAGTAACAAAAAGAAGGGGTCAAGAAAATGTGTGCAAAACAAAGGCGAAATAAAGAATATATCGCTGAAAACTATCATCCAAACTTTTCACTAATCCTCCATCCATAACTATTTACTAACAGTTGTTTATTGATACCCCACACCTTGTTTAAACGCACTAACACTTCCAGTCTCAGTAACAGGTGGATTGGATTGAAATGTAAATTGCACAAACCCTGGTTTATACAAAGCAAGTGATCTTCTTATTGTCATGTTTGGGTCAATGATCGGAGGAACTGCAAAAAAAATTGATGACTAAAATATTGATTCAAATCCTTGATTTTGAAGTTTGTGTGAAACATGTTATCCTGTCAAAATGAAACTGCATCATTTGTTGTAAAAAGACTTGTTTTCTTACATAGCACATTGAGCCTTGTGTTTCTGCTTGTGTAAGAACTCAAACCATTGAATCTCTGAGTACACGTCACCAATGAATCATGATGAGATGGCGTCATAACCACATAAGCCCAAGTCTTCTGCAATCGAAAAACGAAATCTCAATGATTCATTTCATTGGTGAAACACAACATAAGTAGTTGACATAACAACAAAATAGTTGCATTCATCTACAAGTCATACCTTATATCCAGTGGCTGAAAGGTTGCCTATGTTGATTGTGATGTTTTCCATTCTAGTATTGAATCTGTCACAAAACACCAATACTCGTGTTCCATATGTGAATGTCAAGTTTCTGTTGACGTTGACGTCGATAAGAGGTCCTATATTTTAAAAATAGTTTAGTCTATGCTCTATGGAGACAAAAGTGTTCAAAATTTATAACGAGTAAAAATACAAAAATTGACTGCACAAAATTGAAATCAATGAAGCCAAATGTTCTGTGAAAAATCAAATGTTTGGAATTTCATTTCACAGAACACCTGCTTTGTTCAACACTCAGTTGAACGTAACTTTTTAATGTAATAACTTAACCTTTGTAGCACGTAAAATTTGAAATTTCCCATTCAGCAGTTCGACCGCATGTAAATATTTCATAGCGTTGAAAATCACTCGAGTCGGATTGTATCACCGAGTCGTTACATTGAATAAGCGCCTTTGCTCCGTAACTCCCGTTATTTGCAATCGTAGGGTTTGCAACTTGCCAGTTGTTGAGGCTTGGACATTCTAAATTGAAAAGATATTGTGTGGTGTTTAAGCCTGAAAAGAAAGCATAAAAGACTTGAAATGATTGTTTAGTACAAATGCCACAAGACCAGCACAATTCGTCAAGATGTCTAAAGTTGACGTGTTTAGCAAAATTTGTTTTTTTCGTTGACCACTTTGCTGTTTTCAAAACAAACACATGAAAAAGTGAGACTAAAATTTGTACTTACTTTTTAGAACAATCGTCGGGGTGGTATAAGTTCGATTTTTGCTGGATATTGATGTGTCATTTGCCTGATAACACTTAAATGTGACTTCGCGTACCAGAATTCCCTGGTCAAACAAATCCGGCCGCAATATTGTAACGTTAAGAAGAGAAAAACTTCCTTGGTATCGTGTCGACAGTTGAACAAGAGTTGAATGGTATGTTGTTACGTTATTACCTATTCCCCACCATCTACCAAGATGAAGAGAATTGTTAAAGTAAAGATCAGTATGAGCACTGTTGGGATACAAAGTCCTTGTAAGATTGAAAGTGATTTCTATTGATGGAATTCCAACAGCCCATTGAAAAGTTGGACTTGCAAATTCTCCAGTTGATTCAGTTGTAACGTTTGCACACCACACTGCTAAAAATTGAACAGTTTTACTACTACTTCTGTATTTTATTATTATTTAAAATACCAAATATGTACGGAAAAACAAAACGATTTTTTATTCCACTGTAAGTTATACAAAAGCTCAAACAAAGACAACACAACTGCTAGCCCAAACAAAGTAAGTAAATTTCTGATCGTCATGTTTTTCTTTAGTCTTTGGCTCAGTTGTAATAAAGACTGTTTTTAAGCCGTTAAACATTCTTGTAGAAATCAACCAAAAAAAGTTTACGAAAAAATGGTTACTATGTCACATTAACAAGATACCACAACTCAGTATACTTATTTTTATTACATAGAACATTGAGCTTTGTTTTTCTGCTTGCAAAAAGTCCCAAAGCAGGCAAGCTCTGACTGCACGTCACAATGGAATCATGGTATGATGACGTCATCAGTACGTAAGCCGAAACCGCCTGTAATCGAAGATAGAATCATTATGTGTCGGTCGACTTTAAACAACAAAGAGTTTGTCATAGCAAAGAAATTACAGTCTTGAGTTTAAGTACCTTACTTCCACTGAATTTCAAATTGCCGAAGCTAATGGTTATGCTATTCATGTAAGAGTTGAACCGATCGCAAAACATCAACACTTTTGTTCCACGTTCAAAACTCACTTCCTTATTGGCGTTGTTGATGTCGATAATTGGCCCTGAATCACAGTTACATTGGTAATGTTATTAGTCTATGCGAGACAAAACTGTTAACAGAAAATATAACAATTAAATACAAAACTTGAAAACAACAAAATCCAATAATAAAAATAACGAGCACAACCTTGGTAACACTTCAAGTCAGGATCGCTCCATTCAGCGTTTGCATTGCATGTCAGTTTTGCATTGCGACCAATAATTTTAGAGTTCCTAATTATTACTGAATTGTTACATTGGACCGTTGCATTAGATCCGTAGACCCAATTCTCTCGGTTGATAGGAGTGACAATATTTAAGTCGCTAAGATTTGAACAATCTGTAAAATTAAAACAAACTTTGTACACATTTGGTTTGGAAACTTATCTGATATTGTAGGTGGTAAGGATGAAAATGAGTTTAATTTCTAAAGTTAATTTAACACCCGATTTTTGCGTTGATAAATTTGACACAATTTTGTCGCAATACATTCCAACTAGTCGTTGCTCCAACATAAACATCTTTCGCAAACTTTCCTCTATTATATATACGCGAAAATTTTGTTCATTTGCTGGAAAACAAGCTGATAAGCAGAAACTGGTAAATATTTTGTACTTACTTTTCAGGTAAATGATTGGTGTTGTGGTAGTTCGTGAACATGTCGGATGGTTTACATGTAACGTAAGGTTTGATTGATCAAGTCTCTCCGGTTGCAAAACTGTTACATGTAAAAGTAGATTGTTTCCGTAGTATCGTACAGACATATTGGCTTGGTTTGTACTAAATAATGTGTGGTTATGTGGCCTAAAAAGCATTGTTCCATCAAAACCGAAAGATTTTCTTGAATAAATGTGCAAAACAGGCAGAGAAGATATGTCATTGATTGTGAGTCTAAACGTGATTTCTATGGATGGAATTCCAACAGCCCATTGAAAAGTTGGACTAGAAAAATTTCCAGTCGATTTAACTGTGATATTTCCACAGGTATCTGCAAAGTATTTTGTTTATTTTAAAAAGTGGAGCCAAAAAGATTGTAGTTTTCGATTGTATTTTTCAATGGTTAAAAAAGATTGGTTCAACTTCATTTATTGATTCATTAAATTTTGATAAAGTCTTGCATACTAGTGGTGTACTTTTGGGTAACTTTTTTCAACAAAAATTTATTCCGGCATTTGACTAACATTTTAATTTCTCTAAACAATCAATGTTACAATTATACAATGTGCTGATTTAATGATAAGTAAGTTGCAGACAGAGCACACTGTTTTGAACTACAAGGTCTCATCAGATGTCTTGTAACTAACCGCCAACCATAATGCGTTTAAAATACACTTTTTAATTGTGTCCATTTAATAATCACATACCTGCGTTTGCGAACTTGTATAATAGAAAAATAACTACTGTCTTCAATAGTAGCTTGTTCATCTTACAAAGTAAATTTTACTTCCTATGCTTCTGAAGCCAAATGTCATGCAAGATAAGATTTAATCTTGCTCATTATTGTGCAACGGTGCTTCCTTGTTGTTTATGGCTTGACTAATGGTTTCACCAAGACATATATAATCACGTATGATGTATATTGGTTGTATGTGATTCAACGATTCTCTAAAAGTACGTTGTAGTCATTCACCGTGTTCGTGTTGTTGTTGTTGTTGTTGTGTGGGTGCATGCTTCTTTTTATGATGGTGACTGTCATGCAAAATTAAATGATTGGTCGAACACTACTCAACCCACACGTGAACTGTAAACTCTATGAAAACATTTCGTAGCTTCTCTATAAGGAGGACTGGTTTGTGTTAAGGCCGAAAACGTTTTATTTTTCATCTTTACTAATTTAGTTTATTGCAACTTGGGTAATTGTAAACACATGCAACGTTACACAAACTAAGTTTAAAGTAAAAGCGAAATACAATCACTAAGATGTATAAAATCAATTTGAAAAAACCAAACCTCTGTTGCTTCAAAAAAAAATTATTTAGGCTGTTGAAAAAGTCATTGCGTAAATGAAACAAGCAATTCTTCCATACATTGTTGGTTGGGCACAATTAGTTCTTGATGTGTTCATATTTTACGTTGCAAACGTTTCGTAAACGCTGTTTGATGGATTTATTCTTGGTTCAACGTTCACATAAACACTAGTATTCCTTTCTTCTCTATGAGCGACGTTGCTTTTTACTGGTCTGTAAACAAACGCACTTTTAAACAAATCAATATTTGTTTTTAAATTTCTGATTTTGTTTAAACCTGTTTGATGCAGACGAACTGGATGAAGTCCTGGCCTTTTTTGTTTCTAAAAACAAAGATGTCTAATTGTTTTGCGTAACAACACAAAATATAACCAAAGTTGAAAAAACAATTCTCGATTCAATTACACGTGGTATGTATACAAGTTTCCATGCATGGCATGTGTCCTGTGAAGGTTACTTGAATATAGGCAATAAAAAGGCAAAAAACGTTTTATGTTTTAGTAAAAACGTCCACTTTTAGTAACTGGCCTTTTCACCAACGAGCAAGGCTGTATGGTTCCTAATTAAGGTTAAAAAATTACATTGTAATATGACTAAACACATTTGATAGGATCTTACCTTTTTGGATTGAAGCAAAGCAACAAAAGTGAAAAGCTTTTAATGCAAGCAACACAGCTATTCCAGACACCAGTGTTAAACCGACAAGCAAGGCTATGCTTGTGGAGGAAAGAGGAATATTATTTTCTGATTCGGCATCAATAACAACATGAAAAGTTCTAGCAACATTGAACGGCATTCCCGTTCTCACAAGAAAACTGTAGTTTCCCAAATCCTTTTCTGTCACCTGTTATAAAGTTCAGTTAAGTTTGCAAAAGTTTCACGAAAGTCTTAAATAATAAAGTTACTTACTTTTGTGAAAAACAAAGTGACTCTGTTCTCCGTATGGTTTGAAATGTAATGAAGGTTTGTTACTTTTACTCCTAGAACCCACGCAAAACAAAGATATTTCTATCCATAGCATAACGAAATCTAACATAGAATACAGTAATATACCTTGTTTGAAAGCTGTAACACTTCCAGACTCATCAACTGGTGGATTGGATTGAAATGTAAATTGAACAAACCCTGGTTTATACAAAGCAAGTGATCTTCTTATTGCCATGTTTGTTTTAATAATCGGTGGAACTGAAAAATAATACAAATAGCTCCTATTTTTTGTAAAAAAAAGTAGTACAATTATACAAATTTCCAAATGTTGCTATATGGCAAAGGAGTTTGTTGTTTTGTTTTTTTGCTCACATAAAACTTTAAGCTTTATGTTTCTGCTGGACATTTTTTCCAAACCCTTGGATCTTTGACGACACGTCACCAGTGAATCATGAAATGACGACGTCATCACTACGTCAGCCCAAACCGACTGCAATCGGAAAAAAAGATTTTTCATGTATTTGGATTTGGATATTTACACTTACTAATCTAGAACCTTATATCCACTGAATGTAAAATTGTTCAAGCTTATTGTGATGTTTTTCATGTTGGGATTGAATTGATCGCAAAATAACAACACCCGTGTTCCAAGTTTAAAAGTTACTTCCTTTTTGGCGTTGTTTAGGTCAATAAGAGGACCTGTAACAGTTACATCAGCATTGTTGCTTATTATTGTCCGTTTTCAAATATCCATTACAGTTAGAACTAGTCAAATTCATAGTCTATATGTGAACAAAACCCTCTAACTGAAAAATAGGTTACACAAAACTAGTTGAAGTTTTTATGTAATATTTTTGATATATGTTATATTTTTATAAAAATTTAAACCAATTAATGTTACGTTTCGATTAAGCATCCAACACAACCTTTGTAGCACTTAAGATCAGGGTCGCTCCATTCAGCGGTGGCAGTGCATGTTAATGTAGCAGTGCGTCCAATAATTTTAGATTTTCTCATTACCACTGAGTTGTTACATTGAACCGTTGCATTAGAACCGTAAATCCACTTTTCTTCCCTGGTAGGAGTAATTGTTTCCAACTGACCGAGCTTTGGACAATCTGTAGAATTAAAACGAACTTTGTGTAAATTTTGTTTTAACAATTTATCTGAGCTGGAAGGTGGTTAGAGTGAACCTAAGTAATGTTTCAAAAAAAGGTTTGTTTCAAAAAACAACTTACCCTTTAGTACTTGCATGCAGTGAAAAATATTAATTTAACAATGTTTAGTCGGAATATATTTCGATCCATAGACAATTATGTACTCTCAATAGTAAGTTCATACGTAACTTATGACGTCATAAACAGAATCTCGCCACTGTGTTATGAAATTATTGTTGGGCAACAATTTAAAGCTTTGGGAAATAAAAAATAACGCTACGAAACAAAGTATAGAAGTAGATGCTCTTATTGTCATAAAAACAGGCGACCCTACAGACCCAACGTTGGGTCCCGACTAATAGAATTAAAACACTGCTCAAATATTAACATCTTTCGGAAACTTCCCTCTATTGTACAATATACGCGAAAATTTTGTTCATTTGGAAATCAACCTGATAAGCACAAACTGGAAAATATTTTCTACTTACTTTTCAGGTAAATGATTGGTGTGGTGATGGTTCGTGAACATGTCGGATGGTTTACATGTAACGTAAGGTTTTCCTTATCAAACATCTCCGGTCGCCAAATTGTTACATGCAAAAGTAGGTTACTTCCATTATATTGTGTAGATAGATTAACCAGGGTTGAATTAAATGACTCTGGGTAGCCTCGCAAAATGAATATTGTTGGTCCAAGACGAAAAGAATCGTTTGAATAAAGTTCCAAAAATAGCTGAGAAAATGTGTCACTGTTTGTAAGACTAAACATGATTTCAATTGATGGAATTCCAGTAGCCCATTGAAAAGTTGGACTGGCAAACTTTCCAGTCGATTCAACTCTGATAATTCCACATGCATCTGCAAAAAAAACATTGGCTTAAGTTCCAAAGCAAATCGAAAAACGCATTTACGTAAGATACAAACTTACCTGTGTACTCGAATCCACACACTAACAAGCACAATAATATCTGCGCTACCAGGCTGACCATCTTATAAGGCTTGTAGTTGTCACTTAGTTTTCTGCTTGCAATTGTCAGGCCAAGAAAAGGACTCGCTTTGGTCGAGTTTCTGCTTTGATGCATTTAATCTTGCAGAAAAGTAGAACTTCCTTGTTGCTAAACTGAGCCATACGACGGATGAAAGCACTTTATGACTCATGTAATTTCGCTTCCAACAACAATGGAAAACGGGAAAATGGTTTTCCCTTTTGATTATTTTCATGAGGTCGCCACATTTTGACTCCACACTTAACTTAATAAATTTGTGTCATGGATCATAAAATTTACAGGAATGTGGTTTAAATTAAAAATCAAGGTTTTAAGAAAAAACTTTAATGACAACGTGTTTATTTAAATTATACCAAAACACAAGTAAGCTTATGTGAACACTTCATACTCCACAACATTACTTACACTGTCTTAGATTAAGTTATAAATACCTATTACATCGGTATTTACACGGTAATACACGTTTAAATAGTGATTTTGTAAGTTATATTTACTTTTACTAAAACGATTTAAAACTAACCATACAGAGGGAGGCAGGGTTGGTTCGGTACAACGCCTTCAATAATCCTGACGTACATACAACGTTTTGACAACACAAACTAAAATCTTTCGATAAAAACTCCACATCATTTGAATTCAGCAGCTTAAACTGATCCGACCAAGTAACGAACCCGAAAATATAAACCGTTAAAACTTCTTATTTTTTACACACCTCTTAGCTGGATCTTCGGGCTTGTGATTGTTGTGTTTGGTTGCCCACACTGATCGTCCATTCGCAGTACAAGGTTTGCATTATTGAACAAGCTTGGTTTTAAGATTTTCGTTTAGAAGTTCAGTGTTTCCGAATATTCTTGTGGACAGATCAACAAGAGTTTTATTGTGTGATCTTGCGTAACCTGAACCGAACCATGTTCCGAGGCGGATAGAATCGTTCAGGAAAAGACGAGACATGAGCCAAGAGTCTTCCAATTCGTCTGCTGTATAACTGAAAGTGATTTCTATTGATGGAATTCCAGTGGCCCATTGAAAAGTTGGACTTGCGAATTTTCCACTGGATTCGACTGTGATATTCCAACACTTTTCTGCAAAAAAAATATTTAATTGAATTAATTCACACCTCGTTTAACATGAATTATGTCGACTGGGATTTAAGTCTGACAAAATTAAAAAAAACTAAGTTATGTAGTTTGGCTACTGCAAACTAATTGTGTAGTTATTAGGTTTGGTAAGTTTCATAAACCGTTAAAAATGATTCAGTAAAGTGCCTTTCATTATTTGCTTCAGCTCAAAGCTTAACAAAATCAGAATGTTGTGGTGCAACTAACTTAATGTGCATTTTCACTCTAGCTGATTTATATATCAAGGTTTTGTCTTTTCCAAATTTTTATAATTTCGTTTTTTTAACAAACTGATCTACTTGGTCTTTACATTTATTTTAATTTTTACCACCAATACTTTTAACCATTAGCACCAAACTCTAGTATTTACAAGTTTTCACCCTATACATTTCATTGCGCTGTATGGGAATACTCGAAGCACTAACAAATTTTTAAACCCCGCAAACTACTGCATGTTTAGTTTTGAAAACACAGCTTTTGACCTGCATTTTAAATCTTTAATGCGCTTCATATCTTTATACGGGGTGCAGTTATTCCAATCAAATTGCGACATTTTCATGTTCTGGATTAATGTCAATTTCATGTTGATAACAATGATTGCCTTTTTTGTCTTTTTACTGCAAACAAGTTTTAATTTATGCGAGACATAAACTTACCTTCACCCGTCAATCCACTTAACAAGCACAAAACTATATACACTGTTAGCTTGTTCATCTTACAAGGCTTGTAGTTTTATTCTTTTACAACTAACATTGCTTGGTCTGGTTTCTGTTTTGAAATATTTCATCTTACAAAATCGTTTTGGGCAAACAGAACTTCCTGGTTTCTTAAACTCATTCGTTCAAACAAACGTAAAAACATTTTCTGAGTTATATCACGTTGTTTCCAGGTATAACACTAAAAGAGAAACTGGTTTACCTGTGATGTCATAATAACAGTGAATCATTCTGTATAACAGGGTGGTGACCAACAGATCTGTTTCACTTATGAAATGTACAAAATATACAGGAAATGAAGATGGCTTTTTAAATAGGTGAAATTAATATTTATGTTTCAAAAGATTTCACTGACGCTGATCGTCTGCCGACCTTCTTGACTATTTTGTTTGTTGGTTTTGCCTTGTGGCATAATGCTCGTATGCCACTCTCTACATCGCAAGGCAATGCCGTTAATTATGTCTATGTCAAGAAGTCGGTGAGTTTTTTACCGGTTCTGTACATTTTGGTCACAAATAAAAAGGATGGCCGCGGCTTAGACCTTGTCACCGGGTGAATGTTTTTAGTTGGACCCAGTAATACATTTAACTTGAATAATGAGGCCCACACAACGATATAAAAAGTATTGCCTCAAAATGTGAAAGCATTTTACAAACCAACCTAAACAAAGTTACAGCGATGCGATCCACAAGATTTCAACAAATTAAAGATTTTTTTTAATTAAATTTTATGATGCAAATTTCTTGTTAGATGTTAGATTTGATTCAGTGAAGCCTCATGATGCCTCGGCCGTTTTTATGCCTGTAAAGAAAAAAAAACATACGTCTAGTTTGTTCAGCTAAACTAAACAGTTCATGTTATTTAGGATAGAGAAAGCTATTTTGATTAAATACACCTTTTTTCATAGTTATTGTGTCATTCATAAGACCATTGTAAATTTAAAGCAAGAAGAAAAAAGTAAAAATAGGAGATTTTTGGTTTCGTTTTGTGCTCAAAAATGTTCCTTAGTAACGTATCAATTTCTTGAAAGGTAACAAAGAAATAAAGTAAGTTGATCGTTCCTAATTATAATTTATTACATTCAAGTTCAAGTACATTTAAAAGACACTGAGAATACAATAGAATGGAAAATATTCTCACCTATTTGAGCAAAGAAACCGACCCCAAAAAGTTTCAATGCAAGCAGCACGGCTATTCCAGCCACCAGGATTAAAATGACAAGTAAGGCGATGCTAGCAGAGGAAAATCCATCAGATGTTTCTGATATACGTCGTTGCTCAATAAGAACGTGCACGGTTTTGGTGACTTCAAATGGCCAAGATAAAACCACAAACACGGAATAATTTCAAAAATCCGTTTCCGTCAACTAAATTTTGCATGTACAAATACAGTTCAAAATTTTATGAGGAATATAATGGCCCAAATGGATATAAAAAGCGACATGCAATATGATTCATACGTTTCGGCAAATGCTTGTGCCATCATCAGTGAAATGAGGAGCCATATCAGTTACAATCGTTTATAACCACTTGAGTGACATAAAATATCAATTTTCAAATCAGCCATGAGTTCTTGAAATAAATTAAAACTCACTCACATCGGTGAAAAACATTACAACTCTACTTTCAGTTCTTTTCCAGGTGTAATAGAGGTCTAAGAATTTCACTGGAATACAAGAAAGAAAAACAAACGTACATAAGCTGTTACTGCTAGGCATAACATCAACTACATAGAGCTCTTCTAGTATTTCTTTTTACCAACGTTTCAAAGTCCTATACAGGTTGCCTTTATCAGGATAAATAACCAGGGTTGCCATCGTCTTGAAATCAAAAATAAGGACGACCGAAAAATTAAATTTTCATACGAAACAAAACAAGCGTTTTTGAACAGATCTTTGCATTTGCAAACGAGCCATGACTTATCATCTGCAATGGAAACAATCTGTTCCAGCAACTCGTTGTTCGTAGAAAATACTTCGTGCATCTCACGACAGCTCAGGTCTAGGTTTACTTTTACTGTAGCAGGGATTTGACTCGTAATTGTTGAAAATAAGACAAAATAAGGACTCCAGTCAAAAATAAGGACATTTCTTAGAAATAAGGACAATGAACTTTTCTAAGACATAGTCCTTTAAACTAAGGACAAATCTTAGAAATAAGGACGGTATGGCAACCCTGTAAATAACACTGAATGCACATAGTATAGTGCACGATAGACAATTTGTAACAATTTAGGACGTCGAAACGTCGATGCAAAAATACAATTGCCAAAAGAGCTTTATAAAGTTAGTACATTAGTATGCATACTGTTGAATACATAATAAAACAACTCAATAATATACTTGTATTTTCTGTACCTTCTTTGCCAGCAACTACGGCTCCTCTAACTTTTGAGTTAATGGGTGGATTGGAGTGAAATTTAAATTCTACAACTCCTGATTCATAAAAACCAAATGATCTTCTTATTGTCAAGTTGTCTTTAATCATAGGTGGAACTGTAATAAAGGACATCGTTTTGAGATCAATTTTTTATTTAAATTTTGACGACAAGTTCAATTATTTAATCATAAACATTACTGCCAAGGTAGTGGTGTATAAAGAATACATCGTTCAGACGCTTTCCCCTTTTTCCCTTAGTGCTTTATATACCGTGTTCTACAGCTTGATTGAAAACATGCACTGATGATGACAACAGAGATTGTTGAAACGTCTGAACGATGTATTCTTTATACACCACTACCTTGGCAGTAATGTTTATGATTAAACTACTTTTCAAGTCCGTGTATAGTGTTCCTAAGTTCAATTATAATCCTTAATTTCACGACCAAACGAAAGAAGCTTAATTGAATTGAGTTGGGTAAAAAACAAGGCGAAATGGTTGAAAACAAGCACTATGATCCCAGAGATAAATCATGGCAAAAAGGAAAAAGCCCTAAGTTAAGTTTGGGACGACATACAGCAACAAATTAAGAATAATCACTAAACTTGCAGACAGCACACACTTTTTTGACCTATAAAGTCTTATCAGTGCAGCTGGTGACAAGAGATAGACCGTACATAAGCAAATGTGTAAATAGACCATAAGGCACTTCAGTTTGTTGGGAGTAATAGGTTGAAAGATGGAGCTTGTTTTTCTTACATTGTACATCAAGCTTCACACTTTTGCTTTCAAATTGTTCTGAACCATTAGAACTCTGACGACACGTCACAGTTGAAAGATGATATGATGGCGTCATCACTACGTAAGCCCAAACCATCTGCAATCAGAAGGACAAAACGTTGATGAATTATTACTGATTTAGTCCCAAAAGTTGTTACACCACATCATACACCAAATGCATCATATACTTCATTTTAAATAATTTTAGCACTTAGTTTAAAACCTTGTATCCACTGAATGTCAAATTGTCCAAATTTATTGTGACGTTTTCCATGTTGGGGTTGAATTGGTCGCAAAATAGTAACACTTGTGTTCCGGTTTTGAAAGTTATTTGTTTCTTGGCGTTGTTGATGTCGGTAAGAGGCCCTGTTCAAATCAGACCATAAAGTCAGCGTTAAAAAATGCCACAATGTGTTAATGAACAAAATCAGACCCTCGAAGAGACAGCATGGTCATTGACGATCAATGTTTATGACAATCAATAATTTCGAATGGAAAATGGTTTTTAGGTAATAGAATCATTGAATTTACGTGAAATATCCTATATATATTTCGCCTAACTGGCATCTTTAGTTCCTACAAAATCACAGGAATAAAAACAAAAAAAGTTGAATAAATTTTGTTAATATGCTTTATAATGCCTCCACTGTTTCTTTACTACAGCGATCCTAAAACATTAGTAAATCATATCTGATTTTGATTGAGCTCAAGTTATACGCAGAGACAAGCAAGCCAATATATTTGTGTAAAACGTTTTGACAGCAACTTTTGTCATTCTATGAATGTAGAAGTAAGAATCAAGTAAGAACCAGTCAAAGCAGTAAGAAGAAAGGGATGAAAAGAAGCGCGAAAGGCATATAAAAAGTTGCTAAAAGAGCTTTACATAAATATATTAGCTTGTTTGTTTTTGGTATGGTCTTAAAAATCGTGATTTGTTTATATAAATCAAACTACTACATATGTTGAAAATTTGCAGTGTTTAAATCCTTCAACCCTACCTTCATAACATTTCAGGTTAGGCTCCCTCCATTCAGCACCAGCTGTGCATGTTAAAGTTGTCGTGCGTCCAATAATTTCAGTGTTCGACGTTATCAATGAGTCATAACATTCGACTGTTGCAATAGTACCAAAAAGACCCTTTGTGTAACTTTTAATTTCTTTGGTAATCGGGCTGGTAACCTTAAAGTTGTTGATTTGCGGGCACTCTGAAAATTAAAACGAGTTTTGTGAAACTCTACACTAACTTCTCTGCACTTGCAAAACATTTTTTTTGGAGATTTCCAGATTACTTTTACTAAACTCGAAACATTTTAATTTGATTCTTTGATATTGATATGGAATAAAAAATCCAATCTTTTATAAACCGGTTTTGAATTAATTTGGCCAGTTGGTACATTTTCAGTAATTTATTTGGTTGGATACATACTTATCAGCGTAGAACTACTAACACTGAGCTTGGGCTGGCCCCCCGGCCTGAGAATTTCTGGTAGGTGGCGCAACGGAGCATAGGCGTTTATGGTGCTGACTCAGCAATTTGGGTTTATGGTAAGAATGATTGCTGAGTTGTGTTTGGTTTTTAACGATTTTGTGTTTGGCGACACTCGCGTTGTTGAGTTGCTTAGAACATTGTGTTTGTTTTACATTCTTGATATATTGGTGTTGATCTATTGCGTTTTTCAGGAACTGATGATGCCATTGTTAGGCGAAATATATATTCCTACTTTCTAATTTACTGACTGATTCTGTTGGCAGTTGAGACAGTCCTCTCAAATTTCGAGTCTTTTAACAATTTGCACAGTTATCGTCGGTATGCATGGCGGCTGTTGGAGGTTTAGATATTGCCCATCCACGACAATTTTTATCTGCGTAGAATTAAACAAATCCGGATTGAAAAGTTTTACAGTTAGAAAGAAGGACTTTTCATCATTTCTCGTCGAAAGCTCAAAAAGATGCGTTGTTGGGGTAATTCGAGATAGGCCTTCGAGATGAAAAGTAGGGTCTGTAGTTTGTGGAAGATGAAAAGTGATTTCTATGGATGGAACTCCAATAGCCCATTGAAAAGTTGGACTGGCAAATTTTCCAGTTGATATAAATGTGATATTTCCGCACCCTTTTGGAAAATAGTATAAATAAGTTTTATCTTTTTAACAGTTCAAAATTATTTCGTCAAAAGGTTAGATTTTTGCGTAGTATTTAGTTGCAATGTCTGATTGGAAAAAAATGAAAATCGTATCACAAAACAAATAAATGAATTAAACTGTCAAAATTTGCATAAGTTTATGCCCAGACAACGTGTCTTCCCAGCAGTAAAACCACATTTTGTAATCCTTTTACATTTTTGACACTTCATTCATTAGGTTCAAAAACGATTTTTAACATACGTTTCTCTCTGACAATTTACTATTGAAAAACCTAGATATAATGTACTACTTCTTTTGTCCGGCGCTGTTTTGGGTTAAGTAACTGATTTGCAGATTGAGTGTAACTTTTTCAACAATGACATAATTTTGGCAAAGTATTATTTCTAATCTCAACAGATAAACTTACCTGTAGTCACAGACACAAATGAAAACAAAATCAAATATATCTGCCCTAGCAATCTGATCATCTTACAAGAATCAGTTTTTACTCCGTATTCTACATCCAACATCCAGAATCTGGCCGCAATTTGGTGAACTAGTTACTACATTTAATCGTGTAGACACATTTTTGCATGCAACAATCAATTTCTTATCGCTTAAATTGACTCATGTGTTTTAACGTGTCATTGTTCATACACTGTTTTAATTAGTTCATGTCACCGTCTTTCCCTTCATTTTCATCTACTTTGCATAAATGACCGATATAACTTCAGTGTAATAAAACCATGACGTAAGGGCGTCATACATTCATCGTAAGCATGAGTTGTTTTTGATGTTTGGTTCATTAACAATTTTTTTAGGTCAGTCCCGAAAAGGCTAAAACTGATAAGTGACCACAAAGAGGCATTTTTGCCTCAATATACAAAACTGTTCGTCGATAATTCCGAATCCATTTTTAAAGTAAACTCCTCTATGTTTTAATATTACACCAACAGGAGATATTGTTTAACTTTTTAATCAGCAGTCATGTTTTTTAAATCCATTTAACCCACCCCAAGAATTGCGTAAAAATGGTGAGGTTTGACCCTTGAACTTGATGTAAGTAGCATGTTTTTATAATTTATTATTATAGTTTCCCGCGCTCTTGGGCGCATTGGGCAGCAAGATTGTTCCACTTTTTTCTGTCTTTTGCTTTGGCCTCAATCTCTTTATGTTTAAGCCTCTCATTTCCAGATCTTTGCGGAAAGTCTGGCTCCAGGTCTGCTTCGGCCCTCCTCTTTTTCTTTTCTTTTGCGCTGTTTAGCTCACAACTATTTCGGAGCCCGTTCGTCTGACGTGCGTAACACATGACCTGCAAGTCTGAATCTCCGTGTTGACGCGATGGTGCGTAGAGGCTTTGTACCATTATTTCTGTACACCTTACACCATGTAGGTACATGTAAAAGCAAAGAAGTTGGTGTTTCTGGTTATTTTATTTCTACTTTACCCGCTTCATATTCTTTCTTGCACATTTTACTTTCCTGATATAAAATAAAAGTTTTCCCTAGACTACAAAAAATACAGTCCGTATTTCGTCTTTATATCACAACAACGTTGCCTTTATTTTAACGAATCAAAATTTATTGGAGCCTAATTGCCACGATAAAGAAAAATCAACACAATAGATTCGCTTGAATAAAGAAAAACGTCAAGTTTCTTTAACAACATTTACTTCACAAATCTTTCATTTTATGTCGTTTTACTAATTATGTCATTCTTTTTTGACAGCTGTCTGATTGAAATGCCGTTGCAGTTGACTTCTAAAACACCAGACCACGAATGACATAACTCCCATAGCAACGTACACGGCCCGGTTGAAGTGGAATCCTTTAAAATAATGGCATCAACACACGTAGTAAGTAACACTTTAATATCAAATTAACTGTGTCGAATTACAACCATGTACAATGTGTTGTTGTTTTTACACATTTACCTGACGAAGTAACAAGCGAAGTCTTCGTTAGGTAACTTTAGAGATGAGTGTTTTTGGTTTTATTAAAAAATCTCAATGTTTTAATAGATTGCTTTTTACACACTTTGTAAATATTTGCTTTTTGTGCGAATTCGCCAACTAAATTCATCCTACATTTTAGCTTTAGCACAGTTTCCGTACTAAGTCAAAATACCAAAATAACAACTTTAGTAATAGATCAAAACCGTCAACAGCATGTCTTAAACTGACGATTACTGTTTGCCTTTTCAACTTTAATACGCTAAAACCAATGGACGATAAAATCCTTGGTAAAACAGAATCAGTCGGTTCAAATTAGGGAATATATATTTCGCCAATGTCGCATCATCAGTTCCTGGAAATCGAAATACAAAATATCAGTATGGATCATTTAACGTTTTCTTACCATCGTGTGTATAGTGTGGGTTTAAGAACAGTGTCGCTGCAAAGTACCAGAAGAGTGGATACATAAGCTTGATGTGTTTTGTCTGCTCCGTGTAAAAACGTAAATCAGCAGCTAGCCAAGCTACGAACATGAGTATCGGAATAAACAACACGTAGGTTCCGCAAGTATAATCCGGGTCACACCAACCTGAAAAAATGCTGAATTCAGTTAAGATGAACATATTCATACTGGGATCAGCCCTGAAGCGTCGATGCAGACCAGCGATCACAGAATACTTATCGATTAATCATTGTCCGCCAGGCCTATATTAAAGGCGTTGTACTGAATCAGCTGATCTCCCAAGCATTCCCATATGGCAAGGCACAGGTTAAAAAAATCTAGCCTGTGGTGGGATTCGAACCCATAACATGAGTTTGTCCGGGACTCCACTGAACTGAATTAAAGTAGGTTTAGTTTATTTTGCTTGGTGAAACAAAACATGTGACACAATTGCGCTAAAACAATCACCAAACCGGAAATAGCTGCGCAACGTTAAAAACGTTATTGAACGCAAAAACAGTGGACGACACAATATTGTGATATCGGTGAATTATGACTGAACCAGAGTCCCAAATTGGAGCCCGGACCGTCCCGAACCCGAAAATAAAAGCCCAAAGCCCGGCCCAAGCCGAATCGTTTTTGAGAAGCCTGTTTAGGCCCGAAAGTTTGATTGACAGGCCGCTATATAAAAGCTTACAAAACGTACTACTGTACAGCATATAATTGAAACCGGCGTTTTATAGAGCTTTGGGGCATTAGGTGAAGTCCAGCTACTATAGATACTTAGTTGGGTAATATAATCTAAAAAACGGATGCAGAAAGTTAGGCCCGAATCAAGACCGTTTGTTTAAACAAAACCTAAGACCCTAACGCGCCCCGAACCCGACCCGAAAAGCCCGGCCCGACTTACAACTCTGGACCGAACGCGCTGCAGCAACACCGTATTATAGAGCGATATGTGACTGGGCTCACAAGAAAGTGAGTTTGGCGAAAAGAGAGCAAAATGGGTTTTTTTAACAACATTTTTTGTTTTCAACCTATAAGGTCTCATAGCCATTCAACGGCACCAATGCGGTCGATTTCTTGTCACCAGCTGCACCGATGAGACCATTGATGGATCGAAACAGTGTGCACTGTCTGCAGCTTATCATTTACTGGCTCGATGCTTTCACATTTTGTGTTGCTTAAAAATTGTGTTTCGTGTTGTGCTTCTGCGCCTAAGTTGTAGTCTTGCATTTCTATGTGGATCACGATTTGTGGCGACGATTTTAAACATGATTTGAGTATGTTGTTGTTATACCAACCATTGTCAGCCAGCACCACCAAAATCGTGGTCTGATTTTGGTGAATCTTAGATTTAAGAAAAGTTCGGCTTTAATTTTGTTATACAGGGGTGGGACATATGACCCCTTGGCTATATGTACATACATCCATGGTTGTAATTCTGGCCCCAACTTTTGCTTGTTTACTTATCTGATAACAAATACATTCACGCTCACCCCGTTGCACAGCCACATCTGAAGGGCCATCCTTATAACCCAGCCCGGCTGCGGTTAGGAAGGTGATAGCATGTAAAGTCCAACAGATAAAGAACAGCGGAGGATCGAGAGACACAAAGTCAATTAGCCAACCTGGAACACCTGCAGGAATAAACAAATAGTGTCACAAAGTTAACATTTACGAAGATGGGTTTGAACCAGTAAAAATTTGCAGTTTTGCGGAATTGTTTGTGACGTAACGCAAACTACTATTACTGTTATAAAAAAAGTTTAGTTTGAAGTGAAATGTATCCTACAGTCGCTTCCGGCAATTACTGTTCTTTACATCCGTATAATCCAAAACCCTAGGCCAAACAGAATCAAGCCCTTTATACAGTATCTGCACAGAATATATATTTCACCAAAGGTTTTTGGCATTTTAGATCCTTTGAGCGAATTCAACACTGTTAAAAGCGATAAAAGAGTGGAACAATACGCCAGCCGGTTCTGTTGCAAAAAGTCCACTGACAGTAACCAGTAATGCTAACCGGTTCGCTGATCCCATAAAATTTCATAAGATGGTTCTATAGAACCCGTGCGAACCGGCTGAATCCCACCACTGTTGAAAACACCAGCAAGAGTAGAAGAGGCAACTTGTTAAAGACACAACAGCATTACGCAATTCGTCACCTGGTAATTGCTGGTGGATAGCACTCCTATGTTTTAACACCAACTTCATGCCAATGGCCAGACATACAACTATAATGGTGAGGAAGAAGTTCATGTGAACGATCTTCGGGTAGCCATAGCTGATGGTAAACGGGATGACCGACGTCACTCCAAAGAACCAACAGATATAATAGATCTAAAAAAAGAATAAAAAATATATATTTTTTGAAGCCCGTTCAAACCCGTAAGTCGTTTTGTAACCAGTAATGCTAACCGGTTCGTTGATCTTTTAAATTTTCGTGAGACGGTTCTATAGAACCGGCTGTATCCCACCACTGCACCACAACTTACAGTTATATTTTAATTAAACGTTGCTTATTGTTTTTGGATATTGAATGCCTATATTTATGTGATTAACATATTCTTTTAAAAAGGGTAACTGATGATGGCATGAGCATTTTCCAAAACGTTTGAAAATAAGCAAAAAATTTTTAAATAATAATCGAAAAACATTTCGCTCGTGAAAAATTAGCAACTTTCAAAGAGTAGTGAAAATATATTTCTGTAATGAATTTGATTTACCGCCGAAAAAAGCCTTTCTTTCGATTTCCGTCTGTACAGAAGGATATGAAAAATGAGGTTGGACCCATAAGCGACAGCCCAAGCAGTTCTCATCTGTGTAAACAAGATTGCAAATAGAAAAATAAAGATCGTTGGAAATGAAACAATATATTGTTTATAAGCCTTAGCACCCAAACTTTTACAATTTTATTTGAAACGTAGGAAGGATATATGTTAACGAAAAATGTAGCTTGCTACAAAAGGTTATGCCAATGAGCTTTTAACTAAGTTAGTAGGCCCAAATACACAAAATTCGCTGTTATCGTTTGTTATTATTTATTTATTTATTTATTTATTATTTTAAACGTTTTTTTTTCTCGTTGAGCAATTTGGACTTTCCCAGTTGAGCCTGTTATAATTACAACTTGATAATATAAGATTGAATACATGCTATTACACAAATTGCTGTTGGGTGGAGGTCCACTTTGTAATGGATAAGATAAAATTCCCTCATCTGTAAGCCTGTAAAGAACAAAAACTACGTAATTAGTAAATTTTTAAAAAGTAATTAATGTATTTATGGTGATAAAACTCTTATTGCACAAAAAAGGCATTAACTTGTTTTGTCGCAAAGACTTATTAAGATGTAAATTTTCTATGCTTCACAACAATTCTTCAATCTTCAAGCAAATTCGAATTGCAGATCTGCATCAAACTATGTTACCTGGAATAAAGACAGCCCATTTGTTGTAGAGTATCACTGCAACTGTTGTGCCCACTGTTGCAAAGATATTGATTAAAATCCACAATCGTTCAGACAACATGCTGTCCCCTATCTTAATACACAAACCCGTTAATATCTTAATACTTCTGTCGCAAAACATAAACTATACCAATTAAGTTAAACTAAAGATTCTACTTGTTCGCAGATACTGACGATGCTGTAATAGCGAAATATATATACACATCTTTAAAACAAAAGGGTGAACGACCAAGTGTTTTTTTTCTGAACTTGCATCTATTAAGGTAAACTAATAGCAGAAAATATATCCTTAAATATTTCTTCTTGCGTTTTTGATATTTGCTCTTAGATGATCTATCAACAAAATAAACAAAGATTCTATGACAGTCATTCCACGTTTTCTGTTTTATTACTTTTCATGCCATGACGTGGTTTCCCGGTAAACCGGGTTGCCAATTTTGTCGCATAAACAGTTATTGTAAACGCAATAGTGTGAAAAAGGTTTTCTAATTATTTAAAATTGCACACCTAGGCTATGGTCCGCAAATATTTTTTCCCGAATATCCCGCAATCCAAATGGACGGTAAAAACATTAATAAAATCATTGTATTAACAAAAACAATAATGTAAGCGATATAGGTACCAACGTTTTTCATGTGTCAACTTTGCAAATGAATTAAAACCCAATTAACACGAAAAAATTATTTCGGCGTTTTTCGCAAACCGAAGTAAACGTTCTTGCGATCCAAATTCGGGTCTTAACCCTTGATTTGTGCCCCGTGCCATATACCTCTGTTTAATACAAAACATTTGGTCAGCCAAACATTTTTTCTTGATACTTTATTGAGGGTTGCATGACGACATGCGAAAAACCGAAGAAATCTGTCAATTTTCGGCGACAAAGCTAAAATACAAAACAAGCAAAACCTATTTAATCGCGGTACTTGCTTTTTGGTTAAAATTATATCCACAGTCTACTTTCAATCTGAATATTATCCAACGATTCTAGCCTGCTGTTATCAAATAGAGAAATACATTTCATGGTAATTAGTTTTTATTGGTTTTATATTACTATCTTTTATTGAAAAAAATTAAAATGTTACACAAAGCTATATGAAAATTACATACTTATGGTTTGAGTTGTGTTAAAAATTTGTTTATTGTCACGCAAAAAATATCATATTTTTTTGCCGGTCATTTAGTTAATTTCTCCACAAGAGGCGGTAGTGAACAAAAACATCCCCTGTTCCGAGAAAAAAGCGCAACGTCAACGTGTAATTGTTGAAGTACACGTAACAGTTGCGAGAAAATTCGCCGGCACCAGCAAAAAATTCAAAATATTGGGTGAAAATACAGAAACTTTTGGATTGGAGTGGTAAAAATGATAAAATACCAACTTTATACCTGCATTGCTTGGCTTCTGTTAAGTAATTGTGCGGTGCAATTACTAGCGGAAAAAGATTTCTACGAAGTTCTAGGAATCACAAAGGATGCAACCAACAAGGAAATTAGGAAAGCGTTTAAAAAGCTAGCACTGACTATGCACCCTGACAAAAACATTGTGAGTAATAATCGTTTTTTTTAGGACAGGACATTTGGGGTTTACATTTTTTTAAATTATTTTGACCATCATAAACAATTTATATATTTGTTCTGTATGCACTACAAAAATAAAAATAATGAAAATGCACAAAAAGTATTGCAGCAACTTTAAAGAAATTTTAGAGTAAAAAACACATTTTTACTGCTGTTGATTTAGTGTTTTTACTCCTAAATTTTCTACAGTCATAAATTAATGAACTTGAATCATTGCAGTCCTGTGCTTTTTTTGCAACAAAATCTTATTAATAAGTCAACTTTGATTTACAAAAAGTAAAAATTCTATGTATATGCAAGTCTGTAACTAATTTTATTTTTGTGTAATAGAATGATCCAGAAGCACACAATAAATTTGTGAGGATTAACGAAATTTACGAAGTGCTGAAAGATGAAGAAATGCGAAAGAAATATGATAAATATGGAGAGGAGGGGCTTAAAGATGACAAACGGGGTGGAAGATATGAAAGTTACAATTACTACAGAGACGAATTTGGTAATTTGAGAAGTTATAGGATTTATTTCAACATTATTTATGTGTCAAAAAAGATAACAAAGTTTCACAAAGAAAACATGCACCAGCCAAACCTCAACATAAATTGTTTAATACTAAACCCAATTATATTGGTTGGGGCAGCACTTTTTGACCTGATTTAATTGATCTTCTAGGGTTGAGATTTGCAAGCTTTGAATGAAACAAACAACCGCTTCATTTTAATAACAGGCAATGCTTGCTTTTTACATGTCACAATATTTACAAAGTATAATGGTGTTTTGCAAGGATATTCAGTTTACAACGTTAAAATAAAATAAGGTATATTCATTGGCAACGAGCAATTCTTCAGAACCTGCATCAAGACATTTGTATTAAATTCAGAGTTACCTAAAAATCTTTCAATCACATTTTGTTTTTGCAGGTATTTATGATGATGATCCTGAGGTAGTCACTTTGGATGGGGGAGATTTTGGTATGAGTTTGTCTAAATAAATTGTATAAAGTGATTACATTGTTGTTGCAAACTATTTACTACTGCTTCTGTGATGAGTTCAAACTTATACTATTTTAAAATTGAAACTCTTGTTTTTGCAAAGGCTGACTTTGACAAAAATATATTGTACAAAACATTGTTTTGATGTAAACAATCTACTACTGCTGCTATAAAGAGTTCAATAAAGTCATAATGACACTTGTGGCTGGTGGTTTCATTTTTACATCTGCTGTTTTAAAAATAAAACTCTTGTTTTTGCAGAGGCTTCAATACATTCAGGCGAAGTGTGGTTTGTAAACTTTTATTCGCCAAGATGCTCCCATTGCCACCAACTTGCCCCAACGGTAACCTTGTTAATATATATATATATATGTTTCGCTAAAAATTTATTAATTAAAATTGATTTTTAAAAGCTAAATTATTATTATAAAACTTTAATACTAATAACAAATATGCCTTTCCCTAATAGAGAACATTCAAAAGTTTCTAAAAAAAAACTTTCTATGTTTGGTGATTTTTATTGGACATAAAAAATAATGTTTTATTATGCTATTTATTGGGCCTTAAATCTGTTTTTAAATTTATTACCATTCTATTTACCAAACAGTGGAGAAAATTTGCCGAAGAATTTAGTGGAGTCGTGAATATTGGAGCAGTCAATTGTCATGACAACCACTGGATCTGCAGTAACAACGGCATTCGTAGTTACCCGTCCCTCGTTCTGTTTGTTAAAAATGAAAGGGTAAGACAGGAAAACAGGTTTCTATGCCAAGCATGAGAGGCAAGCTTGCAGTGAATCAGTGCATGTTGTTTGCATGAAGAAATTTGCATGATTTGATTTGAGTTTTAATTGCTTTTTGGTTCCAGATGAATTTGTTTCTGGTTCAGAAGTTTTGCATATGAGTATAACTGTTTCTGCCAGAAAGATTTTGTAGCGAAGTGTGAACAGATTTGAATTTTGTGAAGTTTAGCAAATGATTTTTTCTGTCAGCAAGGTGCAAATACTACAGTGTGTGTATTAGGCTAAAAGTCATAAGGAATCCGTCAATTTTAGAAAATTATGCGAAGACATGTTTTGGAACAGAATGAATCTATATTAGTTTGATTTGAATCTTATTGAAGGGTGCAGTACAGCCTATAGAAAAATAAAGACGGTACTTAATAAAAAAAAAAAGAACCTGCAAATGCAGAAAGATACAAAATTTCAGTTATCCCTTTTTCCACTTTGTAAGTGATTTTTTTACTTGTTTGTGCATGTTTTTGATTTTTGTGTTGCATGTTTCTTTTCCAGTGGAGGTCGTTTGCTAGCGAATTGTCAGGCTTTATCAACATTGCCGCGGTTGAATGCTCAGGTGCTTTTGTAAACTTGAACCATTTTTATCTTAAGAAGCAATCTAATTCCTTTAAATGTATTTTATAATTTGATATATACATCATGTTTTTGTTTTACTGAACTTTTTTCAGCTTTGCTATTTTTGTTCAATCTTTGTTTACATTTTTAATCTGATCATGGCATGAGCTTTTGCCAAAACGTTTGAAGTATAAAACATGTCACTTTTTCTGTTTATTTGGTCGTTTTTTACCATTAAACTTAATTTGCATGTTTTAAAATGTTGCAATTTTGTCGGTGGTTTTAATTTGCATGTTTTGTTTTTGCATGCTGTGGCTTTTTATTTCTCAGGAAGAAACCGCTTCCTTTGTCTGAAGCAGCGTGTGACTTCATTTCCTAATTTAATGTTGTACAAACCAAAACAAGAGGTGAACCCATGACCTTTAAATTAATTTGACACCCAAAATATGAAAAGCATCCCTAACCAGCAGCGGTTTTCAGTTATCATAACCCTCTGGTTTAACAATCAATTATTTTAGGAAAATATAAAGCTATTGTTTGTAGTGAATGTAAAAGGGTTAAGAACCATTGCTTTGTAGCCCATCTGTCATATAAAAAAAATATTAACGCATGTAACTGCAATTTAAACATGCAGAAATCAGATTAATGATTTGTTGAATTATTTTTTTCATTTTATTTTGTAGCCTGTAAAATACCAAGGTGACAGGAGCAAAAAGGATTTGACGCGATTTGTGATGGAACATGTCAACGTGGAGGTTTGTTCGTTTGTAAAATTTCCTGTTTCTCTGTCAGGAATGACAAACACATTGTTTAAAAAATCACTGGCTATTTGCATTTTAGATGGATCGTAATTGTATCAAATTACAATGCTGCAGATACAATAGTAGTTCAGTATTTAAATGGGTGTTTTTGACTGGTTATCATGCAATAAAGTCATAAAACTTTTGACAAGAAATTGGTAAATAAGGTTGCTAAAAATATTAGCTTCTTAACTTTAAAAATATAAGTTTTTTAGCAGTTATGTCGTTAACTAAAGTTGTTTATGATTTCTATGTAGGTTGTTGATTTGTGGGATAGCAACATCGAAGTAGAGATTGCAGAGAAACCCAAACTTCCGTGGGTCGTTTCATTTTGTAGAAGCGAAACTGATTCATCCTACGAAGATGATGATGAAATTGAGGGTGACTGTCCATCACGAATCACTAGACGAAAGATTGCTGGTTTAATGGTAAACATTAGTAAAATAGGGAATGATAAAACAATATTAAATTCTTTTGTCAAAAAATTAAAAATTTTATCAAACGAAATTTTGAATGTTTGTCAATGAGGTTTGCTTTGGGCAAAAACAGTGTTTTATTTGGTTGCAGTACTTAGTTAATAATACAAGTTTTATCATTTTAGGTTTATTTTGTAACACAAGACACTAAAATAAATCTAACGTGGTGCTCTATTCACAAATCAGAAATGCAAAAGATTTTCCAGAAAGGCCTGTGGTTTATGCCAGAGGTTCCCAACCTTTGTCCACGAATTCCTCCCTTAACTATTCGAAACATTTTCATTCCTCCCCAATGACTAAATAGTAGATGCTAAACCATACAAAGATTATTTAAAATTGATTGTTTTTGTCAACTTCACAGGTTGTATTCCCATAGCATCTGGTCTACTTACAAAACCGCATTTAACAAAAGTAAATTCCTCCAAAGCTTTAATTTTTTTCCAGTTGGGACCACTGGTCTATGTATTGCACAGTACAAATGTCTCTAAAACAGAAAAAAATATGTTAAAAATATTACCATTTTATGCAGAGCGGTCTTGCTAATGTTGGCTCAGTTGATTGTGGCTCATCTCCGGAAATATGTAGAGGAGCGAACGTCACAAAAAAATCAGGGGTTTACCATTTTGCTGTCGGCAAATTCCCTGAACCAACGGATGAGAGCGACGTCCATTATTTCCAATCACTCGATGCAAAGGAAATCCACACTGAATTTATGGAGAAACTGGTTCCAGGCTTAAACAGTGTTTCGCAACAAAAACTTGAGGTAAAAATTTTAGAACAGTTTTTTGCAGAAAATAAGTTTTGCATAATTTTGCATCTTTTCATCCTAAATCCCAAACTAATATGCATATTTGCTGCATGAGAAATTTCAAAACAATATGATATCTTTAAGTTAATGGCAAAATAAGCAATATATATATATAAGAGTTTTTTTTAAAAGCTTTTATCTTGCAAAGCTACACAAAAAAATATTTTTTATCCTTTGCAGTTTGGTAAAGATAAGATGTACAAAAATGACTTTTCTAGGTTATTTGAGTTGTCATTGGAGCTATTGTTTGTGTCTTTTTACTTTTACTCCAAGTGAAAGTTAAGCAACTGTAGAAAACTTAGTCTGGGTGTTTTACCCACAACAATAGCAAACCTATTTAAACAATAGATTGTTGGACTTCCCAACGAAACAGAAAATGGACGTTGACTTCCTGTTTTGATCACAAGTTCCTGTTTGTGGTAGAAGAGCAACTTTTTTAGGGATTACCACCATCTATTTTCACACTATTAATGTTGTTTAAAATATACCTCTGAATTAAGTTTTTCTTTTGGTTTTAAGAAACATGTAAAGAACAAGCCAGCCCTTGTGTTTCTGGAATTTTCTGAAGATTCCCAAGCTGACCAAAAAGAAACCAGTTTGAAGAAGTTACCAAAGTTATTACAAGATCATGTAAGTAGACTCTGTAATGACTTTTTCTTCACATGCAAAAGTCTCTGATTAGAAAGAAATTGCATTTAATTGCTCACTAAATTCCAGACTGTAATCCATCTTTAAGTTGAATATTTCAGTGGAGTACACAAAAAATCTTAGCAAGTTGAAGTTGCTATAATTCTGTTTTAAAATGTTATGTAGTCGCAGACACGGGCATTCATCAAATACTACAGATTCATAAATTTGTTAAAATATTACTTGGTGTTGTCATAAACATACTTACAGACCCAACATAGATTTTTGTTCAAATAATGTTTTGATGTTTGTGTGTGCAGAGAATTTCTGTTGTGAAGATCGATTGTTTTAGCGAACCGTGGTGCAACGAAAAATTCCACATTTCACAAGATTCAACGCTTGTGTTTAAAGGAAAGGGAATATCAGACTTTGAAGTTTATCATGGTAACTTAGTTCGCAAGTTACTTTTATCTGTCTATGCACTGGTATAAACTGTTTTTACATTTAGATAGAGTCTAACAACAATACTTTTAATCAATGTTAGTGACTGAATAATAAATACTAATATGACTGAATAGTAAATAAGCTGTTGCTGCCAGGAATAATGTATGTAAGCATTGCTCATCCAGCAGTTCCAGCAAAAAACTGTTGAATGAGGGGTCTCGTCTAAAACTGCGGGCCCACTTGGCCCGCTTGGCTCAGCACTTGGCCCGTTTTTCCCTGCGAGAGACGGGCCAAGCAATGGATATTGTGGGCCCGCAGTTTTTCCTTGCAATGGATATAGTGGTCCCACAGTTTTTGTATTTACGAGACATTTGCTTCTTAATTATTCATTATCGAGAAAGATATTTATTGTGAACAGCTAAAATTTTCCACTTAAAAATTGCTTCAAGAAATTCCCAAAACGAATGAATGTCCACTGATCCTAGCAATAAATATTACCCCACTAATAATATATCATAGGACAAAAACAGCTTACATTTGTTTCCAGGCCGACCAAGTGTTGCAGAACTGAGCATGTTCGCACAGGAAAGTTCAAAGGCTCGACTTCACACACTGAATCCATCCCACTTTAAAGATGGAATGATGGTGGAAAATGATAAACCGTGGTTCGTTGACTTCTTTGCCCCAGTAAGTTATGACATTTGCAGTACATACTAAAAAAAGTCCTTATTCACGCTTTATAGTAATTAAACTAAACTGCGTTAGGTAACACCTTGATATCTGTGTTCATGGTTTTAATATTCTGTTCAGAAAAGGTTAATAAGATTTCCAAATTGAGGCATATCAGTAAAATAATACTATTGCATGCATGGGAATTATTTAAAACAATAAGCATGTGTAGCTCAGTTTGTTGAGCAAAAGTCCAACAACGCTCCAGTCGTGGGTTCGAATTCCACCTCAGGCTAGATGTTTCCAGCCTGTTGCTTGCCATGTGGGAATGCTTTGTGACCGGCTGATTCGGTATAATGCCTTCAATAGACCTGGCATACTGTGAATAAAACAAGACGTTCATTTTTCAGTGTGTATTTTTGGTGGTTTAACTGTATACCTTAATTATTACACATACATTTCAGTGGTGCCCTCCATGCAAAGCGCTTCTTCCCGAACTTAGAAAAGCCTCACAAAGTTTAAACAGCATCAACTTTGGGACAATTGACTGCACTAACTTCCAAGCTGTTTGTAGTGAAGTAAGTTTTGTATAGATTTGATTTGTCACATGAAATATATTTTTTGTGTGTCACAATTCAAAAGGAACGACAGTTTAAAAGCTGCAGACAGTGCACACTCTTTCGACCTATAAGGTCTCATCAGTGCAGCTGGATGTCAAAACAGTGTGCACTCTCTGCAGCTTATCATTTATTGGCTTGATGCGTTAACAAAGATATTTTTTTCTTTTGACAGTTTGGAATTCATTCTTACCCCACCACAATGCTCTTTAATAATTCAATCATCACCGAATACACAGGACATCATAACTCGCATGGAATTTCGCAGTTTGTTCAGGTATGTTGTTAATTTGTGTTTTATTAATTTGAACAAGGTATGTGTAACAGTAGTAGCACAACTCAAGTGGTTATTGAGCTAAAAACCATGTTAATGCCTGATAAATTTTGAAACATTAATCATGAAATACCAACTTGACAATAATGGCAACAACTGTTGTTATTTAGAACATCCATTAAATTGTAAAAATATTTAGTTGAACAGCTTTCGTTGGTATTTCAAAAAATCAAAATGTCACTTTTAAAATCTTATATGTGGTAAATAAATTATGTTGCATTTTTTTTACAATCACTTTTTTAATTATGAGTGTAAAATCTCTTGTTTCATCTGAAGGATTTAATCAACCCACCTTATGAACATCTCACACCCAAAACTTTCGAAGCTTTAGTCCAGCGGAGGGAACCAGGTGTCACATGGGTAGTTGATTTCTATGCCAACTGGTGTGGACCATGTCGTGCCATGCTGCCAGATTGGAGAAAAATGTCGAAGGTACAAAACAGGGTTTTTACAATTTAACTTGTTGCGTTGTATCAGTAAGCCTTGGACACTGTGAAAGACTTGTGATTTTGTAGACACAATAAATTTGCAATTCTGCCAAAGTATTAATACATTTATTTTCTGAAACATATAGAGTTTCACTGCAACACTGGCATTCACAACAAAACAATTGTTCCTAGACAAAGGGAATTATTATGTCACATTCGGTGAAGTACTTGCAAACTGCTATATGGCCCACCAGTCAGAAGACTCTGGTTTAGCTTATACTTGTTACATACAGTATAGCAGCTTAGGAGATTTACCAAAAACTAGTGGAAAAATTTACAAAATTTCCAGTAGAATTACATTTTTCTTTGAATTAGTGTGTTGGTGAGGGCCACACTAAATAGCTTGGCGGGCCGGATTGTGGCCCGCGGGCTGCCTGTTGCACACCCCTGATGTACAGGAAAATGATATTTTACTGCTTTCGCTTATGCAATGTGGAGAAAATATCACATTCTTTTGTTTAACATGTCCACATTTTTACAGATGTTGGCTGGTGTGATAAAAGTTGGAGCAGTTGATTGTGCAAAAGCAGGTCATTCGAGCTTTTGCAAGAAACAATTGGTCGACTCGTACCCCGAGATTCGACTCTACCCATCGAAGAAAAACGAACACTCGAACCCAGTGTATGACACTTATGAAGGGTGGAACCGACAAGCCCACTCACTCGCAGCTTGGGCACTAGAGTAAGTCACTGAGGAGGGATTAAATTGTTCATGAGCATGAGACAAGCAAATACATGTTTTGGAAAACTTTTAATATTTCATGTATTGTAGGAAGCCATCGAGACTGAAAAATGATTCATTGCTGTAAGAGGCATTTAGACTTATGTTCTTTATTATGTCAGTTAAGCAGGCATATAAGATAATTGTGAACTAAAATTAACCTGTCCAGTTTGATAACTAAAAATACCCAAAGAACATTGATTCATTGCTGTGCAAATGACTTATTATGATTTATATTTTTTTCATTCTCTTATTTAAGGGGGGATATAAAAGATATTGGTCAACTATAATTAACCTATTCCAGCATAATAACTATAAAAAGTAGCTAAGAATTTGAAAGCTCGGCTGCACAGTTCAAACCATTTTTTTCAACTTTTCAACAATGCTATTTGTCATTTTAATTTTTGCATTATAGGAATGTTCCAAATGGTGTTGTGACGATGTCATACAGCGATTTTGACAACAACGGGCAACCAAAAGATAAAAGTGCATGGTTGTTGGATTTTTTCACGCCCTGGTGTGGTCACTGTCATGCTTTTGCACCAAAATTCATGATGCTGTCATTCGTAAGTATTGTCACACTACTATATTGGAATGCAAATGTAGAGAAATTATTATGGGTCCCCTTCAGGGAAGGATCCCCTTCACATATTGATTTTACTCGAATTGTTTGTTTTTTTTTGTGTTTTTTTCTTCCTTTTTTTTTCTTCCCAAAGTTTGTCCGACTCGTTTTTCCATCAAATGTTTGATGGATTTGGCTGAAATTTACACAGATGGTAGATATAGTTATGTAGATGTGCATCCCACTTTGTTTTTGTTGATAACCCCAGTATTTACCCCGCTAGCCCCCTAAAATAGGTATTTTTTCCCGGAAGTTTGTCCGACTCGTTTTTCCATCAAATGTTTGATGGATTTGGCTGAAATTTACACAGATGGTAGATATATTCATGTAGATGTGCATCCCACTTTGTTTTTGTTGATAACCCCAGTATTTACCCCGCTAGCCTCCTAAAATGGGTGAGTTTTTAAACAGTTTCAGAATTGGCTGAAATTTGGATTTCTTGTATAGTATGCCATTTATAGGTGTCGATTGTTGTGTTCAACCCTGTAGTCCTAACATTTACCCCACAAGCCCCTAAAGTGTAAAACGTATTTGTATGTTACTGGGCACCACAAACGAAAGATTTCTTTGGAGCAATAGTGTTACAAGGGCAACCAGTTGTATGTTGCTCGTTGGTGGGTTGCTTGGTGGTCGTTTTTGCGCCATGGCAGTTAGGGGCTTGTTAACAGCCCTATGACGTCAGAAACAGTAACGGTTGTTGCTCAAAACACCTCTAATGGTCAAAATTTTAAACATTGGCGGATTGGGCCGAAATTTTGCAGTACTATTGATTGAGTCATTGTGGTTTTTATATATTTTTTAGTTTGTGTGTCGAACCCAATTAGTTGCCCTACTAGCCCCCTAAAATGGGTCAGTTTTTTAAAACGTTAAATAGGACATACTTCAAACAATATCTGGGGTGAATCTAATTTTATAGTTTGTATTCTACATAGTATTATTATTTAAGCCCAGTGCCGATCACTGTGTTTTACCTTACAACACCCGACTTTCTCATGGTTATCTCTTGAATTGCATTATTTTCAACTTTGCATGTGTGGGGACCCATGAGTTTTTGCCTGCAGAAACGACTTAAAGTTATAAAAGACGATGGCTAATATGGGACCCAATACAAAATAAGCATAGGAAATATATTCATGTTTTAAAATAGGTTATAGTGTATATGCAAGGGCAATATGTGCTAAGCCACCCTTCTAGTTAAAATTGCATATGGAAAACAAAAAAAAAAAATTATTGTATTTTGTATAGATTGTGGTCACATATGGGTGTATACAAATAAAATATAATAGTAAAAGTACTTTCAAAATCAAAACATTGTAAAATCCGCTTCTGGCATCTACTGTGTGTTTTGTTGCAGAAATTCACAGATCGAGTAAAATTTGGAAAGATTGATTGCCAAAGTATGCCATCGATTTGTAGTAAAAATGGGGTAAGAGCTTATCCCACAATACAGTTTTATCCACCAAAATCGGGTTCTTCAAGACCAGGGAAGGAATCCATACGTACACAAGTAAGTCCAAATAAGTCAACAAAATTATGACATATCAAAAAACCACTGGATTTTTATTTTTCTTGCACCAAATTGATCATGTTTACTTCAGCTGCAACTAGTGTTTAAACGGGTTGCTAGGCAAATGTACCTTATATTGTTTGTAATTTGTAAACAATTTTTAAGGACCCAAATGAAATACAAAGGATCATTGAAAGTCAAATGAAACAATATGAAACGAAAGAAGCAAAGAAACAAAAGTCCAAGAAGAAGGAAAAGGTAATGTTTATCACATAAAATCTTTTTATAAACCCGTTTTTGTAATTTTCAAACTTGTCATGATATGTAACAAGAAGTTACAATTACAAATAGCCGAATTGCTTAATATGTGAAAACCTGGTTTCAAAAAAACGTGCAAAATGTGCCATATTACAGCGGACAGTGGTATTTTTTATTGAGTTTTGTTTGATGAAGGAAAATATAGGGGCACAATAGCACTGAAACAATCACCAAGCCAGAAATAGCTGTGCAACATTAAATTGTTATACATTGCTTCAAAAATTAAAAAAAAAATTTGATGCACTGCAACTACACCATCGTTGCAAGGCGTTAAATAACAGGGGGTCTCAAGAAAGTGAATGTCTCGCAATTTGGGATTTAAATGCAAAGTTTAGAATATTAATGTATTTGTTTGTTTTCTTGTGCAGGACGAGTTATAACCAGCATTCCCAATGACTTTGTCCAATTCTCACAACTGTTAAGCAACAACAAACACCACTTGTATTTGCACAGTTGATTAAACTTTGGATGGAAAATATCTAGGAAATGTCTGAAGCTGCAATAGTTTAATATGTATGTCTAATGTTGCCTTATGACAAAACAATTGATGTTTATTTGCAATAACACAGAAATAGAACTATTTTTCTGCTTCCAATTTACTCGTGTTTAAATTGTTACTTTTTTCTGAACTTTATTTATCTGTGTTACACTTGGAAAGTTCTTTAGTACCTACTTGATACACAATGTGCCTATTTCACTTGAAGAATGTATGTGTTACACATTGGGCAATTATGTTACACCCTGCAGATTGTTTGAGCTTTATTAAGTCAAGACGAAGCGAAACTACTTAACACTTTTGCTATGATTGAAGCACATTTTTTTGGTGTTGAATACTTTTTTGAAGTTATTTTTTTGTTGGTGGTGTAAATTAATCAACACTTATTGTGCAAAAAGTTACATTAGGATGCCTGGTTATGGTTAAAAATTTCGATTTGAACCTAAAGTCATAACAAATACATTACTGTTTAAGTGACAAAATTTTGCTATTTACTTGATAATTCAAAAAATTTTGACATTCAAGTTGTGGTTTATACACAATTGTGCTTGTTTCATAAATGATGTGTTAAATTTGTTCTGTAGTTTACAAACTTGTTGAAAGTTTCAAATGCAAAATAAACGGTTATGATTTTTGCTTGTTGCATTTTCTTATGATAGTGTTAAAGAAGTGTGATATATTTAGAATAGTGACAACATAGATTTCTATTTTTAAAAGTTGCAAGAGCTAGCTTTAGTTTTGTGTTGCCAACAACAAAAAGAGGCGAGGCGTAATATGTGACACGTGTACAAAACTGAACGATTTGATATGCCTTGCAGGGGAAACCACCGATATTTTCCCCTTATAAAATGTGATGTTTGTGTCGAAAGCCATATCAGTAGCATTGGTGCAACGGCAAAGCCTACAATTGGAGTCCAGGTGAAATTTTATATACTTTTGCGACAGTGAAAGTTTTTTATGTACTAAAATGCAAATTGAGTGAAGCTATGTTTTGATTTTTGGGCTGCCAAGCACATTTACATGACGTAAATAAAGCTGTCATAATTTTAAATTTTTGTTTCCTTTAGTCCTATAATAATGTTAAAAAGGTCAAAAAATAAGACCTATTCCGTTACACCGCCTATGCAAGCTTTTTCAGGCGTCAAAAATATTTAAAATCCTTCTCAAATGTTTGTGTATTCTGAGATATTGAAGTTTTAGGTGGAGTCACTAAAAATAGAAATCGAATTGGTTGAGCTTTTATTGATCGAATACGAAAGCGATGTTCAGTGTTCACTCTGTTCACGAGACGAAAGCTTTATGAAATAGGAATATAATTTTCTGTCTTTGTTAAAACAAGCAGGAAAAACTGTAATGCGATTGTTTTGTACACTAGACCCGAAAACTGTGGTGTAAACTAATTCTATAGCAAAGTTTCTACAAGTTATATTTTAGAGTTGAGATCTAAATTGCTCCGAACAAAAATGAGCTACACTGTTGCAAAATGTCCAAGCAACGACTTATCAATGACAAACTGCGTTATTGTCAGTTCAAGTGAAAGCAGCAGGTAAGTTTAATGTGGAAAATGTGTGATACAATATCCCATATTTGTGACTGATTTTAATGTATCTCGTCTTGTGACAGTTGGTCTCATTTTTTTTTAATAAATCTCAATTATTAGTGAAATGTAGTTCTTATATTTGGTGGATTGCTTATGTAAATACTTCTTCATAAAGTAACCAGTTTTGGTAAACAAGTCTTATTAATCAAGTCACTTTCAACTTTTAAGTAAAGCTAAGTCCTAAAATGCACGAGTTTCTTGTCGAGTAAAAGCAAGTCTTGGTACAAAGAAAAGTTAATGCATGTGTTCATTTGCAGACATGTTCTTGTTGAAAATGGTCGAAACGAGAAATTTGTATTCACAACATATCCTAATGATGCAATGGCACCAGAAAGTATGGGGTTCTCAGCTATACAGGTTTGTAAAATTATTGTTTTAGCTTATTTAAATGTTAATTTGTTACAAATAACTTCTTAGTTCATGCACACAAAAAATGTTATTTTTTTGGTGGGGGTTTGTTGTTTCAATTTTGTTTTAGGGTTTGGCAATTGTATAACAATTTAATTGGAATGCAGTAAAAAAATTGTGGAAAAATCCAAATCAACAATGAGTTTTTCTTCTAGATTTTGTTTTTGCTACGATTTGTATAGAAATAAATAATAATAAGCAATAAAATGTTTTTATAGAGAAAGTGGGCATATCTTGGCATCGGCCAGAAAATCAAAGGTAAGAAAAATGCTCATAATTTCTTTAACCTCAATTGTGTAAAATAAACAGAAAATATCAGATAAGTTTTAAAAATCTTCATTTGTTTTCAGTTTCCAATTGCTCGAAATTCCCTGATGTGGAAGAATTGACGATTACAGTAGATTTCTTTCGTGCACAAAATGCCAACAACAAACTGTCGTTCAACACTGACGACATGTCAAGTTATTTTCTCAAGCAGTTTGCCCACTTTAATCATTCTGTCATGATTTCGCAACAGGTTAGTGTAACTTTGTATCATGCCTGTTTCCAAATGCTTTACTGTTTATGCCTTGATGTTTTTTAATCTATTGTGAACGCTATGGTTGTTGCCAGGGGTGGGATTTATATTTTTTGTCAGCCGGTTCTTTCCCAAAAGACATATTTTTCAGCCAGGTCTGTTACATAAAGTCCATTGACAGTAACCAGTAATGCAAACCGGTTCACTGATCTCATAAAATTTTATGAGACAGTTCTATAGAACTGGTGTGAACCAACTGAATCCCACCACTGCTTGTTGCCAATAAACAGATTTGAAAACCATTTTTAAATGCTCATTGAATTACATTGATCATTATGACGACTAAAAAACCTTGTTGTTTGCAGTTTCTGTACATTTTCCAAAGCACCCATTTGTTGTTTTCAATTAAATCAATGAAAGTAAATTCTCCTCACAAAAATGTTGGTGTTACAAACAAATCTACTAAAATCATTTTTGAATCTTCTCCAGAGTCACCCATCACTTTAACAGGTAAGGCCACAATTTATGGGTTCTTTAAATTGACTTTAGCTCCAGGGAGAACACACAACACATCTGTCTGTTAACAGGTAAATCGAGAAGTCGTGCAGGCCGAGGAAATATTATCAATCCAGATTTTGACTTTCGAAAGCTTGGCATTGGAGGTTTGGATGATGAATTTACAGAAATTTTTAGGTAGGTATAACAGGTTAAGGTAGATTTAACAGAGGTATAACAGATGTGCAAACTGCAGCTGAATGCCTGCATGGCTTTGTGCTGGTAGATTTGGTTGGTTAAATGCTGTGGTGGGATTCAATATTTTGTCAGTCAGTTCGCTGATCTCATAAAATTTCGTGAGACAGTTCTAAAGAACCGGTGCGAACCGACTGAATCCCACCACTGGTTAAATGTCTTGTTAGCAATCTTTACTTTAAACTGTTTAGTGCTTTTTTCAGGATTTTAGTCAAAACATTTATTTAAACTAGACAAAAACAATGCAAAAATAAACTGAAATTTGTACCTTTTTCCTGTAATAATCTGCTAACCAATTATTTGAAAAGAAAAATAATTAGATCCTTCAATAGAAACTTACCATCTTTGGAAAAATTATTTGAACTCTTCACCTGGCAAGTTTGTTTGGCCTGTCTAAATTCTAACATCAACTTTATACATAATTACTCAACTTGTTTGTTTTTGTTCAGACGAGCATTTGCTTCTCGAGTTTTGCCATCTGATGTCATCGAGCAAATGGGAGCAAAACACGTCAAAGGTATTTTGCTTCACGGACCTCCTGGTTGTGGAAAAACTTTGATGGCTCGACAGATCGGTAAAATGCTTAGTGCAAGAGAACCACAGGTAACATCTGACACCCATATAAGTAAAACGTATTTAATTTAAATGATTCCAATGTGATGTAGATTGTAAATGGACCAGAAATCTTAAACAAATATGTCGGTGAATCAGAATCAAATATTAGAAAGCTGTTTGAAGCTGCAGAGGAGGAACAAAAAAAGGTATGATGTTCACAATGTTCATATATCAGTTAAAAAAATACGAAATTAAAAATAGGAGGAACAAAAAAAGGTATAAAGTTTATAGATAATCTAAAAAAATAAAATATAACCATTGTGTTTTAATTATATTTTTTGGTCTCTGTTTCATTTTCCCCAAATATAATTATATGACAGAGCGAATCACCTTTTTATTTGCTCTTACTTGTTCTACAATCCTAAAATAAAACTTAGGCTCACATTGTTTATGAACACCAAACTTGCTTTTCCAAAAAATGGTCTCTTGAGATATACCTTCCAAAACCTCTGCAATAAGAGTTTGCTTTGGTTAAACACAAAGTTTCATGTTGTTGCAGTTGGGACTCAACAGTGGTTTACATATTATCATTTTTGATGAAATTGATGCAATCTGTAAACAGCGTGGAAGTGTACAGGGCGCATCCGGTGTTCATGATACTGTCGTCAACCAGTTGCTGTCGAAAATTGATGGAGTTGAACCACTTAACAACATTCTTGTGATTGGTAAAAAGATTAATATTTGTTACTAAACAACGATTTTATGATGAAATATGGTCTTTTTAGTTGACTTTGAAAAATTAGCTGTTATATGATCAGAGAATTTTTTATACTGCACAGTTTAAAAGGCACATGGCTCTTAACAAAATCAATTGGTCACATGCATGACTAGGGATGCGCCGAGCCGAGCCAGAACCCGAGTACTCGGTACCGAGCATCGCTATTTTTGATGCTCGGTGCTCGGCCGAGCAGTTGCACAAACTGACCCGAGCATTAAATTTGCATATTCATGCCCTGCTAACATACGAAACTAGTGTTCGAATGGGTGTCTATGAACAAAAACAAATGAATTTTCAAATGTATTAGATTGTGGAAAAACGTGTACTTCTGAGGCCTGTAACAGCTTAATACACCGCTGGTGACGTAAGAGGCCTTGTAGAGCTAAAATGTAGAAAGGGGATTTTTTGTGACGTCATAATGCACCGAGCATGCTCGGCCGAGCACCGAGCATTAACGTGAGATGCTCGGTGCTCGACCAAACAGAACATTTGCAGTTTTGGCACATCCCTATGCATGACCATTCTATCACCTATTACACTGTCGTTAAAAAATGTTTATGCCTTTCCGCTGACACAACAGACAGTTTACAATTCAATTTATGGGGTAAAAAATGTTGAATAAATTTTTAATATATTAACGCCTACTTAGACTGTAGTAATCTAACTTGCTAACTCTTTTTTATATTTGATCTTGTTATCCATATATGTTTTTTTATATTTTTTAGGAATGACAAATAGGCCGGATCTTATCGATGATGCCTTGTTAAGACCTGGCAGATTAGAAGTTAAGAAGGAAATTGGTAAGCTTTTGATGCAATGAGCCCTCAGCATGAAATTTGTATGAGACGAACATTTGTATAAACTGTTAGGCAAGTATGTGCTGTGAAATTATTCTAAGCAATTCACAAAATTGCAAACATTTTAGTTCATTCATATTTTATTAGTTTTTTTATTTGTCTCATACCACCTAGTATAATTTTGCAGTTTCCTATGTCACCAACATAGATTTCTAGAATGCAGAATGAGTAGCAATAAGCCTAATGTACCAGAAAAGATATTGATTTTGAAGTTGGTGCAAAACGTCAATAATTCCTTTGGATCCATTGTGTGCCACAAAAATCAATTCATCATACTGGCCTTTGGTTTCATAGCTTTGTTTATTGTAGTGAGGTCTGTTGTTTCGATCCCAAAGCAATGAAAACACAAACTTGAATACAAACATAAGTTTTTGTTGGAGATGTCCAATGCTACAACTTTAAATATCCTTTGTCTGTGAACTTGGTAATTGTATATATAGTACAAAAAGTTAGTTTTTTACCAGTCATTTTCTTACAAATTGTTTCCCTCTGTATATATCATTCTTACATTTTTGACCCACAAGATTGTCTCTCATTGAAAATTAAATTGTTTTAAGGGTTAGGCGTTGTTATGTGAATAAACACCAACTTTGTTCAGCTAATTTTTTGTGATTTTTTCGTCATTGTAATTTTTTTACTCTAAACAATCAACCAAATGCTTCTAAACAATTGCTTTAAAAAGTTCATTGTAATTTGTAAAGACAGGAATGAAATTTACAGTTTTTCCCTTAAGAGCAAATTTTCTGTTTACAAATGAGATGTACATTTTACAGGGCTTCCTGATGAGAAGGGAAGACTTGAAATTCTCCGCATTCACTCCGAGAAGATGATTGAATCACAGAAGCTAGCTGACGATGTGAATTTAAATGAAATCGCAAACCTTACCAAAAACTTCAGTGGTGCTGAACTGGCTGGTTTAGTTGGTGCAGCTCAGTCTTGTGCATTTGTTCGTCATACTAAGGTATGCTTAAGTATTAAAGTGCTCATTTTGTACTTGTTTTATGGATGTCCACAAATCTAGTTACTTTAAGGCATAAAACAGTATAATACTTGAGATTGGGCAAGCCCTTGTTCATGGCACCTGCTCTATAGCCGCATCACTGGTCAACAGTTACCGTAATTTTCCGTGTATAATGCGCAAAATTTAATTAATTTATTGTCCTAAAATCTAGGGTGCGCATTATGCATGGGTACAGCAATTTTTGAAGAAAATCTGCCTCTAAATAAAACTTGAAATCCGACCTTTCTTCTTGTTTGTTGTCAATCGCGCATCACATTTAGCCATCCTGCCCAACACACTTAGTCAGTAAAATTCATAATTGACGACACATCGTTTGATGCGATGGTGCAATCCTTGATGGTGTGTTATTGTCAAATACTGCACACTGCCCATTTAGCGACAACGTAAATGGGGTGATATCATTGCCGATATGCAACAGATCGAACTAAAATTTTGTATATAAGTTTGAATTTAATTATTCTGATTTTTATGTATTTTAATCTGATACATATTGAACTTCATTTGTGTTTTAAAAATAAAAATGTTCTCTGCTAGTATTAAGATCGGTTCCGCTTGAACGCGACCAGTAAGATCTCGTTTGCTGTCACGATGTACCCTACACAAATCCTAAACATTTTTCGCTATCGAGTTTGCGAGCGCATGCACAGTGATACTGACCGGCAGAATAACATCCGGTTGTTTCAAAAGATGATCTTTTTTCTGAAATAATTTTACGTTTACGGATTTAAGAGTAAAAATTTGGGTGCGTATTATACATGGGTACAGGCTTTTTTCCAGCATCGACATGCCATTTTTAGGGTGCGTATTATGCACGGGGGCGCACTATACTTGGAAAATTATGGTAACTGCACATGGAAATGCATTGAGGTTTCACTGCTATCTGGCCTGGAATTATTGACACAAACTTGCTAATAACATTTGTCCTCATGATGCAATGTGTGAATCTATGTTTTACAGGCTGGCAGCAAAGTTGAAGTGAACCTTGATACGATCGATGCATTGCAAGTTTGCAGAGCTGATTTTATGGCGGGTTTAGAAAATGATATAAAACCGGTAAGTGACAAAATCATTGCAAAACTGTTTGTTGTTGGTCAATGTATTTTCACAAACCAGTTGCACATCATTGAAATTTTCCTAAATTGCCTATACCTGCAGTTAATGGATTAGAAAAACATGCATGCAATATTAGATATGATAAACAACTACACATTAATAAAATATACAAAACATTTTAATTGTCTACAATGGCAATATAAAGACAAACAAGAAATAATAATAACAAATATGCTTTAAGTTATGAAGTTATTTGTTTGTGTCAATGCTTTTATAAACCAAATGTGCCTTTAAAATGAGTTTTAGTTTTGATCCAGAACTGCAGTTAATGCAGTAAGAAACATATTTAGTCCAGCCAATGGCTTTCCATGTTAATAGTAAGATTTTCATGTACTAACTTGTATTACATTACACCACAGGCTTATGGCTCTAAAGAAGAAGACGTAGAAAGGTACATGAGGAATGGAATACTTATGTGGGGTTCACCTGTAGAGGAAACATTGAAAAGTGGAAGTTTACTTGTCAATCAGGTAAAATAGATTGCGAGTCTTTATTGACAGGATGTATTACAAAGTTTTAAATTTAGAATTTTGTCGCTTACACAAGTACTTAACCCAGTCTTAAGTAGTCTGAATAGAAGTATTGTTGGAGACATGCTTGTTCATAATGAAAACATTTGTCGGACAAATGTAACATAATTAAAACAATGGAAAGATCAAAAATCAATCAAAATCAAAAATACAATCAAAAATCAATATAGAAGAGGCTTTGTGCAGTAAAAACTGCAAAATCCTTTTTTACAACTTGTATTATTATTTTTTTAAATAATATGACAAACATTAAATTTCGTTACAGTTCAGTCATACAAAAATCGGATACCATATCAATTTATAATAAAATTGTCGAAAATTTGCAGACCTTTGTTAATGAAAAGAAATAACAACTAATTTGTTGTGGTGAACCAGGTTCGAAACAGTGACAAGACACCACTGGTTAGTGTATTACTTACTGGTGCAGTAGGATCGGGTAAAACTGCACTCGCAACGAGGATAGCTGTCGATTCAGGATTCCCCTTCTTGAAGATTTGCTCCCCCGGAAATCTGGTCGGATTTTCTGAGTCAGCTAAATGTCAGCATTTAAAGAAGGTGGGTTTTGTGGCGAAGGATGCAGCTGAGTAAAATGCAAATATTGACTTGATAGTTGTTTACTTGGGGGTAAAGACATTAAATAATTCAAGTTCCCCTGGTGGTTTTGTTGGTTGTTTTGCTGTCAAATTTAATTTGTAAAGAGACAAAAATAAAATTAAGGCTTAAAAATGAAAAGTTCGAAATATATTTTTTCTGCAAGGTTTAGTTAGTTTTCATCAACATAAACTTATTTGCTTTTGGCTTTAAACTGTTTAAAATTTTAAGGCCTTGAGAAAATCAGAAATCATATTTTCTTATTTCAGGTGTTTGATGATGCATACAAATCACAATTAAGTTGTGTTGTTATTGACGACATCGAAAAACTGATTGGTGAGTGGAATATTATTTTAAAGACTATTTGAAAAAAAATTATCAGGGTTGCTCATGGGTTCATACGAAAAACTTGGTTGTAACTAAACTTTACACCACCATAGAAATCTCACTAATTTTGAAAATTTTGTTGTAATAAAGCACAGTAAAGTGGGATTTGTCTTCATGACTCAAAAAAACATTATCATCTTCTCATTATTCAGAATACAACCCGATTGGACCTAGATTCTCCAACATCGTCACACAAGCCATGATGGTTCTTTGTAAAAACCTTCCACCCCTGGTAAGTAGTCTACGATTACACAAATACGCACATATGCATTATTAACTCGTCTTGTCTATTATTAATGAAAAACTGTGGCCTAATGAGCCAGGATTAGCACATGAGTGTGCCTCAACTGTGACCTGTGTCATACTGCAGTTATAAATCATTCATGCAATCTCTGTTGGGTATTTAGCTGATGTAAAAGAATGCCAATTTCTCGAATTTAGGCAAATTATCCCTTTATTTATTTTGGCTTTTTTCAGGTTCACACTTTCAGTAAAAATTGCTTTCGCCAGCAGTTTTATTGTACAAAAAAATTAGCTGCTATTGACACTAAATAGTGTCTATTGCCACCATTGTTAAACATTTCATTTTTTTTTATTTTTGTTTAGTTTACTTGTGTTCAACAACTGTATGAACATGTATTTTAGTGTCAAAATTGATAGTTAAACGTTTTATTGTGTTATTTTTGTTTTTAATATAAACCAAGTTGTTCTAATTTTCTATTTTGTTAAACTTTTTATGTATGGTCTATCTGTTGTTATGTTTATTTTGCATTCACATAAAATTCACACTGCAAAATTTGTAAATTTTATGATTAAATTAATCAATTAATAATAATTATTGATGCCTAAACCTGAATGCCATTTAACCATAGATCTACACATGGAAATGTAATGAATTATTTACTTGAAGAATTAAAAGCAAAAAATGTAATAAATTGCAGGGTCGCCGCCTTCTTGTCATTGCAACGTCCAGCAATCGAGATGTGATACATGAAATGGGAATGGATAAATCGTTTGATTCACATATTCATATAAAATGTCTATCTAATGAGTCAGAAGTCATGCATGCTTTAGAGGTATGCTTAAGCAAATATTATTGTTATGAAAGATAAAAAAAAGTCCAATTTTTTGGCAAACATAGTATTTAACAACTTGTTAATTGTACGTAAAGCTACAAGTAAATGGAGGGAAATGCACCTATTCATAAACCTATAAAGTTTTTTTAGAACCCAAACTTTCCTTTTTCAATTATCGACACTTCCACAGAAGATTTTGCAAATAAACTCAATGTAACTCATTATTATTAGTTGACATGAAATTTGTTTCTATATTTTTTTGTATTTGACAAGAAACAGACCAGCCATTATATTTGTATTCATTTGAAAATGACATAAGATGTGTCGAAACATTGTTTTTAGACAAATATGTTGACTTGTTTATTTCTTCAAAATCTTTAAAACCGCACAGTTCTTTGTATTTGCTTTACTATTTGTGACAACTAGAAACAACAACTCAGACACCTGTTTCTTTTCACAGTCTCTTGATGCTTTCACCACTGAGGAGAGATCATCCATTAAGAGAAGTCTGTCTGGTCGTAAACTGTGGGTTGGTATTAAGTCACTGATCCGAATGGTTGGAACCGCAGAACAAGCTGAAGATAATATGAGAGTTCCAACTTTTATTGCACTTCTCGAAGATGAAGGAGGGTAGGTGTATGATTTCTATTATAAATAAGTCATGGAAAATGTTTGTTTGGAGTATATATATAGACCAGTGCTATTTAACCAAGGTACTCACTTCTCGTCATTAGAATTGGAGAGCAAAAAATAAAACAAAAATCTATGCAAAATAGTTTAAGCACTAAAAGACAAAATGTATTTCAAAATATTGTTTGTAAATTCTAAAAAAAAACTTTATTGTTATTGTTTTTTTGCAGGATGCAGTAGAGCATTACTCAAAGAACAGCTGAATCAAAAAATAATTTTTGTCATTTTGGAAATTTGTGATTTTAAAATATAAAGCACCAACCAATGGAAAAAATTCAATGTTGCAACAAAACGAAATAATTTTTAACTCAAATGAACACCAATATTTGGAATTATTGTTTGTTTGAACAAATTTCATTCTTGGTTTGAGAGGTCCTACAAGAGACTGGGAAAAAGTTTTCTTGAAATTCATTGTGTTGGTTGAGTATTTAATGGAGGTGCATTTTTGTTAAGTGATGTTTCTGCTATCCACGTTTGTTGTCTAATTTAATCCAACATGTTTCCACATCTGCTAAAACCCCACTAGTTACTTGCTGGAGTTTTCATATTCGTGGTAGAATTTTTTTGTTGTGTAAAACAAATAGCAGAATTTACGGAACAGTTTGGCAACATAAAGAAACGCATGATGTAATTTTGCTTTTGATTTCAAATTAGACAAATAATCTTTTTTAATGTATTATTTTGAAATTGTCAACTGGGACTTTAAATGACATACCTCATTTTCAGTCCTTGGAATTATTCAAAAAGGTCCAGCATTAGTCATTGTTTACAAAAGCAAGTACGTCTTCGAGTTTCAAATATTTAAAATTGTATAGGTATGTCGTCGTTCGTTCGTTTGTTTTTTCAATCGTATTGGTTTCTATAGATATCACGATTTACTTGTAGACTGTGCAATAAAATATTGTTTCCATAAGTTGGTGGTTTTGTCATTTCGACTACGAATCAACCAGTGGTGGGATTCACTTTTTTTGTCAGCCGGTTCTATCACAAAAGTCATATTTTGGTTCGGTTACAAAACCGGTTCCCTGATCTCATAAAATTTTACAGAACAGGCTGAATCTCACCACTGGAATCAACCATATTGTTATCTGATTGAAAACATTACGACAGGTTGAGGGCGCATATAATGTTACTCATATGTGTGGACGTCCAGGTACGTTAAAACGTATGTTGAGCACAATATTGCTCACTATGCACTCGGGGAGCACGTATGCCAAGAAAATTCATGTAACTTAGCTAATTTGGTCGATAGATAATTTTGCAAACAGCAATAACCAGGTCACTAACGGTTTAACTTACAAAAGCAGATGAATGTAAACACATTTTTTTGGTTTGGAACTATTTTAAACGGAAACTGTTAAAAATGTATCGAAAACTTTCGCATGTCCCGGACAACGCATAATTTTAAAAAAGAACTGTTAAAGTTACGTTTCGTGAAAATAACGTTCGGTGATGCAAAAGCATGCGAGCAGTGATTTGTATTGTGAACTTGTCTAAAAATTGAACAATTTGACAAACATTGACTTTTAACAGTTACTTACGCATGAGGTGAGGATATTTTGCAATGTCTCGTGTAAGCAGATTGTTATTACATTCTACACGTGTTTGTTTGGTGCGACAGCCAATTGTTACGTGTAGAAGAAGCTTTATTGCTTCGTCAAATCGTTTTCAAACTCAGGAAGCTGTGTCAGAAATTTCACCACCGCAATTGGATAACGAACCAAAGCTTTACGAACCCAAAATTGTGCAACTTGTGGACGAGATCTCCAAACTAACATTGCGTGAAGTAACAGACTTGAATGAGCTGCTAAAAAGCACTCTTGGTATTAAGGATGCCCCGGTTATGGCTGCTGCATCAGTTGTAGCTCCACAGGCAGAAGATGCTGAAGGAAACAATGAAGAAGACCAAGGAGTTGTTGAACAATCTGAATTTACTGTTAAGTTGACCAGTTATAACGCCACCAGCAAAATTAAGGTGATTAAGGCGATAAAGTTGATTTTGCCTGAACTTAATCTTGTGCAAGTGAAAAAGTTTGTCGAAAGTGCGCCGTGTGTGCTGAAAGAAGAAGTTTCAAAGGAGGAATCTGAACAAATTAAAGCAGATTTAACCGCCGCTGGAGCCCAAGTGGAAGTGGTGTAGAAACATTTTTAAAATACGCCAAAAACAAAAGATACAATGTACACTGCATATTGTACATGAGCATAAACTTCATGCAGTTCTTGGACAATAAAACAAAACTTGCAAGCCAATGGTTTGTCTTTCCCATAAATGACAATACAGTTTCAAAAAATGTGGAGTATTATGTTTGGTTTTCCAAAAAAAATTGTAATAATGATGTAACATAAGTGTCCAATTTTTGCTGAAATGTGATGTAACAGTTTCTAACATCTTTGTTTAGTCTGAATAAGCAGTAAGCATGGTTGTGTGTAAGTTTTTTCAGCAGGGAAAATGCAAGTTCGGAAATCGATGTCGCAACGAACACATTCGTGATGGTGTCTATCAAGGTGACTCATTAACACATTTTTTGTAAACTTTTCTTGACCTTTTTAATTCTTTGGCCTCTTTTTTGTAATGTACATTCTTTAATGTTTTTTATGCCCTATTCATTTGTTGTAAAATTAAATTTGAAACCCAATTCTTACATATTCTTTGAACTAAAAAAAATCAAGCTATCTTTGCTTTTGAATCAATTGTTTATTAAAAACTATAGCTTTGAAACCAGACATCATATGTTGTGTCTTTATGAAATCTTAACATTTTACTTGTTTGTTAAGGTGGCGAAAGATCGAGGTCAAACTATGGCAGAAACACCCAGGAAAACTATAGACAAGACAATCAGTATCAAGGTAATGTAGGTTGAGCATATGCTGCATATAATTGATTATGTGTACTGCTTGCAATGCTACCATGATTACTGCTTTCCCTGTTAGGGTTTGGCATACATATGTCAGTTGGCCAGTTTAGCTGTAGCAATTAGTGATGCACCGAAGTTTCAGTTGGACGAAACATTTCCGAACTTTTTTGAAAATTCGTCCGAAACCGAACTTTTTGATTGCTTGGAATTAATACCTAAACTTTCATTTTCGCCAATATGAAACATCACAAATTAGCTATTTACCTATAAGATACGAGCCATTGTTGTCTGCAAAATATATTTTTTCAAGTTTAGAAAAGCTTTTGCATTGTGAATGTGATTTTGGTTTGTCATAATTGAGTTCACTTGCAACAACAACACAAGGTTCAGTTGAAAACATCCATAAGAACGGGATTTTAGGTTCAGCCTTATGGCCAAATATTAGGTTTCGGCCCGAACCTTTTTAGGTGGGTTCAGTGCATCACTAGTAGCAATCATATTCCACCAGTAGCATCTTCATTTTTTTGCACCTTATACGATTGCAATGTTGTAAAGCTATTCAAGCTTGATGCAATTGTGTTGGTCAAGCAAAAACTGGACTTTAAAATCATTGCAATATTTTTTTTCCAGGTGATCGAGGTTATCAATCCGGTTTCGGCAGAAATTCACAACAAAATTCTCGCCAAGATGGGTTCCGTGGTACGTTTGTTTGTTTAAGTTGTAGTTTTATCAATGTCAAAATATAATTTTATAGAAAACCGACAACAGAACAATGATTATGGAAGAAATCAACAACAAGGCAATTTTGGTGGACAGGGTAGAAATCAAAATCAAGGTATTATATAAAAGTACAAGTATTGAATGAAAAAAAACTGAAATTCAATGTTTTTAGATGACTACAGCAGCCCTTTTATGAGAAATAATCAACAGCAACATCAACAACCTAAAAAACCAAATCAAGATAGGTCAGTTTTTTCTTCTGACAAAATTTTTTAACAAAAATTTTTGGGTGCCTACACCATCCAGTACCAAGCAGTTCTACAATAAAATTGCTTTTTTGTATTAGATTAGAACATACCTATTGGCTTGTTAATAGGCTGTTGCTGCAAGGCACACTGTATTATGAGATTTTTATCAAAAAATAACTGATGTTTGCATGTTATTAAAAGAGCTTTGTGTTTCATAATGTGCCGTTATCACAATGAAGGCACCCATATGGGACATCAAAACAGCGGTTATTTGTAATAAAAAAGTGCTCAAAAAGCAAACATTTTTAATACTAAGGGTTTGTATTTGCCAAAATTCAACATTTCACAATATTTGGTTGTTTAGGTTCCACTGGAGCAAAGGGTCAACCAACAAATTCAGCGCCTTAGAAAATGCCCCAAACGATAATAACTTTGCTTCTGGACAAGCTGAGGATGAAGCAATGATCAAATCGATACAAGATGACATGAAAGTTTGGGTGGAGTCAAAAATGTGGCCTTACTCTTGTTATTACTGTTCTAAAGGAAAGAAATGCATAGAAGGTAAAAGGTGTAAAATATTTGTTTCGAATGCTGTGTTGGGAACCTTCATTTTACCTATAATCAGTTGATTTGTTTTCTTGGCAGGCAAGCAATATGTAAGCATACAGTGAGTCTGCTGTCTAGCTGCCTGTCTGAATACAATAATGCTGTTTTATTTTATATTTGATATTCTTAACTTTGGTAAGGGGCAATTCTTGGTCAGATAAACACATGGTTGAGACAGGGTTAGAACCAGCAACCCTGTGAGCACAAAGCAGATGAATGTACCAATAGGCCATATTTTTGTCTATGTTTATGCTGTGCTGATATAATTATGTTGTTTAAGGTCTTCCTGATATACAACCAGAGGAATTAAGAGTTTTGTTTCTTCTACATGGAGAGGAGGTTTATAAAAGTTTAATACAACAAGTGGACATGATGTACAACAAGTTAGTACAAAAACTAATTTAATGCCATGGAACCTTATTGGTGAAATAACATATTTTTGAAGGAGAAAAGATGAACTATTTATAATGATGAATGATGTGAAACAAGCGATATTGTCTGATATGAATAACTCTGTTGCATCAAACCCTTCGTCTTGTCTGACTATTATGTCAATGTATGGGCAAGGTGTAGGTGAGTTATCTTTTCATTTACCAGACAAGTATGTCTCAAAATGATTGAAATAAAAGTCAGAATACAAATAATGCTATACACCGTCCAAATATGTGGCAGTAAAATAATAGCTGTTTTCTTGATAATGTTCCACTCAACAAACTGGAGTGCTGTAAGGAGGCCACATTAGATCATACAGGTAATGTTTTGCCACCAGCTGCACTGATGAGACCTCATTGGTCCAAACAGTGTGCATTGTACCTGATGAAAACTTATTAGTCACCAAAGGGCACATATTGTTTTCGCAGTGCTTTCTACTGGCATTAAACATATTGTAATAAAACCTGTAATGTCATGTTGCGACAGATTGGTCAACTTACTGATATTTTTATGTTGTAGATTTTAAGCAGAAGGGTGCAACTGTACCCCCTACACAACCTCCTTCTTTGCAAGCTGACCCCCAGCCCTTGCCTGCGTCTTTGCCCACACCTGAACCCCAAAATAACCCCCAACCTTCTGGGTCAGTTACTCCAGCACCTGAACCCGCCAAACCAAAAGTAGTCGCTGTAGCGAATATATTTAAAAACGCGCCGCCGGTCTCTGTGGCGCCTCAAGCGGAAGACACGAGGTACACGAATCGTGAAATTTTGACCGACGAAGAATTGGAACAGTTCCAAAATGAGAGATTCACATTAGGGGAAATCCCAATGAGACCACCGCCGAAGGAAATGTGCAGATGACGTCACTTTTTTCGTTTGTTGAAGAGCAGTATTTATAATATTTGCAATAAATTTGTCGTATTTTTTTATTCTTTGTACAGTTGGCATTTATAGACTGATTTTTTTTTAAACGGGTGAGTATAGCCTGTTTATGAAATGTCAAACGGCCTGTTGCAGCAATTCTCAACCTTAAAGTGATCGCGTTCGGCCTGGCGACTTTTTTATTGCTGCGTACCACCTAAACCAGATATTTAACAATTTTTGTGCGCTCGACATATACCGGCTATATGTTTTTTTGAAATATAGTTAGCCTATTCATGGGTCGTCGTTCGGTCTACTGCAGTGGGTCTCAACCTTACCATCTGACGGCTTTTTATCGCTGCGTACCAACCTATAACAGACGTGGGCAATTTACGGCCCGCGGGCCACATCCAGGCCGTTGGCTGTCCCTGTCTGGCCCGTGTGAGGTCAAGTAATTAAGGAAAAATAGGCTCATTTATGCTGTGTGTGTGAAATACGGCAGTGTTGTTTTTATTTTAAAATATATTTTGCCATGTTTTTTTATATATATTCACGTAGCAACGCACAACAACTACAAGTGATGCTGGGTAAAGTCGATATAAACACAAGTTGTCCACCCAATGTTACGTGATATAGCCTGTGTTGTCGAAAAAACAGGAAGAATAGCAAAAAAATATAAATTGTCTGATTTTTACAAACTGGAAAGCGCAAAACGCAAATTTGATTTGACAAATTAAATAAAAATTTCGAAAATCTCAATGCAAATATTTACAAAATACTCTTATTCTTTTAATCACAAATATATATTTCAATCTTTAAATGATGAGGAAAATTAGTACTGAGCAGATTTCAGTTCATGTTATTGTTAGTTCGGCCCTCCAACACAAGTCAGTTTGCTTATGTGACCCTCTTTGAAAATTAATTGCCCACTCCTGCTATAGATAGAGCAAGTAGTTGTTTTAAAATCTCTAAATTGCTATTTTCTGAAATAGAATAATACCGACAACTATAAAAAATAAGTATAGAATTTGATATTTGTTCTTTATATAACTTTACTTTTCCTGCATATTAAGTGTTTCATTTGAATTCAATCTCTGTCAAACAACATTAAGTCTTAAACTTTTAACATTTCAACCCAGAATTCGGGCTTGGGTTTCTTCAAAAAGCGCGCTTAATTTGGGCCTGACCTTACACCAGCGGTTCCAACCTTTCTGGTGCCGCGACCCCTTAAAACAGTTCCCAAGTTGAGGTGACCCCACGCATAGGCGCCGAGTTTTACAAAAATGCAAGGTGGTGGATTTAAATTATGACGTCACTAATGCGTGCAACCAAACGAGCTCCAACTCAAAGCCCAATATACTTTTAATAAAAAGCAAAGTTCGTCAATTTTAACAAAAAATTGTTTTTAAAATAATATTGATTTGGAACAATTCGCTTTAACGTTTTTTTGGTTTAGCAATGTTTAGAAACAGTTTCGTCAAGTCGTTGCTTTTGTATCACCCAAAGTGACCATTTATTACAGAACAATCGCATTGTACACCATAGTGGCCAATCATTCACTGCCAACAATTGTGTGTTTGACGTCATACAAGTAAGGCACCAACCAAACTAGTTGCTTTTTCGTCAGCACGCTTGTTCAAAAGCAAAACTGTTCCCAAATTTGTTCAGATTTTACGGTGTTTCGTAAGATACCGATACAAACAAACCCAAATATCCACGGTGTTCGCCACCACCCCGCCGCCATATTATCGCGAGAATACAAAACAAGTTGGCAGGTTCTGACTTAATGATTATGTGAATGCAGTATTATTACGTAATAATACCAGGCAATATTTAGCATTTTGTGAAAACGATTAAATCTTCGAAAATTAAACATCCACCCCAGATGTAGTTACTAGTTTACATACTTTAAAAAACAATGAAGGGAAGGAATGTGGTGCCCAGTTCTTTTGTTTTTTATTTGTTAAATTAGTCTATGGCCTAAAATGAGTTGGGAGCCATTCCCTTCGGCGACCCCAGGCAAATTGTCAGGCGACCCCAGTTGGGGTCGCGACCCACAGGCTGGGAACCGCTGCCTTACACAATGCGTCAATATATTTTGAATAAATTTAACTAGCTAAATAGTTAGTTGCTGGACTTGACCTTCTGTCAAACCGACCTTAATAGGCTAGTCCTGTTCAAAACCAATTTTCTATTGTGTTTGTTGTCTTGGTCTTTCCCGAGTCTTCACTGTATAGGCTGGTCAACAAACTTTTGGGCCTAAAAGGGTTTCTCAAAAACGATTCGGGTCGGGTTTCGGACTCCAGTTTCAGGCCTGTTTACCACTCTGTCTCAACCAAAGTACATTTGCATTATCCACGTTTTTGCGTTAATAAAGTCACACCGTTGTGTAACAATTTCCGACTCGGTGATTGTTCAAGTTGCTATGTTGTCCTTCACGATGAGAAATAAACACAGTGGTGGAATTCAATTTTTTGTCAGCCGGTTCTATCACAAAAGCCATATTTTTTAACGGGTTCTGTCACAAAAAGTCTATTGACACTAACCAGTAATGCTAACCGGTTCGCTGATCTCATAACATTTCGTGAGACGGTTCTGTAAAACCGGTGCGAACCGGCTGATTTCCACCTCTGCATACAATCATTTACACCAGTTGTAAACAGTCAGCTGTTTTATTACACCCAAAACACATTTTATTTGGTGATTGTTTGTTCTTCATCTTTAGTCCCGCAATACCCGTGAGCTTACAGGCTTGGCAGATGTTAAACACTGCAAAAAATCAACGATTTTGAATTTAACGGACGATCAATGCCCAAAATTTTAAAGCGATAAAATAGTGAATTTTAGGTAAGAAATTTGCTTACGTATTGTCAATGAAAAGTCAGCGCAATTCTCGAGGCAGTAGCATGTCCACTGTAAACACAATATAAACATCAACTTTAATCAGTAATCCAGTAGTTGTTAAATTTGCGACTTTGCACACCTAAAGCGGGTTTCCTAACAAACTTCATGCAGTCAACCATGACTACGGGCACGAATTTACAACCCAAACGCAGGTTTCCTTACAAGCTTTGTCGTATCTGCCATGGCGCTTGTTACCTGCACGGTATTGCACGCTAAAGTCCGGTCCCCTAACAAGCTTTACGTAAACAACTATAGCTACTGGCACAAATTTAATAACCGAAACGAGAGTTTCCCAACGAGCTTTGTGCAGTCAAACATATACGTTGTTACTAGCACTGACCGCAATAGACTGGTGTCCCAGCAAGATTTTTTTTTCTGCAAAGTATTAGCAGTTAACACAAGCTTACCTTTGCTGTAGCTGAATGACTTGTCAAGACCAAGGCAACAACAAACAACATCAAACATGTTTTAGACATTACTGATGATTTCTTCATACTGTTTCTGTGCAGATTCTTGGTTGATCTCTCTTTGTCGGCTTCTAAACGATATGAACATATCGCATATGGGGGCTTTAGCAAAAAAGAAGATTTTTGTACAAAAACTGCAACCACGCGAAAAACAACAACAATTGATGACAAAAATGAAACCTAAGCATTTCTGACTTCCTCCAGTCGTAAGTGATAGCTTCGTAGCTGTATGTTTCCACATAAGGTTTTATTCTATTTGATAGTAAATTCTCTACTAGCACCGTATTGTAACTTCTACTGTAAAAAAAATGGTAAAATAAGTCTGACAAACTATTATTTTAACCACCTCAATAACTTTTACCATGTGGTAACTTAAATTGTTATCCTTGCTTACAAAGAAATTAATAACGGGTGGTACTAAATACCGTATGTTACCGCATTAAACCAAGAGTTGTGTGGAAAGTAAAATGCAAGCCCTAACACGGGTAAATGAGACCAGATTCTAGTATTATTTCAATTACAACCCTCACCCCAGCCCGAGTAGCTCTTACCGTCGAAAGTATATATTTGTGTCCATTGAACTGCTTACCATGTAATAACATGCCTACAGAAATATTACATTCTTACCAGTTTAAAAGCTGTCTGACTTGATAAGATATAAATTTTTCAGTAGTAGTTGTTTAAACCAGATTACGTTTAGTCAGACACAATTGTCAGTGCACTGTTAGCTTGTATAGGCTTGACGTTTTGGGTATCGCCAATAGATCTTTGAAGTTTGAATGTCACGCATTAAATAATTGATACCAGAGTTGTAAACGGGCCCGAAAACTCGGCCCAAACCCGAATCGTGTTTAAGATGTCCGTTTAGGCCCAAAAGTGTGATTGACAGTCCTGCACATTAAAGCTTTAGGAAAGACCAAGAGAACCAACACAATAGTCAATTGGTCTTGAACAAGGCGTGTTATGGCTGTTTGACGTTAGGTCAGGTCCACCAACTGGCTACTAAGCTAGTTAAATTTAACAAATACTGACACAGAGTGTAAAGCCAGGCCCGAATAAAGCTCGTTTTTGAAGAAACGTAAACCCGAACCCGAACCCGAACCCGAACCCGGCCCGACTTACAGGCGTCGTATGTCCTTCACAAAAACAAAAATATCCCATTCTCTGTAGAAACTGTAGCGTTCTAAATTTCCCGCTGGATGATTCTCGCATGGTGGCGGTAGTGATCTTCATTGGCGTTGTATTCTCTGTTCGCAACAAACAAGGGCACAAAAATATCTATGTTCGGACACTCACGGGTTGATACTATGTGCTGTGTGGTTAATATCCTAACACAAAGAAATGATTCCAGTGCTTTTTCGAATAGCATTTTGATATGGTTGTTTTGCTTTTTCGATTTTTTTTAAATCTCTGGCAATTTATTTGGCCAATCACTCGTTCTAGTTAATCTCCAGGTTTTTGTGAACGCCCTTGCTGACTTTAAACACTGAGATAAATCTTTACGTTACATTACAATGTGACCTTAGATTTCACAGTTAAGGCGCTGTTTTGCATCGTACCATTGTTGCGGTTTTTATTTGACTTTTGGAGAAGACCATTGCAAACAATGTTCCAACGTTATCTGCCAAGATATCTGACTGTTTAGCGCGAGCGCCTTTGAACTTGCAACTTCGTAAAAATCAATAAAAATAATTCAACAGACAAGCACGGTGAGTTCATTGCCAGAAGAACGAATTTATACGTTGCCCGCCCACCCAGGATTAAAATGAAACAAACGTTTGAAGTATATTTCCTGATTAAGTAAATCGGCCTCATAGTATTTTGGAGGAAAAAATTGTCAACATACTCATCAAGCTTGTTAGTATATAAAACCATTTCTAACTCTGTACTGAACTACTTGTCGCTGCGCTTGACTGATTAAAGTTGGTTAGGGAACCCTCTGCTAGAATTTTAAATTTGCGGACATTTTTACTATTTCCTTAAAATAAAATTTCTGCTACAATTTATTAATTTGATTTTTCGATGTGTTTTCTGCAAAACAATTTACGGTCGGACGAAAAAATTTCATGCATCGACTGTTTATTTCGCTTGACTGCGCACGCACGTGTTACGGAAAGGCAGTGAGGCATAACGCCCTGGCCACTGGCAAGTTTAAAAAGAAAATCATGTTTTGTGAAAGAATACGGTTCCCAAATTGAAAGTTTTTACGCAAAACTAAAAAGTATGATGCAACAAAAAAATACACATATCATATATATAGAAGCGAATTTGGGCAAAAATATAATTTTTCTTTCATATACTTTCATACGAAACTTAAATTTTTTTTCGTAAATGACAACAGAAAAAATAGAATAACAAATATAATACGAACATGAGCAAAAAATCGTAGCATAAAATAGGCTTTTTTGAGAGAAATGAAAAATTACAACAGAATATAGGCAGTAAATTGTCGAGAGAAAATAATGCCAGCAAAAGTATCTTGGGTCCTTATGACGTAAACAATGCTATTATTTTGGAACAATCTATACTTGGCAATACTTCCGGAATGTTGATGACCCGGACTTTGTCCTGGGAGTAGGGATTTACGTTGTTTCTATTTTGGCAAAGATAATTTCGTAGAAGGCAGCAAATAAAGTGCAGGACACCGGGGAAGAAAAATAAACGAAAATTGAAACTTTGACGAAATCTCAGGACTGTGCAGTAACTGGTGATGAAATGATAAAATGTGAAAGTTAGTTTTTGGCAAGAATGGCGCCACCTAATGTGCAAGCGACGTGGCTTTCTCCTTTGTTACGTCACGAAGCGCTTCCTTCCATTGTTACGTCACCAAGATCGGGCACAAGGGCCACCGGAAACGACAATCACACTTGGATTGCTTGTTTGCGAAATGTCGTCCCGCCAAAAATAACCCGGGCGCGTGCCGTGTGCAAAACCCGCCTGTCAATCAAATCGTCCGCTCTCGAATCCCTCTAGTGGAAGAATGTTTGCATAGAGCTTGAGCTTTGGTGCGCGGCAAGGTCGAAACCGGTGAAGTTTTGGTGCGGTTGCTGCTGCTGTTGTTGTGGATGCTGGTCACCATGGATACGCGCATGTGTGGTCACGTGAGCGATGTTGACGTTGTGATTGGCTGATGTGGTGGTCAGGGGACACGTGGTGCTGGGAAGGGGTTGGATCATAGGACTGGGCTTGCTTTGGTTGACTGATGGCTTATTCGACGATTTGGTCTTGGATGGTTTTCGTGGTCGGTCGATTCGAACAACTAGAAAGAAAAAAGTAAAATTAAGTAAAGAACAATTGGAAAGATATTGCATAAACCAAAAAAGATAAATCAAGTATTTAATCGTCTGTTTTAGTGATAATTTTTGTGCAATTTAATCAAGTGTTTGTATATATTGCATATGAAAATGTATTTATGGTTTGTATTTACACACCAAATTGTTTTTTTATAAATATTTGTGAGTTTAAAAAAATATTTTCTTAGCACAACAATGATTGGTGGGTTTTGGGCGCTTAAAACCGTAAATAAAATTCTGTGTCGTATCACTTAAACATAAGTGTCCCAAAATTTTGTAGCCATGCATCGATAACCGGTCTTTGCAAACAGGACGCGCATATTTTCGAGTCCAAACATTACAAAGGTGATAGGTTAATCTCATAATTTGGCGTTCAATCAGGATGTAAAATAAACAAAGCTGGCTGCCGTCTATGGGAACAAACGAAAACGAACTCGCGTGAACCCATTACGTCGCTTGAGGTCATGACATTGACCGCCACGTCATAATGTTGCATGAACGTCACAAACAAAAACAGGTCATGCAGGTATTATACTGCTTGGGTCCCTAAACTCCAAACCTGTGAACAGAATCGTTTCAGCTGCACGCTGACATGAAAATACGTGTTTATTGCCAATTTGCTACGGTTCGTTGCAACGATTACTACTTTACTGGTGCGTCAATGGTTTTAGGAGCACTAAAACTTTCTCACGAACACCGCGTAACATTTCTGCTGTGAGGATAATATTTTCACAGCGATGCAAGGTGTATTGTTGAACCCTATGCTTGGATTTGTTATATGTTGCCTGTAAACGTGTCAACGCCAGCTGTACTTGTGGTTGCATCTGTTTTAAGGCCCTAAAAATCGCTAAAGCTTTGTCAAAGGGTGGGAATTAACTAACAACAAAGTGTATAAAATGACAATAGATTGAAACCGTGTGAAAATGTTTGTGCAAAATAAAACATTTATATTTCCCCTATTAAAGAAAAAACAGTTTTCGCAGGCAGAAAAATTTTTATGAACGCCAACGTACTTTTTTTCCACCACGTATTTTCACATCCCCCATAATTTTATCTTTATCCTGAAAAAGATCGCGCCCGCCACATTTTCATTTTCCAGTCGGCGTTTCCCGAACCTAATTGTAGTTTTCAGGCGGAAGCCATTTCTCCTTAAGCAAGGCGCTGTAATTCCAAACCAAGCATAGTTTGGACGAACTATAAACTGGAACTTGGCGCTTTAATGACGCGGAATTCGTCTTTCATTGTTTCGTCACAATCGAGCCATTCTCCGCAGCGAATCGCATGAGTGATTTTGACCTTGCGTGTGTGCGTTCATGCTTATCGTACGTGACTACAACGCTTTCGGATGACTCACTTTGCGTAAAATTCGATCTCACCGCCGCAAAAAAATCGCTGTGTTTATTTTTAACCGACATATGTTGCGTTTTTGTGAAGAAAGTCACTTTATAGCGATTGGCGTTTCGTGAAATTCGTGTGAATTTGGTAAAATGAGAAAAACCGCAACATCGCTTAAATGGAATGTTAGAGAAAACCCAAACGTGCTATTAAAACTTGAAAATAGATTTTTGATTGCTGATTCTGTTACAAGTCAGTTTGTACAAAATTAGACATGAACAATTTGCCGAATATATGAATTATGAGAATTTAAGTGTATAAATATCACACAGTTGTAAGAAAGCATAGCAGTTTAAAAGAAATTTTACTATTCGTAATCAAAAACAGAAATTAAACGCAATAACAGACTTTAGTACTTCAATATTAATGTTTTCATTCTCAAATATTCGATTTTAATAGCACTTCCATTTTAACATAGAATTTCTATGTGTCAAAAACGGCCGCGTTTATAGAATTTTCAAAACAGGTCAAACTGGAACACGGAATTTGTGTTTTTTGGCAGCACAAGTCTTTGGGCTTCTCGCCCAGGAAAGACCAAACCGCGTAACAGTTACGATAATCACAACGATTGGAGCGTGATAAAGATCAGCTGGCGAATACCCAGAAGAAATATTTCTCCTCAATATAAATCGCGAAGCCTACTTTATTCAATACACATTCCTATGCCGCCATTTATTCATGGAACCGTTTACCAAAAACGGCTACTTCGGTTACAATTTATTTTTAATTCAATTTACTTTTTAGATTTTTATCATGTGTACCCTAAAATAATAAAATTGCATTTGTTCGAAATATGTTGCAAAGTTTAAGCGGGTTTGCGAGTCAGCTTTGTCCAGTAAGTCGTAAAAAATGTTTTAAACTTTTTCTGACGTTAAACACAAAATTGGTATTGTTTGAAAAATAAATAAATAAATCTAATTTGTTTAAAAATTGCTAAAAATTTTGTATTGTTTTTTTTCATAACTCACCGTTTTTTATCATTCCAACTGAGATGCACTTCTGGTATCTGCAGTACGGACAATGTGTGCGGGTTTTCTTGTCGATCGGGCAGTTCTTGTTTCCGAGACAGACGTATTTTGCGTCCTTTTGGACCGAACGCTGTAAAGAGCAAAAAAAACATAAAAATCTGGTTTTGCACGCCTTTTCACGCCCACACAAAAAATCACAGTCGGATGTGGCTGCACCTGCATTGTAATTTGCGTCAAGAGAGCAATTTAACGTACCTTGAAAAAACCTTTACATCCCTCGCAAGCAAGAACTCCATAATGTTGCCATCTTGCTTTATCACCGCAAACTGCGCAGGTGCCTTCCCCGAAGCCCCCGTATGAACCCTGGCTTAGGGGTGACACTGAGGGGTGAGTTTGGGCATGTGAAGTGCTGGGGCCCACAATTGGGGTAGGTAGGGAGGTCTTGGAGCGACCCTGCAAATTAAAACAAAAATAATTTAGCATGTAAAATTGTGAAAAAAGCATTTTGATTATGCAAAAGAATGTATTATGGTAACTAAACTTGTTAATTGTAATTGTATTAAGTGCCGGTTACAAAATATACAATGTAGCTCATTTAAAATAAAAAGATGACACATGTTCCTAACGCAAACCTATAAGTTTCAAACTAGTATTATATGTTGATAAATGGCCGAAAATGTTTTCAAGTAATCAATTAGCCATATGCATTAAAAAAATGAGGCTAGTCGAATTCAAACCCCAACTCTATCTTACTGGTTACACCCAGATCCGATATTATTACGTCATAAGGTTGTTTGTTGACGTAGCGACGTGTTATATCGTCCAATCGCGGTGCCACGCACGAAAACAATCCGCGTTTAATAAACGGCCGGGATCGTTCGTCGCGCCATTTAACAACAGCTTTTGATGGAATTACACACCGCCGACAGTTCCAAGCCGATACGGCCATTGGATGCTACTTTGCGGCGCAACGACAGAGTGTTTCGTGTATGATTAGCGCACAGTACGAGCAAAATGATCGCTATGGTTGGAGCCCGGTTTCAAGCCCCGCGGCTAAAGGCTGGCACTTCGGTTCTTGGTACTACAAGCATTTCAAAACTCGCTTGCCCGTTTCTCTCAGCGACTGTAACAGCTGCTTGCCTAAATGCGAGTGCTTGGTACTTGCTGACATTCCCTATTAATGTGGAAAAAACATCAGGTGTTGGTTGTTACAAGCAGTGACGTATGTTTGTTATGTGACATTTACACCCAATGTCGTGTCTGGCACGTTGGTCATTGCCAAAAATATTACGCCTTGCGCACGCAGTACCTGACTTTACTCAGTTAGCTTGGGGTCATTAAACGTGCGGGGAATAATATCACGAAGCGCGCAAATTTGTTGAGATCCACCAATAGAAAATGCTGCATACACGACTATGACATTTTACCATTATCTTTATCGGTTTAAATACATTTTGAGAACTCGGTTGCAACCAATCAAATTTAGAACTTTAAATTGATGGACTTAACGATTTTCGAAACCACAAACTGGCTCAGATCTTTATAAAATGCATCTAAGTGTAACTATTTTTTCCTTTCCACTACCACCACTCTTTGAAATATACCTGGTGCTGGTGGCTAGGATGCGACGGGGAGAATTTCACCCGGTTTAGCCGGACATCGTCAGGTGAAAAATACTCTATTTTTACGTCAATTTTGTTGCCGCCGTTGTTGTTATTATTTAGATGTGCGTTGAAGTGCTGGTGTGGGTAACCATGGTGGCTGATCTGAATCGGCTGACCCACTGGAAGTGAAACACGTCTGCGTTTGCTCACAGAGCTCTCGTGCTGGTGAATATGCTGATGGCTTTGAGGATGCTGAAAGAGGTTTGGAAGCTGGAGTGATGGCGATTGCAGGTCAGTTTGGCGTGAAGAGTTGCTCGTACAGTGCATGCCTTGTGAGGTAGATGAGGTGGATGCATTAAAGTCCTGATTAAGAAGATGGATTTTGCATTCTGGGTGCAAAGCTTCGGTAGCTGATCGCTCCACAGTTTCAAACTTTACAGAATCTTCATTGAAGCTATGGGTCGACTCGCCACTCGGGTAGTCAAGGTCATGGACCGTGCTCCGTGACCTTGGGTTAAGGTCAAATGGTGAACTGAAGACAGGGTCAAACGACAAATATCGACGCCGCGTGTTTTCCGACCAACTGTGTTGTTGCGAAACAATCGGTTTTTGTTTTGCCTTCATTTCCGACAAAAAGTCAAAGTCTTCGTTCAAGCGCGATTCGGGGACTCGAAACCCGACCAAGTCAATAGGTGAAGTAGGGGGCGTCCCCGAGTAGACCCCTAAGTTTCGATTAAAAGTCCCAGACTGATTTCGCTCTTCGTCCAATAAACCCAAGTCACTAGGTGATGACGTAGGCGGCTCGGGTGACGTCTTATGCAATGACGTCATACCTGGATTGAGCCATTGTGACGTAGTAGGCGAGAGGACGGCGGCAAGACTGACGTCCTGAGCGTTGCGATGCCACTTGCGAGTGTAGCCGTTGGAGGGAGCCATATTTCCCGATATCTTAAGCCCTCCGCCCGAAGTAGTGAGCGAGTGAATTGTTATCGGGCTCTTCCTCCCATACGACTGCTCGTATAACTTTTCTTTAAGCGGATGAGCGATAAGCCCCCTATCGAGCAGCGTCTCATGCATCTCAGTGACGTCAGCATCGTCAAATCCGATGAGTGAAGATGACGATGAGGATCTTTGGTCTGTGTCCAGGACCTGACCATCCAGGATCGACTCAGAAAGTCTCGGCAGATCTTGCGCACCCCTCAAAGCTGCTAAGACGTCGTGGGGCTGCGGGGAAGTCCCTAATAACCCCCCTGGCCCTCTGTTACTGAGCTGGAACGTAAAGTCCAGTCTGCTCATGTTGCTGCGTTCTCAAGGCAAGTGAGTCGGGTTGATTGTTTCAATTCTTGCGCTATCAGCATGTTTTTCCCGCCTATAAGTTTGCGGAGTTTAGCCCTCCTACTTGATAACACACAAACCTTAAGGGGGAGCCTTCGACAAAAGAAAGAAAATAACCTCAACTTTAAACTTCAAAATTGTGTAAAAATCTAAACACATTTGCACAAATCTCATTTACTTCTGCTACGGGCATGGTGCTGGCAAAATATAACATAGTTTCTTAAAACTGCACAATAAACTACATTGTAGGCTTTGAATGAGTTAATGCTTCATTAAACTGTACGAAGTCTAGCACTAGGTCTAAAAAAGCTGCAATTGAAGTCTTTTGTCTGTATTGTCCTTTTGCTTCACTTGGCAGACGACTTTAGTGCTCTGCTGTCCTTTGTCAACTAATACGACGTTCGCTTGAGCAGTTCAACTAACTGGGCGATTATGATAGGGGAGAAAAAGGGCGTGAGTGTCGGTAACGGCGTCGGGAAGGACAAATGGCGGTAATTCGCAGCACATTTTCCCGCCGCTAACCATTTTCACACACAATTTCCCAAAGCTGATGTACAGTAAGTATATTCTGCAATAAGGTCAAAAAACATGACTGCACTCCGCCTATTTTCGATCTAACGCTTTTTGATAGCGATCAGAGTAGAAAATTCACTTCAGAAAAGTAGTGTGGCGACCGGCACCATCACCGGTTCGCCTCAGGCGGTTTGGAGCGAAAATGCGACAGCGAACAGACGTTGCTTGGCCAGTATAACAAGTGGACGGGGCAGCAGGTTTGCAAGGTGTAAACAGTTCCAGTAACACTATCACGGGAGCATTGTTGTTCACACAAACATGCCCCACTCTTGCACACTCTCTCTCTATCTCACTCTCGCTAATGCAATGGCGTGTTTTAAGTTTTGTTTCTGATGTGTTGTGTGATGTATACAGCATCATACCAGCTTAAGCGTGCAAGCATCCGATACGGGTTATATAATACGAAGTGTTCATTGAAATTGGTTGACATAATTGCTATTCACACGATCTGTCCCTCTAATAGTAGGCATTCGTTTGTTTGCAGTTTTTTAGAGACTGACGACGCCTGAATAGGTGGAATATATATCTCGAACTACCAACTCAGTGTCTACTGATTTTGAGTCAGAAGCATTTGCTTCTTAATTAATCCTTTATTGAAATTGGTTGGACCTTAACTTTAAAGGCTTTGAACAGAATGGCCATATTGACTCGCAATTTCTATGCTGGCATTTGTAAATACAAACCAACAAACGGTTAAATGGTAATGTAAGAATCTTCACATACTAAAAGACTACGCATTTCGACCACGTTTGTCAATTTGATATTGTGTATAAATGTGGCGATTAAGAAACTAAAATGGCGGGCTTAAATATATCCGCTATTGATTACATTTATAATGCATAGAACGGCAAGCATTTCAATAGAGTGTAAATAATAAGGTATAGTAATTAAAATTAATATCAAATACACACCTGTGAAAAGGATGCAGGCTTCTGCTTGAAGAAGGGGGTAGAGGTGGGAGCAAATACGCAAGTCTGCGGAGGCAAGAGTGCTTGCTGCTTCGGTACGTAAGTGACTTGAGTTCCAAAGTTGTCAGTTCGGTGTTGGTTCACAGTAAGAGGCATCGAACACGAGGGATAAACGTGTCCGGATGCTATGCTTGAAGAAGTCGGGTATCTTGGAGGAAGGGAGCTGTAGGGAGGAGCCTCAGGACGCAGGGAATCAGGGATCGAAGGGTCGGAGAAGGAGTGTTGCTGTTGAAGAGTAAATTTGGTGCGAGTAGGCGACGGTGTCTCTTGTGACATCTGGCGGCCAAATGAGTTCCTGTGTGGAAGAGCTTGCTGTGGAGTAAGACTGCATCTTCGGCGAGATGGGTTATTGCTCATCAACTGACAGTAGTCGCCTATAAAAATTGTCAAGACAAATTGTTAAGTACATAACGTGTAACTATATTCAAATGCAGGCTTCTCTTATAACTAAAAAATTTGCACCAAGGCATTAACTTATTTTTTTTATCACCCTAGTGCATATCAGTCAAAATTGTAAGGCTGTCTAATAAGAGATCTTAGGCTTGATCCCAATGGCAACAGCCCTTAGCATTAAATATTGCAACGAATAGGTTCTGTATGTATAAAAAGTTAGCTTTAGCATTTTGTTTCTAGATGTAAAACATAAAATCCGTTACCATGCTACTTGGTTTACGCTTCAACAAGCTCGTGTTGCCAAGGTTTGAAGCATTGTAAATAGTGATTAGTTATGAAATTTAGAAAGTAGGTTAGAAATTGGACACATAGTTTTTCAATGTAAGGCGCTTTAAAAGAAAACAGGACACTTCAAATTCTTCAAATTCAACCACCGTTGCCCTGTTTAAAGTTCAAGGGTATCGACAAGCGATAAACAGATAATTCATTTGCTTTGTCAGTCATTGCAGTCAACTATAAACACTAGTTATGCCGACAAAAATAGTTTGAAACCATATCTGTTCTCTTTAGCGACAATTTCGGCCAAGTAAATCAAATACCTAATCGCCAGAAAAAGTGGGTTATGGTAAAACCAGGTTGATCAGAACAAAACACTCAAAATAAGTCATTTTTAGTAAAATCTGCGGTTTTCCTTGTTATTTTAAAACCAAATATATTCATAACATTCTTACCAGCAGTAGGCTGTTCTCTGTAGCCCACATGTTCGAAGCAAGTACCCGGTTCCTGTTTCACAACAGCTGAAAAATTGCACTGTTGCGATTGGTTGTAGCTGTAACATTGGGTTGTATTCAAGTCGTGCTCTTCGTATAATCCATCGGTTGCGGGTTCGAATCCCGATGAGAAGGTTTGAGGCGGTGCGTACTCTGTGGCTTGAAAGTTTTGGATTCCGGCCTCAATTTCGCTGGGCTGGATTTCATCACACTGGTAAAGACCCTGGAGTTCATCCAAAGTTGCATCCATGACAGAGCGCCCTCCACTGGTTGCTGGTGAACAACTAGAGCTGTCGCAAGGTGGGCCTTGATGCTCCAGGAGCCAGTTGGCGTTCTGTGGGCATGCGTGGTCGTACACTTGAGGCGCCATAACAGGGCTGCATTGCTGGTTCATTGTGAAGGTGGAATCCAGGCTTTGGTAAGTGGAAACGGGCTGGGTTGACGGTGGTGAGAAGCTCAACGATTCCTGAATCGATGCATCTGACAAGCAAGGCAGGTTTACTGACGGTTCTGAGGTGATGCCTTCCAGCAGCCTGTCCACGCTGTCAGCTTCGCTTAGCGACCAGCTTGGGTTTGTTCCGAAAAGGTCGCTGTCTTCAGGCGATGATACAACAGCGGGGTAACTGGTTGGGGGCGACGAAAAGCCGTAGAACTGAGTTATTTCAGGGTGACATTCAACGATTGCGCAATCCATGGTCATTCCTTCGCCAATCGTTGTACTTTGTTCGTGCACTGAATGGTGAAATGAGTTGGGGTTAATGACATGCAACGGTGGGTAAATAAAATTACGACTGACATTTTGATGTGCTCAATATTAGCGTGCTGTGAGATTGCTACAAATAAGTGGATGAAATGGTTCTGAATATTATTATGGCATGGAATGCAGAAATACCCAAAGTTACACGATTTATTATGCCTGCTAGAACACAGCAATAAACACTAAAAAGGTGTAAAATAACCCTAGTTGTCCAAATACGTTTTTATAATATCGGGTTGAATCCCTAAAATTATAATTTTGTGATTATTGAACAAAATACAGTGTAACCAAAATCTTGTGTTTTACTAGAATATTTTGGGCGTGGAAAATTCTTTTTTAAATGCAGGTTGGATGAATAAACTTGCATTTTATTATCATATTTGTCATTGTCTCGCAAAATTATCGATTTATCGGAATAACCAGTGTCCTCATAAATTTCGGTGCCTGTGCAAAATGGTGGCCGTGGGCAATTTGGGTTAAATGCAAATTTACTAGTTCTTTTGTAAAAATAGATTTTAAACATTTAAAATTAGGGTCAATATGTAACAATAAGCTCAAAAAACAGAAAATCAAATTTTGATTCGTATCGCAAATTATTTTCAATGGTTTTGTAACATGATGTGTAAAGTGTCATGGCAAATAAAAATAGTGAAATGAAACAATTATAAACGTGATAATTAGTGTATATAACATAAAATGTGAAATAGCTGTCCAGTCTACAATGTCAAAATGGCTGCGTTTTGCATTGTGCTACACAACTAAACCGCCTTGATACAAGGTTTATTTCATTATAATCGTATTATAACACAACAATGTTTATTATTTACCTTGTTTCTGAGGTATACTGTGAGAATTGATATCCCGTTGGGGCTCAATTTTGTCTAAATTCAGTCTATAGTTGGCGAGATGTATGGGCAAGTTTAAATTGACTTTCCGCTTGTTCCCATTCTATTCTACACAACTACAAAGCTGAAAACATAGAAAACATACATTTAAAAATAAAACAGCTACAAATAAACATGCCATTCAAAGGCTACTGATACAAACGAGCCAGTCAACTAGTCAACGTGCACCAAGCTAATGTCGGCTTTAACTTTTAACATAGTTTTAAAACTTAGTACAAAACTTTCCTGAAAATCACAATTAAATATACTGTTGCCTTGCTTCTAGCTCGAAATTATCCAAAAATGTTTGAGATAAATATAATGTTCGACACATATAAGCAGCTTCCCGAAAGCAAATTGCGAACATAACACGGAAGATGCTCGTTTCGGAAGCTGTTTTAAGAGTTGGAAGTGTCACGCTGTTTACTGTTCTTCCAAATTTGACCAAGCATTTTTCTACCACTTGGTCAATATACATCTGGACACAACAAATGCCAACTTAGTGGCAAATTTACAGTTTGATTTTATTCGCTGTCTGCCTGCTTATGCCTAAAGCCGGGCCGGAAGACCTGAAAATTTGCTTGCGACTGACCTTGTCAAAATTATTCATGTAGCTTACCGCAAATTTGCTTGCTTACGCAACAAACCAATTTATGACATCACACCGCCGTCCACGCGTCAATGATCACAATTGCTGCGAAAATAGTTAAATCCACGTGCAAGATTATATTCTAGACACACGCGTCACCAACAATGACCAATTGACATTTATGTGACGAAACAACGAAGCCATAGAGACGTCACAAACAACCAATTAATTGCTTTGAATTTTCCATGAAAATGTAAATCCAGTATTCTTGTCATCGGAAGTTTTTCGAATAGTGATTATCCGGTTAGTAAAATAATATTGTTTTCGGTTGCTTTTAATCAGAAAGTGAAATGGTTTTCGCGACGTTGAAATAACGTCACTTTATTTTTACCCGATTGCGTCTACAGTTTACGGTGTTCTAAGCACATAACGGGACGCACTCCCGTTATAGATCACCGTCACTAAATATTTCTACCTCGATGCCCTGTGTTTACCGACAGCAGTCATCCGAAAATAGCCGAAGCTGATCGCAGCCGCCGAATACCGAGCTAATTCGGGCGCGAAAATATCCGAACGCATCCGAAAATAGCCTACGTTCTATTTCACGTTTGCGACGCATATGGACTAGAGTGTTTTCTCCCATATACGTACGCGCTGTCTTTGGCCTGTGATCGATATTTGCAAACATTATTGTTCCACGCTTCCGACATATAAAATCCCATTTCCCCTGTAGGAATATTTTTCCGTGTTGTTAAATAATATTTTTCAATAAACCAAAATGTTTTAGATCGCTATATTTTTTTTTCATTGTAATTTGTAAAATCAATTATTTAGTTTTAAACACGTCTTGCACTTTTTAAGCGAGTGACCGGTTTCGACCATAATTGCTGTTAGATTTTAAAATGCCACCGTTAGTACCCAACTTTCTAGTTTTATGAAGATTTCCTTTCGCTTGCTCGACGGAAAATTAAAACAGACCCACACTTTTTGTAAGAAAAAATCAACTTATCTAAATTACACCACACCTTGTTCTATTCTGCACCCACACACAGGCGCACCGAACCAAACTTACACCTGCTATCTTTAACCTTGAGTCTGTTATCGTAATCTTTCAACGCAGTCACCATGCCGCAATAACGTAGCGGGCGTTCCTGACCTCGAAACCACGTTGGTTACGTTCCCGTTGACGCACTGACGCAGACAGCATTGGACCTCGGCGTATTTATATGACGTTCGGCGTACGAGAAGAAGGCAACAACGTCACAATGCTCAGCGCGCGCAGCGTGTTCTCGCGGTCGCTCTTTCGTTTGGAAAGCGTTTGTTGCGACCCCTACGTCATAATCGATAAGACTTCCCTTTTTCGCGATTATTTTTGTTTTGGGGGGCAGCGGGTGATTGTTGCGTTATGGAAATAGAACATTCGCCGTTTGTCCCATCATAACGGTGTGCGTAGTGACGTAACAATCACCGACGCTATAATAAATCTGACGTCAAAATTACGTCGCCCTTATGACTTCGTAGGTAAAATCAACACTTAACATAATTAACCTCCTTTTGGAAAAGGGTCGTTGAAATTTTTGGCCTTTGCGTTGGCCTTTAATTGTTTCGAAATGTTGATGGTTTTCTTTGTTTAACGCCACGAGCAAACTGAAAATCAATAAATGTCGTTTTTCATGCGTTGCGTCGCACTGGAAAAGACGCCTTATGATATTTACTTACACGCAATTCTGTAATAAGCGTTAATCTTCATTGAGAAAACTTTTGTAATATCATTGCCCTGACTGGAATGACAAATTTAAAAAGTCTGTCCAACAAAAGCCGCAAAGCCTTGGGCCAATTTGCGTGGCTTGTACAGTCCGCCCTTGTCTGATTTTATCACTTTACGCAAAGCGATACGTTGACACAAATTGCGCCGCGTATTCTATGTAAGCGTGGGAGATAATTTTTACTCTTGTCGCTCCGTGTCTATAATTAGCCCATCTGTACCGTAAACGTTTCTCTCGTTTATTTTCATCTCGTGTATTTCGTATCGTTGACACAAATCTAAACGAATTTGGATTGGAATTTCATTGTTTTATCCCGATTATTTCTGAAGCTATTCTATATTAGGGTGCGTAATTTATTTTGACACGCAGTTATTGGTTAGACCTGCAATAACCTTTCACATGCTAAGACGCTAAAATTGCAAGATATACCTTACTCTTATGTTCCCCAAGCCCTCCAAATCGGCTTGAAGTTGTATCACTGTGCACGTGTTGAAGCATTCAGTCCACTTTATACCCAACCTAACTGAAGTAATACTACTTGGTGAAACTGCATGCAATTCTGAACAACGACCCATACCTTGCTACAAACTTATGGTTTTGACAAATGCACGGAGGTTTCTTATTTATATTCTCACTAAATTGAATGCTAAAACATCACATACGGACATCCGGTTTCAAATTTCTTTCTACGAGCACTGTATACGTCTTTCGGAAGCGGAGATCTTTAGTTGTCCATACTTCACAACGGGAGAAACTTCACCTTTATTGTACTGTCATTTTGTCTGTATTTTTTTGCACAACGAATGTAACCCCCTACCACCACCCCGTTACGTATCTCGCGATTCTGGCTCCTGGAACACTTGACTGCGCACACTGTCGGGCCGGGTCGAAAGCGGGGGAACCCCCTTGAGTGTAGTTTTGTCTGGTTCGATGTGGCGCAACTGAGAGAGCTCGCAAAGAAGGCTGTAAGTGAATGTTTTTAAAATTTTCCGCATAGGTATGTATTCAAACCTTCCCCTACACTCACACCACCACAATGCCACACCCAAGTTCCACAAACCTTTGACCGAATTGTGCTATAGCAACTTCTATTACGATGAAACTGCAATAAGACCTATGTAACTTGATAGGCTTATGAGTTTTTTACGAACTTTTCTCTAGCCAAACCATTATTGCTCTTTCAGTAGTTCTATGATAAACAATCGAAGTATGGACTACTGTACGAGACGCCTTTATTGCTTATCCTAAAACACAAAGTACTTAGTTTTAACTTTTCCGGCCAAGTTCTATTTCCTAAACAACCTTCCCTTGCGCGTTGTGAATCAAAATGAACTGAAATTGTGATTATGGTCTCTGTAAAACATAAACGCATATGAAGGTTCATTACACGTTAACCACACAAAATGGGAAAATGCGATTATTTTCGATGTCAATTTATTAGAAATGTGGCCCAATCTGTAGAGCTTCTTCTAATCGAAAACTAAACGCGTGCACGTCGCCCGAAACGTGAGCTTAATCGGACGCAAAAAATATCATACGTAAAAATATTAACATTCATCTCACGATGCAATATGCAAACCGCTACAGGTTATATTAGTACGTTGGAATTTCACCCCGCTTAAATATACGACGGTCACGAAATATAACAACAGGGCAAAATGTCAACGTAAGGCCGCCGTCGCTCTTGGTAAGCAGACATTTACCTATTAAACGTCATAAACGAAAGACAATGGGATGAATCGGCGTCGACGCTTGTTACGTCACAACGTTGCCTGATAAAATCGCGTCATCTCTGGATTGTCGAAAATGGAAGCGATTCACGCCCGATATAGGCTGCTCTATTTGCGGCTCCTCATTTTCCTCCGAGCGCTCCTCTCCTTTTCACTCGTTATTTGTTGCGTCACAAACGCTATCGATTGGTGGTAGCAATATAGCTTTACGTCTAGCGAAGGGAAAGAAGACGTTGCGATGAAACATGCATGTCCAAATGTAACTATTGATTAAAGTGGGGTCTTTACCTGGGCTCCTGCCATTTTCGCCGAGGTATTTATACCACCCGAGGTGTTTATTTAGACTTGAAAATTCCAAACTTACCATTCGAAAACAGGATACCCTGAGTTTGGGTCTATTCATTTTTTTTGCCTCAAACCATTATAGGCTTGTCCCGTGGATGACGCTGCAATAAAGGTAATGGTGTTTGGCGCGCGCAGTTGATTGGTGGCTTAGGTGATCCTCGGTACGCAAAAAGTTCACCGTTAACCAGCTTTATCGAGAGACGCAGCTCCAGAAAAGGTTTTTCATTCTGGTTTTGATCGTTTTTTAGTCGGTATAATATAAAATTGCGCCAAAATATGACAAGCAAATAAATTAGAAAGTTAAATTGTACAAAAGTTTAAAAAAGTAGTTTTAGTTTTTACAATTTTTCAGGCGTTCTGAATGTTTATGCAGTAACTTAAAAGCAATCAAAGTTTAAATTTACAAAAGTATATTTAAGTAAGAGATACAGAAAAAGCGTTGGCACGTTTCTACGAGCAATAAGGGCACCAACAACAGCTGTAGGAGGCGTGCCAGCTTTCGGAAACCAAACGTGCATAGCAGGAAGTTATACAGTGTCAATTGGGGTAGTTATATTTGCGAAAACTTTCCCAACCAGTATACGAATAGGCCGGCAGCACGCCTGCCCCCCAATGTGTATTTTAAACAACAGATGCATCCAATGTCGATTCTTTTTTAGCACCAACGTCATTAGTATCCTGTTTTGACAGCCCTGTCCGTACAAATATACACATAATACTTGAAATATAGTTTTTAAAGTCGCAAATGTTGTTTCCCGTACTTTTGAACTTTAGATATTCAAAGTATTTTGATTCGATTATTTTGTTTTTTTGAAACAAGTCAATTAGAGTTTGACGTCAGTCGTATAAAAAGTCATTACATACAAACTAATTGATATGAAATTCTTAGAATAACCGGAATAAACATGTACTATTTGCAGTTTAATATGTCTATTATACCAACGTTGATCAGTATAATGAAGCAAAAATGGATATTAAAGTCATAAATAGTATTTAAATCGGTCTCGAGAAATCCACATTAATATGGCCCCTTAAAACTAGGACAGTTATTATTAACTAAACAGAAGCTTTCATTTATTAGTCATTCATTTTTAGATTTTGTTTTGGTTGAACGATAAAAAAAACCGTTTCGCTTTTATTTCTACTAATTTTAGAATTAGAATGTTCAAAATATATCAGTGTGTCCGATGGGATATAAAAGTAGTTTAAGGCGGCTTTAAGTCGCATCGCTTTCCGTATTTTGGTGCTATCTATATTCCTATGAGCAGGCAAAATTGTCACAAATAGAAAAGCCTGAGTCATAAAACACTCATTTAATGGAGAAATGGGTCTGCAACTGTTGCACATATTTGAACCAAAGGGCGCATTAATATTTAATTACATGCTTTTTTTGCGCCAACTTTGATTTAACGATTCTATCTAGGTCTGGCAGATTGTTATCCCGTGACGGCCTTTGGTGTTCCATAGTGGTTGTCAAATTAAGAAATCGTACATTAATTTTGGGTTATTTTATACAAGCCCTGATGACGAAATTTTGTAAACATTCAATAGAAATCAGTTAAAAAGGGGATTTTAATAATAACCGCTTGAAACAAGGCGCGCGATTTTTGTTTATAAATGTTTTGTTTTAGTATTTTGTAAATTGACTTTTGTTTCATTTGTTGTTGAAAGTTTTTAAACATTCGTGACAGTTGTTTTTATCATATAGAATTTGAACTGGACTTATCTATAGTTAATGTCTTAGTTTGGTGTTGTTTGGTCGTTATTTTCTGTTGCTTACTCTGTTACTCACATCACAGAAACAAAATCTTGTTTTACTAGTTTATTGTGCAAAGCTTTATCCGAGTCCACAAGTTAAGAATGGACACAATGCGACCATTGCCAAGAAGGGCATTACCACCATTGGATGGAGCAACTCCAAGGTGAAAAACTGTTATTTCTGTTGGTTTAAACGTTTTATTAACTGTTGCATAGAAGTTTGTTATAATACATCATCATTTAATACCTGTTGTAAAGCTTAGTCAAAGTCTAGAGCATTTCAGTGTACCAATAAGGTGTAAATGTATTTGTTATGTCAAAAAGAAACAATACTAGTTAATATTCCTGTGTAAAACAGAACAGTAAATAAACATTAAAGCATTGTGATGTTAACACAAAAATGTTTGCTTGATTTTTTTTTACCCGAAGTCAGTACAACAACACTTCAAGATGCTTTTAATAGTAAATTGTCTTGAGCAAAAGTATACATGGCGTTATACGAGAATGTTGGTGAGTTCTTTTCTTACTTTTTTTGCAGTGAGTCTGCTGGGTTGGAGTCAACAAAAGTTAGTGAACCAAGACCCAAGAAACGATCACCACGGAGAAAACAAACTCGGTAGAAAATAATAATGTTTTTTAAAAATACGATTTTCAACTCTACTATATTAAAGTTTCTGTTTGATCAAAAAGGTCACCAGAACTGTTGGAAAGCGAGCAGCCTTCTCAAAGATCTCTCCCTGAACTTGAACAAGGAGGTACATTACTTAAACAACCAGTTTATAAATACCATATATACACAATACAACATACACATTTAGTTATAAGTTATAAAGTTGGCAAGATTGAAAATATTTTTATGTTAAATATTATGTTCGGCTGACTAAATAATGTACAAAATTTAAGTTGTTTTATTGTTATCTGTCCTGCAGATACACACCAGCGGGCAGCATCGGCAAATGTGTCAACAACATCAAAAGCGGCTCGTGCAAGACGGCGGCAAGCTAATAGAAAAGCGTCAAGAAGCCCAAGGTCTGTTTTTCAATAAGAAACCGATAGCTTCAGCAGTAATGTGTGGGGTAAAATATGATTTGTCAATTCTCATAAATTAAGGCGATCCCCCTCTACAAATCTGACATGTGCAGCATACGAGGCAGGCAGTGGTGCTTGTGTTTTAACTTTTGGCGGATTCTCAACTGAGCCTGCGTAGCTCAGTTGGTAGAGCGCGAGTCACGGAAATATTCATGTTGTTGGATTCGAATCCCACCGGAGACTAGATTTTCTAGCCTTGCCATACAGTGGTGAATGTTTGGTGGCCGGCTGTCTTGGTATAACGCCTTCAATAAGCCTGACATACTGTGACTCAAGAATTAAGTTACTTATATTCCACTGATTTTTAGTAAAATAAATAGTGTCATTAATTTTTTTTGCAACAAATGGCTATTTTACATGTGGTGTTACATTTGTACTACTTCTTGATTTATTGTCTTCCATTATTCCGTCTTCCTAGGGACCAACCCCAAGTGATTTCAAATGGAAATGCAATCACAAACATACTCAGTGATGAAGACATTGTGCCCGTCGACAGATTGGATGACATGGTTTCAATGACAAACCTACCAGGGATTGCTAAACATAACGGAAACAGTCAGCCTCAAGAAAAAGTTTATGTGCAGACCAACTGTAAGTGACCACTAGTATTTTTTTTAACTTTAGAGTTTTGTTTTTAACTGTACAGACACAACTAAACCTGCACTAACTTACAACAGAGCATACATGCCCTTTTTCTTGCTTTATAGGTTTAAATACATGTTTGATTGTTTTACTTGTAAACATATATGTACAGTACATGGTATCTGGCAGTTTTGTTAGGGTCAAACATATTCATGTTTAATCTTTTGTTCGACAAGGTAAAGCAAAAAAAAAAACTTGCCTTTTTTTGACTGTTACAAGGACTTGCACATACAATGTATTTATTTTATATGGTCTGCCCTCCAATATGCCACGAAGTTTTTCACAAAAGTTGGGTTTATTTATATTAGCTGGATTTACAAGCCACACAAAAGACTGGCTACAAACCCGGCAACTAAATGCAGCTAAGAATGCACAGGAAGGAGGAGAGCAACTTGCTGTGACAAAATCATCTGATGTCGCATTGAGTTTTCACAGAGGGTTTTTATTTTTCACCCTCTTAATTCATGGAATACTAGCTGGACTTGCAGTATGGGAGGTTGGTAAATTTTGTGTTAAGATATGTTTGTTTTTAATTGTCAATATTTAAGTCAAGGCTGGGGTATGTTATGTGATCCTGTAAGTGCTCTCGTAAAAGGTATGCCTTTGGTATCATCTACACTGACTTTAAGAAGAAACATGCATATGTTGCACTTCTTTGTGCAAACCAGTAAGAAACACAAATCCTCGGTTTTAGCCAACAAAATGAGTTTTACGTATTGATCTGTATGATGTTTTTGTGGATAAATAAAATTGGATTCTTAAACAACTAGACTTCTGAAAAGCAATCAAAAATATCTTTAGAAAGAAATATCTCATATTCTCATGTTAATCTCTAAACAATCGTTGGTAACACTTTTTTAGAGCTTGGTATGTTCTTGTAGGTAGTTGTGGCTTTCATCATAAATGGGCAAGGAAATACAGAATTCATGCAACTTTACCAAACAATTGCCCTCCCATTGCAAACTGCTTTTTACATTGCAGTGGTGCTTTGTTTTGTCTCCGCAATGGACAGGTAAGACAAAGTTTTTCCTAATCTTTTCGTCAATATTTTTTCAGCATAGATGTGCATAAAGAGCCAAAACACACTACGTACTGTGACACTATGTATATATTTTAGGGATTTTTATCACCAAAATTTGTTTCCTAAAATGATTAAAATGTATTTTTTAAGTTTCTGTTATTTTAGGTTTAACTTTGCAAAATACGGACGAAACTTTTTTCAAAGCTTAGCAAAAGTTGATGGGAAAGCTTGGATGATTGTATGTAAGTATTTTGCAACTGTCATAAATATCATTTCAAATTTAAGTTTATGAGGTAAAAACTTGCAAACCAATGATTGTAAAAACACCATAAAAATCACCTCAATTTAAAGTTAGTTTCCACTGGTTTTGTAAAATAAGGTATTTTATTATGTTTTAGTCTGCATTTTGTGTTTCTTTTAATGTTATACAATAGGAACCTGTCAGATAATTTTAAAATGCTTGATGGAAAACCACAAAAAAACAAAAAATAAATTCAATTTCCGTGCATGGCCTCATTTTAATTGCAACAGGAATTGTTTAAATTCCCTTTGTGACGTAATATTCGCTGACAAATTGAAAAGGAAATCACAGGAGTTTATAGCAATGACCAAAAATCGATGTGACCGAAGTTTAACCTTTTTCTGTCTGTGGAGTGATCGTAAAAACTGATTCTTCTAATTTTAAATTTAATTAAAAAAATTGTTTCTATCAATCAGACAGGTCTCCGATAAAAAAGAACTTGTACCGTTTGACAATAGGCTGAAAATATATGTTGAATCCATTACCTGGCACTTGTAATAAATGTGTTTTTTAGTAATTTATGGCGTACGGAAAGATGTGAGACAAATATTTTTTTTTACGTAATTGTTTAAAATACGAAACTTTAAGTTCGTTTTAGTACTGGGAACGATAAAAGAAACTAGTTATTAATATATTTTACCAACCATAACTGTAGTCAAGTGGAGTAGTTTGGAAATGATTACTCGAGTACATTTGAGTTTTTTGCAACCTTGACTCGAATTCAGTGGAATATTTGCAACATTGGCGCGGGTCAATTTGAGTAGTTTTGAAACCGGGCCTCGAGTCAAGTTGAGTTGTTTGGAATCCTTGACTCGTGTAAATTTAAGTTTTTTGAAACCTTGACTCGAATTCTATGTGGAGTATTTTGAAACATTGGCTCAAGTGAATGTGAGTTTTTTAATAAATGACTTTGAACTCAGCTTCTTATTTTAAAACATTAACAAGTCAAGTTAAATGAAACTTTGTCCCGGTTTAGTCGAGTATTTCCAACCCTGACTTGGCCGTTGATGGCAAATTAGAACGTTGTTATGTTACTTTCGATTAAAAATGTTAAGAATCGCACCTGGTATTCATTTCCATTTATTTCAGTGTATTTCATTTCTCTGATGTTCAACATCGGGTTAACGGGATTAGACGATTGGTTGGCAACAGCAAATATTCCAACCAACTCCACCCTGACATCAACATTCCTCACTGCAAACTTGGACGAGTAAGTTTGAAGTCTGTGATCTTAGCAATTATTACATAAACACAGAACCTTCATGTATGCTTGCGGTTTAATTCTGTTTTCCGTTGTTTATCGTGCACTGCACTACGCGCATTCAGTGTTATTTACCCTGATGAAGGCGACCTGCGTAGGGCGTCGAAACGTCGGAATAAAAATATATTTGCCAGAAGAGCTCTTTAAATTTGATATAATCCCTCGCAGTAATAGCTTATATAACCTTTATGTATATCTCTTGATTTGACTTGATGGTAATTTTGTTGTTCATTAACCACTATTTAGTTCTATATCGAGTAATATCATACTACGCCAGGCCTATTATATATATGAGCAGTGTGTTTTCTCCAGCGGTTTCCCAAAATTTGGACTTGCAACTACAACTACAGTTTTTGGTATTTAAATGAAACACTTGCGGTCTCTTAAAACTACTTAGCGGTCACCCAAACCAAACCTTAAAAGAAACCTGTATATGAGTATGCCGAATTCGCTGGTCTGCATGAATGCTTCAGGGCTAAACACAGTTATGAATTTATCTTATCTGTATCCAGTACTACTAAACATTTTTGACCGCGTTTTTTTCCAGCTCGATTACAAAGTGGCATGCGATCAATGTTATTCGTGCTCTCTTCGCGCTGCTTGGATGGGCATTAATCGCATTTCATCCAGAAACAGACAATACTTCGCATGGTGAGTTATTTGGCGACTTTGAAACCAATAACAGCCGTTAAAATTTTTTTTTCGATATTTTCACCCTACTGAATTTTTTTGTGGTTTTTGCATTGGTTTCAAAAGCTTTAGCGTTTTATAGAAATAGTTTTTTTAGTTGTGCTAGGAGCGTTTATCAAACAGAATTATTTCTTGTCATAAAAAGAAACTTCAATCAGCATTGATCAGAAACAGAATTAAATCACTGTTTTTTTTATGCACGAAATTTGTAAAGATATCGTTACATCGAATTAATGTATGATTGATTAAAATGTACTGATTCAATCAAGATATTGTGATCGGATTTCAGAGTTGTGTTACGTGAATTATTGTATAAATGTGGCTGTGTTGTAAAAATGCTAAAAAAAGGATTTGAATTGGAGAAAATATGCAAGCTATTGCTGTTTATTTAAAAATATATAAAGTATTTTCTTGTCGACTACTGTTGTTGTTTTAGACATAAGGAACGCTTAATGTCGTTAACTGTATACATGCTTTTTTTGATTTTTGAACAGCTTTGGATTCGTAAAACATGTCAGAAATTTGTAAATTTCGTGAAACTTTGTGTTTAAAGTGTTTTTAATCTGCATATTTTTGGCTAACTTAAAAGGCACTTTAAGCCTTAGGTAGGGCTTGTGGTTTAATTTGTGGTATTTTTATACATTTTGTAAAAAATATTCTGAAAATGTCAGTGTGTAGTGTAGTATTTGTTTTCCATTTCTGGAGATTCTTTTATTCCTGCAAACCTGCTTGCAAAGATTTAGGCTTCCAAGTTTGTTCGTGTTTTTTGTTATTTGTTAAAACACATTTTTCATGGGGCCTCTTCTAACCTTTATGCAGGGGGTTCATGCAAAGTACAAATTACCTTCTTCTAACTCTCGCGTATCCCTTGGAAAAGTAACGATTTTTGGTTAGCCTGTTTAGCATTGTACGCTGCATTCAATGAGTAATTACATCATCTTTGCTTGTTTCAAAAATAGACGTGTTTTGCGTCATAATTCAGTAAAAGCCACAAATTCTTTTACGGTTTTGTTAATTTTGATGCTGAATGTGGAATGTGGTTTAGTACGTAACGTGTTTGATGAGATTATATTCGATTTTATGTTAAAAGCTTCTTATTCGGTTAAGTATCATTGATTTGAAATGTATAGATAGGTGTGGCGTTCTGCGTCAGGTAATATCTTTGCCATTGAAAATCACAAGTGTGTGTCGTTCAAAATTAATAATTCCTTCTCATCATTACAGTGGCTGTCGTTAAAAAGTCTTTGGTGATTTTATACTGATTGAACGGATAGAAAATCCGTTTTGGAAATTTACTGAAAAGAAATTTGGCATCAAATTACACAATGAGTGGCTTTGTAAACTCTGCTTTTTTTTTGTTGATATTTAATGTTGGTTTGTTAAAACATTCCGGTTTTAATTTTGGCTGCGACTTTGTCAAAGGATGTTGAAAACACTATTAAATTAAACCATTGTTTTTACAATTTTTCCATCAGAATCTGTTTCAAGTTTAAGTCTTGAATTCGGTTTCGTCTGTTATAACGGTGTAAAACGTTTTTTTCATTTAATTTCATATAAACTAATAAGGCATGATTTCTAAAGTCCATTTTTTAAAATCTGTCTAAAGATTGATTTTACTTGTTCAATTCACACATGTGTACATTCAACCTCGAAACAACATGAAAAAATATTTTAAAGTGGCGTAAAAATTTCTTCTGTCACGTGCTAAACCGTCTCATACGTGCGTTAGTGTTTAATCATTTATAAATACCAGAAATATTTGGCTCCGAAAATCAATAACAATGTCTACGTTTAGCTGATTGTCCAGCAATCAATATTTAAAGCAATTTATATGACTCGTCAAAATACTATAAGCCGTGACGAATTTCTTGAACTTCAAATGGCTCAAGGATTGCGTGAAATTTATGTTGTTGTATTTTGGTTCGAAACAAAAAAATACCATATTGTTTGAATAAGATTTTGATAGTTTTGTTTTCTAAAATAGTTTAAATCGTACATCCAAAGGGTCAGCCAAAGAAGTACACATGCTAGTCTATTAAACGCCAAAACATTGTGACTAAAATGACGATAAAACTGGTTAAATAAGTCTAAAAAGCTATTTAAAATAATTCAAATAGATCAATACGCAATAAAACAGTGTATTTCCTGCCTCCGTCACTGGGAATCGAACTTGGGACGCTTTGCTTTCGCTACATTATCGATCACACATTGTTTAAACAAGCACCATTCCACCTTTGTCGTTCACCTGACAACTAAAATATTTCTTTGTCTTGGAATCAGGTTACAACGTATGCTCAGGTACGTAAAGCGACGTTTATCTTTTGTGTGGTTGCGGAAGGACTTTGTTCCAAATGTTTGTTGACTATTTTCAACCGCTTCCGAGACGTCATAGTTGTTACGTCACAATGTGTTGCTTCTAGTGTTGCTATGGCGACGGGGATGGATTAAGGTTGTTTTGATTTCACGTCTCTGTTGCTTTTCGTTGACATGACGAGGTTTGTTCTGTTGTCATGCTTACGCGATGGAATTTTTCTGATTTAAAAACCGGATTATTAAATGTAAATTTTACAAATTGCTGTTAGTAAGTAGAATTTTTTAACCAAATCACCCTAAAATACGGTGCGTACCTGACACGAATAATGCTGCTTTTTTGTTTGTCCAGTATTTAATATTGTACATTTATACACTTGAAGCAATTATAAACAGAAACCAACCAAACTGTAATGTAGCTCTAGTGTTTTGAGCAATACTAAAGTTAGAATCCCGTCCTTGTTACATTTGGCTAATTGCCATACCAGGTATGACGTAATAATCAAAGTAGCGCTCTCGCGTCGCGTTTATGACGTATGAAACAGCTGCGTGTCGCAATGCTAAAGGCTGAGACACAAACAAGATGCCAGTTGAACAAACGCAGCAAAGAGGGCGAGTTGAAAAGTTAACCTCGGGTCAAAAAACTCGGGATGTCTTGGAAATATTTGGATGACGTTTTGCTTAAGTTGAGCAAAAATTCGACTCTTTTGGGGAAATACTGGGTCGCTTCACTTCTGCTGTTAAGGTAAGTTGTACTACATGCACGTGTTTGTCTAACGTTAGGTACTGTTGTGTAGTTTTTGAACAGAATAAGGAGTATTACTGTGCGTAGTAGTGTAGTTGAAGCGGGTTTTAGTTGACCCCTGAGCAAGCTTTCAATAGTCAGCTGTTACAAGTTTTGTAAACGAACCAGCAAACTCATGTAAAATTGTGAAAACACCCAATTAAAGTATTTTTCAACTTTTAAATATCCTTGTTTTGTTACTAAAATCGGTTTCAATTTGTCTGTTTTCGATTCCGATTTATAGTGAATCAAACCAATAATCTCGACTCACTGCATGAAACAAGTTCGCGAACCTATGCAAAGCTCCTATGCAAATCAGTGAACGCATATTGTTAGACAATGGAGGCCATCACCAAGTCACTAAAAACCCGCAGGAATTTACGGCAGCATCAAGAAACCAATGACAAACCAAAACAAACAGGTTTTATATCAGTCAGCTGCAAATAGCAGTTCACGACGTTGAGCGTATCAGCTGTTTAGTGTGCACATGTAAACCACGTGTCCGTTGCCTGGCAACAGTCGTCCGTAGCAACCTCCTGTTACTTTCAGGTTGATCGTGCTCACTGTGTTCGGGGAAAACGTTTGGAGCGACGAACAACGTGAATTCACCTGCAACACGAGGCAACCGGGCTGCGAAAATGTGAGTAGTATGCAAGGGGGTGTACCGTATTGTGACGTTTGGCGCAGAGTGGCGTGGCGAGGGTGTGGCACAACACGATAAGACTGCGATGTGAACAAGGTGTTTATTTTGTTCAGTTGGGTTTTATGTGATAATTTGTGTGTTTTTCTATATATCAAGCAACACAATAAAACTTTTCAACATAATAGTGTTATAGTGGCAAAGACGTTTTATTCGCATCAGTGCTTCACACATTTACGGATTTAAATCAGTGTAAGCATATATGTTTGGTGTTTGAACTATTGTAGTGAATCACCTATTTACTGGTAATATGTTTTTTGTAAAATTCTTGTATCCGTAATTATTGCGTAAAAGTGTTTTTCTCCCAAAGCCACCTCTTTCCACATTTTCTCTTTATTAAATAGTCACAGTTCACAGAACAACAAATCAGTACAAAAACTTCGCAGCAAAACATAAAAAAATCCTGCATGCTTCAAAATAGCCCCAACACCCACGCTTGAACACTAGAAGACACAGACCAAAAATACAAAAATAGCACACGTGTCTATAAATAGCCCAACCACATTGTTTTGTTGTTGCAGGTGTGTTTCAACAAGTTTGCGCCGGTTTCGAACGTCCGCCTTTGGGGCTTGCAGATCCTCGCTGTGGCCATACCCGGGGCTCTGTATTTCGTCTACGTTATGAACGTGGTAAGGTGTGTGCAGTGATCCGTGACCGACCGTGGCATCGCCTTTCAACGCCGCAACGCAGCTTTGCTCGCAGTGGAATTTAACCGTTGCTATATTTTAGGTCTCCAAGAAAAAAAGTGCCAGCGATGCCAGTAGCCCATCTGCAGGAAAGTGCATTTCTCCTACTAATGCTTTGGCTTCTGCTAAAAAAGGTGTGTATTTTTAGGGGCAGTAGCTTAAAATACTTGCAGTGCAAATTTGCATTGGTATTAATTGCAGCTTGACCGGAGAAATATGGTAAACAGCCAGCAGGCAAAACAATTGGTTGTTTGATTTGTGAATACCGTGTATATATGTGTGCAAGTATAGATGCCGTATTTACTTATATCTCTTTGGGGCGACGCCCACCGTTGCACAAAACTGATTTTATTCAGGAATCACAAATAGCTAAAGCAGTGGTTCCCAACCGGGGAGGAATTCCTCCCTAGGGAGGTATTTTATGAGTTCAGAGGAGGAATTTCATAAAAACTGTAAAAAAAAATTACATTGGAATATTTTTGTATCTTCATTATTATGTCCATTATGAGATGGACCGGTTCACATTTGGAACTGGTTGTAAAGGATTCTGAAATGGACATCCCTAATTATAATTGTCTATTTCAAATTGACATAATTTTTTATGTTATATTTGTTTTTCGTCTTATGGGAAGGAATGAATAGTTCGAAAATGGGCAAAGGGAGGAATGTAACAAAAAGGTTGGGAACCACTGAGCTAAAGTTTTTATGCAACAACGACAACGCTTCTACTTGAATTTATGCGGTGAGCAAGTTGATGATTTCATGAGACAAATACCACAACCATTTCAATTCAAATTAGTCAAATAGTTGCCCACACACAGTGGTGGGATTCAGCCGGTTCGCACCGGTTCTATAGAACCGTCTCACGAAATTTTATGAGGTCAGCGAACCGGTTAGCATTACTGGTTACTGTCAATGTACTTTTTTGTAACAGAACCTGCTAAAAAATATGACTTATGGATAGAACCGGCTAATAAAAAAAATTGAATCCTACCACTGCACACACAACACAAACATCGAACATTTAATGCCTCAAAAACCTGAAATAACTTCAATGTTTATGAAGCTTTACTTCGTAACATGGGTCGCCTTTAGGCGTTTTGTAGAATTTGCTGAGCGAAATTTTCGTCATAAACCGATGCTGTGAGCGGTAGGGCAAAAGGTTTCCTTATTTAAAAAATTAAAATTAGGTGAATCTGATTGTGGTTTGTTCCAAAATACTTCACAAATGAAACTGCTTATATCTTGTATGCGCAAAATATTATGCAAAATTTACCCCCCAGGGCAGAACAATGCAAAATTTAGATTTCGTTCCTAAAATCGCAACCATATAATTTAAACTCTTCGCGAATCAAATCCTTATTATTCTTGTTGCAATACACCGTGCCGCTAATAATAACCTCATATTACCGAACTTGCAAGTTCAAAGGCTTACAAATATAAAGCGTTGAGATCGCGTTTAATTTGGGCTTAGCATGTTGTATAGAGAGCAGAGGTGTACAGAGTCTGATTTTTTAGACTCCGACTCCACTCCGGGTCCGACAAAAATGACTCCGACTCCACTCCGGCTCCTGATAAATAGCGCAAAATCAGACTCCGACTCCTGATAATACTCCGGTATAACAGACAATTGTTGTTTCAACGAAGCAATAATAAACGCAAAATGAACTCCGGATCCGGCTCCTGCTCCGGCAGGCCGGACAAAACATAAACTCCGGCTCCGGTTAGACTCCGGCTAATTTTGGCAAAATCCGGCTCCGGACACTCCGGTACTCCGGCTCGTGTACACCTCTGATAGAGAGCAGATTTTTTTTCGTACCCCCAGTGGCGACGTTAATTTAATTTCCCTGCTGCCACATAATCCTGAAGCTCACATTGCGCAGTGACCTGATGTTTTAAGAAATACGTCTTTTCTCCTTACTTTTCCGGCCTGAGTGGTCAAGCTACCAACTATTTTTGTATGTTATGTATTTTTATAGGCGTTCAAGTTTGCTTAAAGAAGCCAATGCGTTTTGTCTATTCGTTGTATAATGATCAGACTGGCTCATACTGCGTTAATACAGCGACAGTTTATTATTTCATAAATTTTTTGGCACGCCACGTATTAACACCTAATGTTCCTTAAGTAAATTATATCTTGTATTGATGATTTTGTAGTCTTATGTTGGGCCATGGGGTTGGTGACATTGTCGTTGCAATAATATGTGTTTTAAAGATCGCACTGCAGACAAAAACATGCCAAAAGAGTGTAACATTCTTGCCTCAAAAGCTGCCATTTTGGATATTTTGCACGGAGTTTTAAATTCTGAGGTATTCTGCATTGTTTCACGCCCGACGTGTCGTCTCTCAGTTACTCGGCTTTTGCTACAACAACCCGGTCTAAAACACAAACAACAAATGTAATACATATCCGTGTACAGACCACCCGAACCGGTTTAAACAACAAATTTGGTCGTTGTATTCGTGTTTCGGCGGTGAAATGGTTTGACTTCCCACAAATATTGGGGGTAGGGTCCAATTCTTACCCAATCTAACCCCGCTTGTTTAGCCCCAATGGCCCCCAACGCTACTAAAAACCGGCAAATTTTCGCTTTAACCGTTTCCCACAACGAAACCTAACCCGAAAACGTGAATCACTGGACCGTGAACGCAGCAACAAGGGACTCCCCCGCAAGGAACGTGCCCAGCAATGAAAGTAGGTCGGATGTTTTATATTCCCAATTCCATTGTTTTTGGGGGACTGTTGCCGCCGGTTTATATAGTTTTTGTTTTATTAAGCAAACCTAATAAACATACACGTTGTCAAGAACATTGAAAGATAAAAGTTGAAACATAAAATTTACTCTGTTTTTCAACGTTGTAAACAATTGTGAAATCATGACCTAATTGAAAAAAAAAACTTTTTTTTTTTCAAATTAAATCTCGAATTGATTTACTGTAAAATTAGGTAAAATTGCGAGCGCAAAGCCAGGCCCGAATCAAACCCATTTTATTTACATAAAAACCCGAACCTCTTAAAATACCTGATCTAACCTAATACATAGATATATAGATATTATTACATCTGGTTTTTATCGGGTAATAAAAACCGGTTTTATTTAACCGACACTGATTGCAAAACATTTTTGCAATTGCATTTCAATTAAAGAGAATATACTCCATTCAGTAATGTATCAGTATTTATCCAGCTATTTTTATTACGTTTAAATGCAAAGGTAATATGACGCTGTTCGCCAAAAAGTCGCGCCACATTTTTGCTGCGTTAGCGAAAATTCTAGAAGCTTCTGCGATCGCGCATCTCAATTTCAGTCGAAAAGCGTCGGTTACGTCAGGGCGTCAAAATAGTAGTTTCCAAGCCGGCTGAGTTCATTCACTGATTTCGTATCTCAAGCTCTTAATTGCAGACATCTTTTATTAGAATAAATGGGTTCTTGTTTTTAAGTGGACTATTGTTAGTATTTTTGCATGTATTTTGGCAAAAATGATAGGATTTATTCTGGATTCGAAATGATTGTTCTAGAATAGCCTACTTACTACTTGGCTGCATTCCGAATCAAACATCAAACGAAATACTTTTGTACAACAAAAATCTTTACAAATGTTATTTTTATATTATTTGATATAAAAGTACACCAGAAATAAATACCAATTAAATTTTTGGTTTTTTTTACACGTTTAAGTTAATGTTTTGTTGTTGGTCGACAAATGGCCGAAAAACTGCAGACTTTTGGGGGTGGGGGCATTTTTCCCTCGGGTATTAGACTGCTTCGAACCTATCACTTTCGTCACGGGTCAGGGGTCACATAAAGGAGTGAAAACTTGTTTTTTCGGCAAGTATCGAATGTGAAAAAATGTATCGCCTGATCGGTTGTCAGCGTATTGCCGAAGTTATGCAGTACCACGGTCTATCTGGTTTGTGTGCATCACATTTATTTGTTTAATTGGAAACTGAAATCGAAATCAGTTAAAAAAACATTTTTCGAAGTTTCCATATGCAAACGAAGCAATGTTACTCGATACTTTTCAGCTAGTTGTCGACAAATAGTTGCGATGTTGGTGAAAACGACCGTTAACTTAGTACTTTGATGTTTTTGAGTCATACTGTGGTTTGTTTTCAAATGCACAATTCTCCAATTTTGACCGGTTTACTTACTAGTTTCGTTCACTTATTCGTATCAAAAACATGTTTGTTTTTAAATGCATCACGTATTTAAGTTTAGCACTTTTATTCAGCAACTAAAACATGCACAAATATCTCGATATAGTAACCCCAGAAACCGGTAGACAAAAGCGTTTCAATTTATAGAAATTCCTCCCTTACATTCCTAGCATGAACAACGAGCCACCATCGCTGGGTTAGGCGCCCCACGTGGGCTTGTGCCGCCTTTACCTCACTGTGGGAAGTCCCTTGGGGCGTTAGAACGGTTACACATGAGTTGGTAGTTCCAAGAACTCGGCTCGGTGTTTGTTTGGTTCCTTTGTTGTCTGTGGGCTCATTGCTATGGGTGAGGGGATTTTTTTGGGCGCTTTATGACGCTAAATGGAAAACTTTATTTTGGAGAAGCAACTGGCGTCGTTTTTTTGTCCTGTAAAAAACCTCCTTTCCTTGTTTCGTGTTCAGAAAAACACGCCGGTTTAGGTGCGAATAAAAATCATTGCCTGTTTCGCTCCATTGATTTAGTGAGGTTACCTCGTTTCACTGTCGGACCACGCTAAGTGGCCTCACGCCATTGATATGGTCTACTGTCATTGCATTGCTGGCTACTAGAGTTGCATCAGCCAAAATTTTCCTTTCCACTATTGTCTCATTGAGGCGATTGTTTTCACTTGTTACATCATAACTGACATCATGGATTTTTCCTCTCGTAAGTGAATCACGCCACTTTGCTCTGAACATCACACCACTGTTGTATATGACGACACAATCACTTAACAATACCCTTTGTAAAGACAATCGCATTCACCCCAGGTTGCAGCGCAGTTACATCATGTTTTTGTTCAAGCCACTATATATATTAGAATCCTATTTATTTCGCCGTTCATTTGCAAATGTAGAGCTGTTGCAATGACTGTGTTTATTATTGTATTATATACCAGAAGAAAGATAAGGACTCATTTTAATGTATGTATATATGCCTTGCAGCTATGCAGTGTCTTTTATACCATTAAATATGATATTTTGTGTAAAGCAGCAACAGGGTGTAGCAGATTTTTTCACTGGGGCTAAATTTGCAGGCAAATGTTTCGCAAAAAATGGGATTTTAGAGGGTTAATCAAACTTTATCGGTCAAAAAGAGAAAAAAGGTTAAGAATTGATGGTATATGGTGAAGTCATTATTTTACTTAATACCTGTGAACATCTGTTACTGCGTCAAACATTTTCCCATCAAAGAGTTTACGTGGGTAGCATTACGACCGATCTAAAATGTTTCTTGTCTCCGTTTGCAAAACTACTATACCAAAGATATCTGATACCACAGAGACTTGTGGTACTACAAAGATATATGATACTACAACTTACGTAACAACCTGGTGTTTGTTTTGACTTTTCGATTTGGTATGCGGAACTTTAAATGAGGCTGGAACTTTTAATTTCCCTCGTTTAAGTGACATCTGGCGTGTTTTCGTTTTGGGGACTTTTTCTGTGACTCGGCAGTTTCGGGAGATGAACATTTTGAAATAGAATTTGTTGATGAGTCATAAAAGTCATTTCAAATCTCGATGGGGCTGCGTGGGACTGGGACCTAAATAGGCAATGGTTCAAAAAATGCCATATTTAATGTTGTCTTTTGTCGCCGATGGTGGGATTCGAACCTTTGACTCTTAAATCAGGATTACTTCTCATAAACCACTGCATAACTGTGTTTCACACAAAAATATCTTCAAAAATTCACTTCCCAACTTTTGTCTCTAGGCAACGTGTCACGTGATGCGCATGCGCGCTGGAAGGTTCTCACCAATCACGTGATCCCGCCTGACCTCCGCAGGTCACGTGCCAGGGTCATTTGGCGTTTCTACCTCGTCCAGATATTCGTGCGCGTCGTGGTTGAGTGCGTTTTCGTCATGCTCCAGTACACATCATATCTGTACAGGTATTTCGTCATGATTAGTTTGAATTAAGTCCTCAACTGTTTTTGTTTGTTTGTTTTTAAAATTTATTAGGAGAATTGTTGGACCGCATTTTAAACAACAACTTTCTATTATTTATACCATATGTGGACTATTTTGAAACTTGCGTGTTTGACAAAACAACAGGTTGCAAAACCTACGGCCATATCCAACTTTTGCGTGGGCGTGCTTTCGGGTAAGGATAATTTAGGAGGACCAAAGTTTACTTTAACAACTCTTTTCTTGATACAACTTGTACACCCACGTGTTACGTCTATTTAACGTGCGCGTTTAATTAACATTCCATTGAACGCAAATGCAGACTTTGCAACTAGTTTTACCCTTGGTGCGTTGCTTAACTAGTGCTCGCAAATCCTGTTATATTTTCCTTTCAATGCCGATAAATACGGTATTCAGAAGTGAACATTTTAGAAAGTTTTTCCCAGTTACCTTTCGGTTGTTACTAGTGATATTGTGAAGCTTTGAATCGACAAATTTATTCGCTTGCGTCAGCGAATTTTGACAAAGATCAGGTTTGGAACCGAATCAAAACAATTCATTCGGTCGAAACCGATTCTTTTGCGCAAACGAAAAATATATTTGTTGAACTTATCTCTTAATGTTATTGCCGAAAGTTTAATTTGAAGTTGAAATAATAAGTGAAGACTTTTTGGATTGTTTTAAAAGACATTAAATAAATGCAGGCTCAATAATTTTGCGAAAATACATATCAACGGTGCTTAATATTGTCATAGCGACATTTTCTTGCCAAAAAATACAACTTATACGCCATGCAACACATTTTTATTCGACAGATGGACAGTGCCCGAGGTATTTCGTTGTAGCGAGTGGCCGTGCCCCCACACAGTTGATTGTTTTGTGAGTCGTCCAGGCGAGAAGACAGTTTTCTTCCGTTACATGTACGCTGTGTCGGCTTTCTCGATTCTTCTCAGTCTCTGCGAACTTCTTCACATAGCCTGGATCGGCGCAAGGTCGGTGACGTCACATTTAAATATAAACGTCATTGTTTCTGGTTAATGACGTCATGTTGAAAAAATGAGGCAATAAATATTGATGACGTCACAAAGAATTTCGCGTATAGGTAAAATAGAAAATTAAAATTTTGCTTCTTGTTATATGTCACAAAGGACGACATCAATGAGTTTGTGACGTCACATTTAACTATAAACGTCATTGTTTCTGGTTAATGACTTCACATTGAAAGATTTTGATATTCTTTAGAATTAACACTTTCAGGCTGTGTGTATAAAAAACGATGACGTCAATATACGTATGACGTCACGCAACCACAATTTCATTTTTTCTTTATTAGACGCAGCTGCTCGACTGAGCGTTGTCTTGACAACAAGCCCGTCCAATCATCGACCGCCACGTGTTCAAATGAACATGAGCAATGGAAAGCCAAAGATGACGTACCCAATATACTTGTGACGTCATGTTCTGAGGTCAGCGCCAGTGACGAAGCGTTGGCGTCATCAAGCCTGCCACCTAGCGATTACGTTGACATGAGACCCAATCATATGCACACTTATTTATGATGTTGAAATTTGTTTGTTGGTTTTTCAATAAAATTAATTTATGAATGTTGTGTGTTTTTGTTTTGATCTACTGTGCACGCTAAGCGGATTGGCGAGCACGCTTTGTGCAGGAGACCATTGCAGTATCCCCGAAAGGAAATTGTATATCATATATTGGTGCAAACCATGCATAATTTGTGATTTATTTACTTTGCCATATGCCTGTATTATACCACCAATATATATATAAATATCTTTACTTATAAACACCTAAAAATAGAACCAGTCTATTAATAAACTTGTTTTGCTAAAAAAGAACGCTAATGACGTAACAAAACAACGGGCGATAATTTACAACCTCCAACAAAAGCGACGTTTCAACCAACGCCTTTTTAGTTTCCGAAACGTTACGCACGCTCGGAAAACTTCGGACGCTTTCGGAATTCCTTTTTATTCTTCGGCAAAGAAATTAATTGACTCGTTCATGAACAAAGGGTTATTTTTGGCTCGTGTCTGCCAAAACCGTGCGGTGATGCAGCGGTTTTATGTTGAATCTGTCGTCCGAAGTTAGAAAGACGGATTTGTTTTTGATTTCTCCTTGGAGTTCTATTACAAGGATTATGATGTTATTGTGTAAATTTATGAATGGCGTTTACTCGGGACTGTCCCTTCGCCTAGCGTAATGATTTGTTGATGGAAGAGCGACTCTTCGTGGACGTATTACGGCAGCGAATATTGTTGTTCGTTTTATAAAAAATTTGGAAAATGACACACTTTTATGAATTACATTTTTTTTCTATTTCAATAAGTTTTGAACTGAATGTGTTAGATTTTATTTTTGTCGTTTCTGGAGAAAACATTTATTTTTAACTTATTCGCTGCTTTAATTAAGAACATTGTTGGTTGGTTAAGCTGAAATGTGTTTTAAATAATTCTGAACTGGATGTGTTAAAATTTCTTAGTTTGTCGTTTTTAGAGAAAAGATTACCTTTTTCGCTGCTTTAATTAAACACATTGTTGGTCGGTTTTGCAGGAAAAATATTGAAGTATTATTAATTTTTCACAATTTGTAAAAATTATTCTTTTTGTTTCAGTTTGGAAAAGTCTTACATGCCATATTGTGTCTGAGGCTTTGTAACTTTATTTTCTTGAGTTTTAGTTCTTTCCTAATCACAGGATTGCATTTCTTCGTCTGATTATTTTAATTATAGATTGGAGTCGGTTTTTGTCGTAAATATATTTTTTTTATGAAACTTCTTACAGGTGTGTTTTAAAAAGCTCTTTGCTTGGATTTTGTTTTTGCTTTATTGTTGTTGACTTTTATCAGATTTTGTTATTTATTTTAGTTAAGTTATTTTCTATGGTAGTGAAACACAATTGAAAACTAACTTTGAACAAATGTTTTTTTTTCTAACTTTTTATCTCTTGCGCTCAAACGAACGAACGAACTACCCGGTCATTGTCGTTCGCCCAATCGCTATACCTTAATGAATATGATAAAATTTTCACACAACTTTGGCTACATGAGACACTGTGTGTTATAAACACGCTGTATTTTCAGTCATTTCAGCAATAAATAGTAGGTTCCAGCACAACGTAAGGAAACACGCCTCCAACTCATACACTTCGTCATACTTGTACCGCCCCCTAGCGGCAAACATAGATAACCACAATGTCCACATGTTGGCGCTCTAGACCTGCTTTTTCTTCTTGTAAACGGGTTTCGGCACAATAAGCTTGGTGTGATCTCTCGGCGGTCGTCGCGGTTTTCGTTTCGTCACAGGCGAGGCCTGAGTGAGTCTCACAAGTGGTACTTCCCCTGCTGAAGCGCTGCTTTGACGCTGTTTCGAAGGACTCGGTGCGACGGCGGGTGGATGACGTTCTGGAAGCGTGACGGTGACGACGATGCGTTCGTCGTTTGTGACGTCATTGTCGTGGGTTGTGATGTCATAGGTTGCTTTTTGTTCACATTCTTTGCGACGGGCTTCGGCGGTTCTGTGGGAAAATAGCGCGTTGTTTAGTAAAATGTTTTAATTCTCTTTTATTCTCAAACTTTGTTCCATGAAATATTAGTTTTTACATCTCATGTTATTAACTTTATGACATAAGGCGTAAGAACCGCATGCTATCTTATAAATATAAACAGTCTTGCTCGGCGCACTGAAGTTGCAAGTAATATTTGAGTTTTTGTATTTTTTCCAGTAAAGTATGGGAAAGTTTCAAGTGCGTTTGCGGGCGAATAAAGTCTGAAACGACTGCAACATTCCTTCGCTAAAAAAATGGAACAGCGCTGTGGCGAGTAGACTTAAAAACGCTCTTCTGGCAAATGTTTTGTTTGTGCCAGCGTTTCTGCGTCTCATTCAGGTCGCCTTTGCCATACTTATATTTGCCACAAAAGCTTTATTGGGTTTATAATTGCACTAACAGTTGATTCGTTTACTGTATTCAGTCACCATGGTAACAGGTGCTAGTATTGGATTTCGGTTTTATCGATTTTTTAGGAGGTAAGAATTAGAGTTTTAGAATCCTACGATGTCGGTTGCTGAAAAGCTGGCCCGGTAAAATCAATACTAACCGCTTCTACACTGAGGCTCTATGTTTTTCGAATGAATGAGTAATTCCTATCTGACGACATGCGTATGCCGATTACATAAGGTTCATACTAATGTTAACATTAAGCAGTTTTTTGCCTGATAAAGCTAAAGACCGTTTGTTCGTGTTAATGTATTGAGAATCACGAAGAGTTATTTTGCCGTTAGTCAATAATGTTGTTTTGTTCATCTTCGCCTATTTAATGTATTGCATGCTTTGACAAAACGAAAAAGATAAAACACAGAGCGCCAAGCCTACAGTATGTCATTTACAGGTGCGAATGCTTTGGGACTGGTCCCAGTTTTACACATGCGCTTTTTTACACATTTATAGCTGCTGGCGCTTATATTCGGAGGTTTAACTTCAACACTATGTGAATACTAGGAATCTTGTAAATACTGTAGATCCCTGATTATAGCTGACATACATCTGTGGAAGTTTACTTTCAAATACGAAGCAAAATGTATTTGTGCAGTTTTGCTTAAACCAGTGGTGCACAAACTTTATGAGCGAATTTCTCACTTAACAATTCAAAAAATTTTCATTCCTCCCCAATGACTACATAGTAGATGCTAAACCATACAAAGATTATTTAAAATTGATCGTTTTTGTCAACTTCACAGGTTGTATTCCCAGAGCATACGTGTCTATTTACAAACCACATGTAAAAATTAAAGTAAATTCCTCCTCTCAAATTTAAAAACTTCTCCCAGGTTGGGAACCACAGACTAAAATAAACCATATACGTATGGAAGTTTTCCTTTAAACAACGACACGATAAATATAGTTGCACCGGTTTTCCTTTAACCTACCTGTCTGGATAATTGACCACGAACATCCCACTGTGCATGTTGTAAGCATTCGATGCCAGATGATACATCGCACCGGCTTCGGTCGTCCAATCCTTCTGCTTCAACTTAAATGCTCGAGCGATTTTGGTTTCCAGCCATTGGAATATTTCAGCTGCTGCGCTTGTCTGGAAAGGTTACTTCAGGTCATTGCGGTTTAATCAGTTACTAGGTTACTTGAAGTCATTGTGTTTTAGTCGCAATTTACATTACTAGCTATAAATTCGGAGGGCTCATGGTGTATTCCAATTCCGTAAAGTCTTTTTCGCCAATCTATGAACTTGTATGTTTTAATAAGCACTCCAGGCCACTGGAAGGCGCCATATTGCATTGAGCCGGTAGAGCTACTAACACTGAGCTTGGGCTGCCCCCCGGCCTAAGAACTTCTGGTTGGTGGCGCAAAAGAGCATAGGCGGTTATGGTGCTGACTCAGCAATTATTCTTACTTTAAATCTAGTTGGGTTGAGATTTGAATCCTTGATATATTGTTTACCCATGCAACAATAAAACAGATGTACCTTGTTCGTGCAGTTTTTCTTGTTAAATTTTAAATTAGAATATAGAAACGTTTCCGAACATTAAAACACTATTTACGGAACAGTCTTGAGGAATTTAACGGCCCGAACTGACATGCTTTATTGATTAACAACAAATTGTCCATTGGTTTTACTGTTTTATAGTTAAAAAGAGGTAAATTGTGCATCAGTTGAAACAGTGATGTTGTTTGTTTTCATACATTATTGCAACTTTTCAAACACTATACACGAATCTGTTCATTATGAGAAATTTAACGGCTTAAATCGACGTAAAAAGCGAAATGTTTGATGGTTCAAACCAGGGTTGTAAGTCGGGCCGAGTTTTGTCTTTGGTTCTCACAAAAAACGGGCTTGATTCGGCCCTGACCTTACACTCTGTGTCAGTATATTTTCGAATGTATGTAACTATAGCTAAGTAACCAGTTGCTGGACCTGACTTATAATGACAAACACCCCTAAAATGCCATGTTCAAGACCATTTGTCTGTTATTGTCTATTGTGTTTGTTGTCTTGGTCTTTCCTGAGGCTTCAATGTGTACGTCTGTCAATCAAACTTTCGGGCCTAAGCGGGCTTCTCAAAAACGATTCGGGTTAGGGACCCAATTTCAGCCCCGTTTACAACTCTGCATGCTACGACAATAACACAACAATATCAATTTGTGATCTGTACCTTCTTCTCCCAATGTAGCATATCAACCTCATCTTTAGGCATTGCACATTTCGCGACGTTCCTTATCACTTTTGCAGTTTCCTTCATTCCACAGAACTCCGCCCATTGGTCAGCTCGCAGACCACGCCCCCAATCTTTCTTTGTGACGTTAGCACCTACGTCATAGTATGAATTTACAAAAAAGTATGAATTTTGTTATTTTGGACACAAATGGCCCTATGAGTCTATCGCGTAACAATGGTTCAAGGACGAAATGTTTTTTGCATACTTTGATCTTAAATGACACACAGACAACACAAAATGTCGCGCGCACGCCTTTAACTTTTCCGCGACTGCATTAAATATTTGCGTGGTTTTCCTTTAATTAGTTTGCTCTTATTACGTCACTAATATCTGTGTGAAAAATATGACGATCATTTATTATTGACGAGCCCAACGCGCTGCTCGCTTTGATTTACGAGCACCACAAGCCATTATGACGTCAGAATGCATGTTAAAGGTGCTTGTTTATTGATTTTATGGCAGGTCATCCCGAACCGGATCATCTTGCATTGTCTCCACAACATTACTGAAATCCATTTATTAATGATTTTTTGTTAGATTTTGGCACTTTTACGAGGTGCATGTTACGCAAAGTGCTGAAATAAATAACTATAAATATAACTCGAGTTTTGAAAGTAAACAACCAATGTCTTTGTTGTTGACGAAGTTTTACATATAAGAGCACTGCGTTTAGCGTCTGGTTAGTCTATTCTTTAGACCAGTAGTTCTCATACTGTGCGTCGCGACGCCCTGGTGCGTCGTTGAATTTTCCAAGGGCGTCGCAGAATATTCGTTTCGTGGCTTTTTGTTGTTGTATCAATAAACACAACTTTAATAAAAAGTTTCTTCATTAACTTTTATTTGATGGTGCGTCACAAGTCCAGAAAACTTTTCCAGAGGCGTCGCAACAAAAAAAAGTTTGAGAACCACTGCTTTAGACGTGCATTGTTTAAAAAAACTGTTTAAAATCTTTGGAAGTTTAAGCTTCCACCTTTCTTATTATGCATCGGCGTGTTTAAAAGGCTAAAATCCTTGACTATTGCTGTAAGTTGTATGTATTGTTTGTGCCTGTGTATTTATGTTAGTTGCGAAAACGTTCACTTAGTATGAAACAGTTTACTTATTGCATAGAATCTTCCACAATTTTACGCATAACCTAATCAAGCAAGTTTATGTCCTTGAAACAACCTTTTCTCTCAACAACCAACAAATCACACAACAAACTAATATCTAATTAGGGTAACCCCCAGTGGGGACTTACCGGCGATAACAAGTTGTCTTGCACAGTTGGTTCGTCCATGTAAAGCGGCTTTCATGAGAGCTGTGAAACCCGAGCAATTTTGAGCGTCCACATTTACTTCTCCGTGCATGTGAAAGAGAAAGAAACGGACTATTTCGTCAAAACCTGTCGAACAAAAACAGGAGCGTAATGGTGAAAATAACGGCCCAAATAGACGTAAAAAGTGACATGCTTTATGTTTCAAACGTTTTGGCAAATGCTCATGACATCATCAGCTTTTTACGTCTATTTGGGCCGTTATTTTTACCATTAAACTTATGAACAGATCCGTATATAGTGTTCCAAAATCAGTGGCAATGTGTCAAATACTTTTAACCCATAGTTGAAATCACACGTGCTTAAAACACGAGGCTGGGTTTACAAAGAAGCGAAATAACTTGGAATAAAGTGAATTCATTTTACACACGAATCCGGTTAATCGCATAAACTACTTATGGCTTTATGCAATCAAGAAAGCTTGTGCGTAAACCGCGGTTTTATCTCAACATATTGTGGTAAATACTACTCGTAATGAAATTATTGTCTTACCGGCTTGTGACGCCATCATTAAAGGGGTATTACCCTCGTTGTCAGGGAAATTTACGTCGACCGATCCTGATTGGACGAGCGTCCTGACCACGCCCACATTTCCTGTCGAACACGCCAGGCTTAGTCCTGACTAAAATTTGAAAAAACTGTTTCAGAATGTTGTTACAGTAGAGTAAAGGTTGCGTTGATGATAAAATTGGAGTACATGGTTGCTCAATTAACGTAAACTTATTGTACCGGCGCGTTCGAACCACATGAAATGCCTTAAAATAATGCAAAGATTGTAGTTGAATGGGGAATTCGTCTCTTTTTTGTCGCAATTTAAACAAAAAACATTTTGGTAAATTTGCTAAAAACACAGTTTGACAATGATTTAAATCGATTGAAAAATATTTTAGGTTTTCCATGAGTGTATGTTTGCATTATGCGTTTTTTTCTGGGTTGACGCCTACAAACCATAAATTTCAAGTTAAATTTTTGACAATGAGTTGGTTCAAATTCATAAACCATAAACCGGAAGTTTATGCTGTGTTAATTTGCGTGATTTTTAAAGCATTTTGGTATCATTCTCAACCCTCTTAAAGCGCCACATAACGTATAAACATGGTCTAAATGTCATGGCCCCAACGCACGTACTAAAATAGACCAGTATTCGGCTCTAAGCGAGTTTCAAAATTGGTCTGTTAAATTATTCATCACCGAAGTTTGTTTTTGGATTCTGGCTCATGCTCTATAACTTCAAACATATTAGAGAACTTTTAACCTTATTGCACTATATAAGTATGGGAACTGTAGCTATATAGCAAACTGCACCAAACTCTTTCTTTAATCAAATGTGAGTCCCTGTCACGTAACGCTTTATGATATAGTTGGTTTCAGTCATTATCCACCAATTATGCTCTTTACGTTTTGCGCTTGATAACAGCTTAACGTTGCGAAGCTATTTCCAGCGTAGTAATTGTTTTGTTTTTTTAAATGTGTCGCTCAATGTGTCCTTTGACCAAGTAAAATAAACTCAACTTAATAAAATGGGCGCAGAATATATTATTTTGTGATTTGATTAAAAATTTTGGGTCTTTGGGATTTAAACAGTTTTTAACGTGTGCTTTATACTTTTTTATTCTCGTTCGGAAAATTTTATTTTTGTCTGGTTTAATGTAGGTCTAGTTTTAAAATTATAATATGGACGACTTTTACTGGAAGTATACCCCTTCTGATATAGTCATGGTCATACAACAGCCGTTATACCACAGTTGGAAACACGAATATTGAATGTAGAGTAAAGGTTTCAAAACAGCTGAGAATTACAAATTATTTTGTTTGTTGTAAAAAAATATCCTGCATTTTCCACTTTTTTATTAAACAACATATTGATTTTTTCCACTCCTACTTTTGGATTTTAATTGGCCGTGCACAATTAAATAGGAATGTCAAAACTGAAACAAAACCGCCTAAACTAGTACATCCTGGGTTTTTGTGCATCCCGGTTTTATAACATTGATCACAACTGTTTACAAATTTATTAAAATGCTTATTGAATTTTTATTGGTTACCCAAATATAGAAGCCCAATTTTTTGCTCCCGTATTTGGTTTTAATTTCTCTACATTTGATCTTTCTAAACTCGATTTTAAATCAATTTGGCCATCAATATGTCTTTTAGGACATTCATTACCGTGTGTCTAAAATTATTCAACATTGATTATTGTGTTTTAATTGGTTAAACAAATTAAAGAAAATCCAAATTTTTACCCAACATGGACCTGAATCTTAACAATTAGGGATTTAATCTACCCGATTTAATAAGATTGATCACAACTGTTTAAAAAGGTCCTATGGTAATTTTTGAACTTTAATTGCTTACTCAAATACAACAGCCTATTTTCTGCTGACATGGGCAGTTTTATTTTCCTTACACCCCTCAAAACATAATTCGAAACCGACTTATAGGCGTCCACTTAGTGGACTCCACTTCCAAACCAATTATAAACCTGATTCTTAACAATGACACTTACTTGTCCATTTTTGTCGCACGCACTCGCCAAATTTGGCATCGAAAATCGAAGTAGTGCTCGAATTCCAAGGTCGTTGCCTTTCCTGCAGTTCAAATAAGTAACACATTTAATATTGCGATATAGCTGCAAACGTTTTGTGTCTAATTTAATTGTACTGTGTAAGGTCAAATCACAAAACAACGAAGTCGTTTATCTTTAGGGTTTGAGAAACACATCATTTTTGCTTAAACAGCGTTATCAGTTTCTTATTCAATTAAAAAGGTTTTGTGAAGAGACATATTTTTGACGTTTTCTTAAACTTTTTGCATTAAGTAACTTGGAAAATGTTTTGTAACAGATGGTTACGGTAAACTAACTTGGGCTTACAATTACAGATTAAAACATTGCAGCAGAAAAATACAAGCTCGTACTGGTATGTTAGTCAAAGATATATATATACATAATTTATTTATTTATTTTTTGGTCGGAATTACAAACATTGTTTCATAAAACTTGCGACAAAAACTCTGCGTTTTAATGTGAAGTTTTGCATATATTTGGTGAATTTTTTACAAAATATTCAAACATTACGAGTAAAACAATGTTAAAAATTAAAGCAACTAGCTATTTTAATGCACTATAGTCATAAATATATTTATGATTTCAATATTCCAAGCAAATTTATAGCCTACAATTCCTCCAAAAACTGGTTGTTTTGTATGTACCGTTCGGTTGCATTTACAAGCAATATTGTAAGTTATCGATCGCACATAAATCCTTCTGCATGTGTTAAAATAGATTGAGGTTCAACGTGATGTATTGAAAAAAATGCTCAATATGGTCTGTTGCAGTTTGTACTCTAATAATATGTTCAGCATTTTTGCAAATAATTGTTATTTTTTAATCGTTTTCAAACGTTTCGTTGGATTAATGCGTAAAACCAGGTTTAATGTGTTACGACATCTTGAAATATTATATCATTAAGTTCAGACAGATATTTTTGCCTTATGATTGTTAGTAGCTTTTTTGTAGGAATGTATCGTTTGTAGTGAAAACACCGAATTTCTGTTACCACGCAACATTTATGTTTGTATAAAATACGCATTATGCGGGAACTAGTTCCCTTAATTTCGCATGGTATTTTTTACAACATTGTAAAATGTAAAATTACATCACAATGAATGCTAACCGCTACAACCATGTGCTATGAAACCAAATCAGCGACTGCACTAAAACTACCACGAAGAAATCACCGCACATCATAAAACAAAACTGACAATAGCGTTGTGAATTTTCAATCTCTTTTTTGTCCGTCGCAGTGCTAAGTCGTCACTTAAGTTGATGAATGTGTGACCTTGTGGGGGTAGATGTCACGAATTGACTTGTTAAAGCGGTAGTAAAACGTTTAAACTTACTACCGACTTCGCGGAGTTGAAATCCACAAACTACCGCCAATTTCGCGAAGTGCTTCTGTATTATACATAACTTCGCACACCAATGCGTACTGAACTTGAATACCAGAGCCTTTTGCCAAACTAAGTCATGTAATATGAGAAGCATTGTGGGGTTGGAACTTTACAAGGTAATGCGTTGCTATAAATAATCAAGTATGAAGCTAAAATGTTTTTCTACATTCTCTAGACCAGTGGTTCTCAAACTTTTTTTTGCGACGCCCCTGGACAAGTTTTTCTGGACTTGTGACAAACAAGCAAATAAAATTTAATGAGGAAACTTATTATTAAAGTTTTGTTTATTGATACAACCACAAAAACCCACGAAACCGAACTATTCTGCGACGCCCTTGAAAAGTTTAAACGACGCACAGTTTGAGAACTACTGCTCTAGACATTTGATGAGTATGTACAGTATAATCAAATCGTAACAGGTTTTGCAAATTTTGCTACAAACGTAAAGGGTGTAATAGCCCAAATACACATCAAATATGTATTAGTGTAAATTCGTAATTGAAAAACGTAACTTGTGTAAACAATTCGATGGTAGCTAAAACTAAAACAAAACTGTCCGATAGCTAGCATCTTGCAATTCCAACATACAGAAAATATCATAACCTATATTGTTTATTAAAATAAATCCTAAACGCTGGGTTTTTGCACGTTTTTATCGATCTTTGATGAGGCCCCTCATATGATGATTTGATGAGGCCCCTCACTGATGATGGCGGGAGCATTTGTTAAAACGTTTAAATAATAAAGCATGTTATTTTCCTGAATAAACATATCAACAAATACATATGAAGTGTTCCAAAATCCTAAATACATCTCACAATTATATCTTTTTGATTTTAATGACATGCACATTATTTCAGGTCACCGTGTTAATTTGGCCATGCAACCTTATCGAATTTCGCTACTAGCTTACAGATGTTCGGATGACGTTTAATCCCTTCTGAATGACATAAAATCTGTCGTCAGGTCGCCGTAATGATTTTGTCGAAACACGAATTAGATTATAGGTTTTGGTTCCACCAATTTCTTAGTTTTGTAACAAAATGCAAAAAAACACATAGAAAACGAACATAAGAATTAGCAAAAATAAAAATGCTGCGAAGCTGGTATGCCGTGAATGAATTTTGTATTATATCAGTAATAATAATAGTCACTATTCTGCTCGAAAAGTCCTGTATTCAGTTGTGGTTATATTGTTGGACATTTATGGCATGAAACGACTTTGTTTCGATTTTTTGTTGTGCCCCTTTGTGGTTTACAGTCAGCAACGAAATTGCGTCATTGTTTTAATGTCTTTGTTTCTTACACAAAATTGTGATTCAAAAAATTATAACAATTTTGACAATGGTTCGTAAACCTTTTTAACTAACTATCATTATTAGCAATACACTGATCGACATTGGCCCGAGACGTTGTCAATTAAACGTATTATTTAAGTCTGTATGACTTGTAAAAATGGCTGACGAAGCAACGATGCTTCCTGATCTGAATCAGTCAACAGTGGCATTAACATATTTCACGCATTGGGGCATCATCAGTCGCTCTTATTCAAATAGAATCTATTTGTTTGCATATAATGCCCACTATTCGCGAAATAGATGCTGTAATAACAACTAAATGTCTAAATGATTTGGAATGGAAAATATAAATAGCAGAATCAGTCAATGAATTATAGTGTTATCATTCTCAATTAAATGTATATGATTTTGTTTTTCCTGTCTATGAGCATTCCTCTTACAATTTACAAGCACAAAACAACAAGTTTTTTTTGTTTAGCATCACACCAGTTAAACGACAAATTATTAAACCTCCTCTTACCGACATTCTGAGAGAAACACATTTTTCGACTCGTCAATATCCTTCAACACTTGCGCAGTCATTTCTTCATCAGTGACATCACTAAATTCGGTGTCGTCACTGTCGTAATCGTCATCCATTTCACGAATTCAATGAAAATTCAATCAAATTCCAAAATATGCTCAAAATGGCCACGGTTTAGTTCACCAACATGTGTCCAGAAGCGCCCGTTTGGTTTTTGCAACTAAACCTTTGGATTCGCGAGGATTAAAATCCCATCTGTTCGCCCTTTTTCGTCTCATCATGTGGTTACTCATGCGTGCGACCTGTCATTGGAACGTCACAATGCTTGTGGAGGTTAAAGGGATTGAAGTAGCGCGATGGCGTCTTATCGCTCTCTTTATTGCGTAAGCCTTGCTGCAAAATCAATGCAGTCTGTGTGCTTGTTTTGTAACACATAATGGGGTTTAAATTGGATTTTTTAATGACTTGACCTGAGGTGTTTCGTGGTTCACTGGCATTTATGTTACATAAGTGTTACGTAAGTACAAAATTAACTCGGTTGCTATTGGGGCTTTTTTGATTGAAATAAAGGTCAATCAGGGTTACACCGGTATATTTCACAATGTTGCAAATTTGAAGTAAAGTATTTATCTCTTTTTTCTTTGTTCGATTTTACCGATTTGTCAGTTTGTTTGGGTTCAAAAGGTCAAAAACTTGTGGTTGCATTCCGTTTGTTTTGTAATAATTCGTTCCGGTTCCGGTAAATTATACGTTTGAACCGGTTCGCGGGTTCGGTTACATATCCGGTTCCACTCTTTAAATTCTCACAACGCGGGGAGAAACTTTTTCCTTTATTGACTTTACAACAGTTTGATTCTCAATTCCACAATTATTGTTTATAACGCCTGCAAAGAGATTCTCCTGCATTTTTTTGTTTTCATGTGACAAAAATTTCATCACAACATTTTGTTACAAGTAACATATTTTACAATTCATTATACTTGACGCAGTTTTATCGAAACGACATTATATTATGTTGGGTACCATGAACTTGTGTTATTCCAATCTTTTAATCCTCTTTTTACTTTTACAGAAATCTTCGGAAGTGACGAGGAAAGATAAACGTCCCATGAGCGAAGGATAATTGTCCTTAAACATTTTTGTGCGTGTTTTGGAATTCAACCCTTTATGACGTCATATATGGATCCTTAAAACAGTGAAAATCCCAGCAGAGCGAACAAAAATTTTTGACTTTTTTGTACTTTTAGATTGTAAATAATTGTTTTTTTAGTTTTTGGATCTTTTTATTTTTTCTAATAAATACATTGTGATACAAAGAATATGGTTTTTAGGAAGTTCTTTTTTGTGGATATTTAAGCAAAAATTTCTTTACGTTTTCAATTTACCAAGTTATTAAAAGTTGAAACATAAACTTAACCTATTTGACAAGATGCAACCGCGCAAAAGGTTTTCCATAACGAAATGTAATTTGCCACAATAAGTTACAAGTTGAACAACACAACCCATAAGATAACGTTCTGAAAGTTGAAATATAATGTGAAAATGTAAAAGCATGAAGGTTTCACTGTTTTCGACCTTCAAGGTGTTATCAGTATAGCTTTTTTCACGGGGTTCGAACCCAGGACACTCACGGGGACGAATCTCGATCAGTTTTTTCAATGTCTGTATGGGGTCAGGCGTGCCAGACCACTCGGCCAAGTTCCTGCCCCTCATTAGTGCAGATGGTGACGAGCGTGCAGATTGGTTAGTGTAACCATCCAACGGCACTCTAGTTTGTTGGGGGTAACAGGCTGAAAAACCATGCCTCACCTAGTCTGTGCGATGTGAAAACAAGTTTAATTAATTCAACGTGTTGTTCATAAGGAATATTTTGGTTCTAAAGAAGGGTTAAAACCGCCTTAAAATGAACCAGATAACCAATATTTTTCGTGGTTTCATATAGTGATGAATTCACGTCAGAAGTAACTACCGCATGAGGGAGACAGAGAGACCGTGTTTCGCCCATGCACCATTGTGTGGGAATTTAACACAGGAAATAAATATTTTGCTCGCGTGCAGCCAAATTCAGTGTTTATTCGTAAGTTGAAGCAATTAGGTATTGAGAAACAGATTTGTCAATTTGAGGAGAAATAGCCCTGTAGAGAAAACTATTGAGGTAATTTGTTTTCAATATTTGCAATCTAATTTAAATTTTAAACTTCCCATTTTATTACAGCACTTTGAGAAACGACCAGTTTCGTAAAGATAAAAATTTAACTAAATGTAATTTACGAATACACAAAACATTACCTTTAATTCCATACTTGGAGTCCATTAGCTTTTCTATTTGTTTTTATTTCGTCTTTAGAAGTTATAGTATAGCTAGAAGCGTAAAATAAGCCAATTTATCTTTGCATTTACAGTAAATAATCAAAACGTAACATTTTTCTTAGCTTTATAAGGTTGTCTTTCTGTAATGTAAATTTTTTCTTCTTTAATCCAAATTCCCTTTGGTATCTATAATATTGTTTTTGTTCGCGGAAAAAACATTAAAACGTGTTTTCACCACAAGACAATTGAACACTCGAAACCCTTTCACGATGCACTCGAAACCCATGACCCCCACACAACAATAAATCACGAATACACCTTTTCCGGTTATTATGTTTAGCAAAATTCCTGCCGTCGTGTCTTATTATCCAATTTCCACAAACAATTCGACACCGCGGCCCAATCGAAGTGTCAAGCGAGTTTCCCGATTTTCTAGAATCGCCGCATTGTCGCAAGTCTTTATTACGTCACAATTACCCTGCAATTGATCTTGTAAGAGGAGTATAAATTTGAAACCTTTTTTACGAGGGCTTCTTTTTGCCTGTGAATATTTTGCAGAAGACATCTGTAATGAGCAGTGTTCGATAGGAAGATATGAGGCAACTAATTGTTCGATCGTATAATGTTCTCTGGCATTTTTAAAAGCAGCTTTATCTTATCATTTACCTGGAATTTCACGAAGAGCCAGAAAATTTGGCTACATTTTTTCTTCGACAAATTGGGTTTTGTAATAGAACGGTTCAGTAGATTCATTTTAATTTGGTATTTTCTGAAAATTACAAGCGTCAAATACTCCTAATTATCAAAAATAAAGTTATTTTTAAAGGTAGTTTACAACCTGACGTTGTAATTAATGGGTTTACGCCCAATTGTTTTTTGCTTCAAGGGACCAAATATGGCGTTACGTTTTGGAATTTGCCACATAAAGGCGCATTGATAATTGAACTCGTCAAAAATGCCATTCAATGATCACAAGTTATAATGTCATTGACCCAACCCTACGTACTCTTCACACCGCCACGCTCTTATGACATAACACTAAGCACTATGACGTCAAAATCTAGTCAATTCCCTGCCACGTGACTAGTGATAATAACAACGTTCGTAAATAGCCAACAATTATAATAGACACTTTATGATGTAACAATGGCGAATTGGAACGCGCTAAAATCAGCCCGTTTTATCGCGAAGGGCTGCAGGGTTGTGTCCACTAGCAGACAGTTTTATTGGACTTGGCAGGGATGTTTGATATAGAATGCGCGGTTTGGAGGGCGCCTGCTTTAAAACAGGGCAGCCCGCCCTTGTAGAAAGCAGTGAGCGATTGCTCGTTGCAAAAACGGTTTCAAACTTTTAGCTTTAAGCTGTTTACTTCTGTGTTAGCAAATTTGCTTGCGAGTAATCTTGCTGTCTCCGCGAGAAGGCTGTGAAAATTTGTTTAGGATTTTAGGGTTTAACAAGAACTGCTGAGCTAAGCACTAGCAAGAAAATTACCCCGACAAGGAATTCTGGTATTTCCGTTTTACTAATGATAACATTGTTTGCTAAACCGACAAAGTCTGCTGATGTAATAGTTTGTGCAAATCGGTTTTGTTTACATAAGAAATCAGAACGAAAATAGAAGATTAAATTTGGGTAAAAATTGTCTAACACAAACACAGGCATAGTACGTTTTTATAGCATCAAATTTAAATATTTAAACAGATTTTTATAGCAATAATTTTAAGAAATTGGAGATATATTCTTTAAGAATAAACGAAATTAATTCAATTTTATACAATCGCTGCCGTAAAACTAAGCTTAAAAAACGCGCATACCTTGAATTTGCAGAAAGCACAATCGGAGCACATTTCAAGCGCTTTAATCAGGCGAAGTGTTGAAATAAGGCGTTGGTTTTTTTGATCTCGCGGCCAAATCTGATGCAAGTTCTTCACCTTTTCAATTGGTACCTTAAGCCACAAAACACGACGTGCCGAAACCGCGCGACGATGATTGGAGAAGTCAAATTCAAGAAATTGCTCAATTCATCTAAATGCGAACCTACATTATTATATAGTTCGGGTTCCATGTGCGCTAAACCAAGGGGCGTTTTGTGAAGTCTTTCTGTGTTATTGTTTAAATTTAAAACAGTTTGATTGCCGCTTTATTAAATGTCTTTAAGTCAGGACATGAAATGAGAGGCTAGTGAGGAAAATTAGATTAAATAGTAGTGTATGCATGTTGTTTTGCTGGTTGGCTATACGAGAATTAGTACATTTGAATTAAATTTAAGCTCAGAACACTTTGACCAAGTGTTACAAATCCTTTAAATCGACGTTTACGGTTAGAACTATGGAAATTAGTAGCAATGATAAATTAAACGAAATAGTATTTTAGAAACGTATGTGTTTGCAGAAATTGAGATTTTGAATTTAGTGTTTTACACGCAACAGCCTATTATACACAAGCTTAAACAATTTGGACTTTGATCGTGTTTTGACATTTTTACACTACAATCAAATTTTAATGATTCGGATTCCGTGAAAATTTCCATCTTATTTACGGCGTGAATACAAAATGCCCGTTAGAAAACTCGCTGAGCACGTGTTTGAGATCATGCCAACTCGCTGAGCACGTGTTTGAACATTCTCGAAAACCGACATGAATAAGTGAAAGCAACCGTTGCAAGACACAGCATTTTTACTATTTACAACAAAAACAAAAACTTGTCTTATTTCCAAAACATCCGTTCAGCTCGGCGCTAAAAATAGCAGCAGTAACATCGATCCCGCCACTTGGGGGTGACTTTTTCACCCCCTAATTCGCCCCTCAAGTCCACACCCCCGCCCGGCCAATTAGGGGCGTCTCGTTTTACCGTTATGACGTCATAGAGCGTCATTCGCGCGTGAATTGTTTATGTAATAATCCCGCCTTTGTTGTGTGTGTGGGTTTGGCTTCAAAATGGCCGGGGCTGCGCGAATTCGAGAGAAAGTGCTCGGCCGGGTTTGAAAGGAGACAGTTAGGAGACAGCAACGTTGACATTGTGCTTGACGGTTGCTTCGTTCACTGCAGTTTGATATTGCGGTGTTTGGCTTCGTGAAACAAACCCCTTGTTTCGGGTGAAGTGTGCAAAAGTTTTTATTCCAGGAAAGCCTGTCTGCATGTTAATTGTGACGAATTACGTTGACGTTATGCCTTTGGAAATATTTTTAACGTAAAACTTTTAACTATAATTGTTTGGGTAGAAAATACTGGCGTTTCGTCCACCAGGTTGCACATTTAACAAATTTGTCGCGTGACACCAGTTGGGCTTTATATTATGTGAAAGTGGTAGAAATTGAGGCTCGCCAACAACTGTCAGAAAACCTGTACGTAGTGAATCAGTTTTCTTGCAGACGATCCAAAAATCTTTGTTGTCGTGCCAGGCGCATATTTTTGGCACACGAGACAGAAATAAACATAACAGCTGTATTTAGAATAAAGTTTATTTGAAGTAGGAAAAATATGATGAATATAATTTGAAAAGCAGGAGAAAGTCTATGTTGGCATTACCATTATACATTTCCTAACTGAGTTTGCCTGAGCAATCAGATACCGCAGAATTATAGAGTCTCATCACAAATGTGTCTTTTGCAGGAACTTCAATTTTCAGACACCCGTGGTGACAATTTCTTATCGGCAATTAATGACGCGGTTATCTTAAGTGACGCTTTTCCAGTTTCACGCGTCGCCGGTGCACAGGTGACGTCATAGCCCCCCGTGACGTCACGTAATTGTCGCACTTTGAAGTGACAACTGTTGACACCCAAAACCGCGTTGTCGTGCCAAGTGAGGAAAATTGCGCTGAAAAAAGTCTTCAAGTCGCGTTGGATTCTCCATTTATTGTGGAAATAACGTTTGGACGGAACAATTCACTGCAATCAGCCAGCAAGGCAACTGAAATAGCATCTAGTTAACTTAACAGTGTAAGGATATATTGGATTACTACTCAAGTATATATACAAGAAGCGGGAAAAATGAATTTAGTTGGTTCTGTGGCGGTCTGGATTTACCCGATGTTTTGGTTTGTTATTTTTCGCATGGTGACGTCAAAATGTGAAGCAAGGAACGGGGCCCCCAAGTGGTGGTAAGTAAATATGATTTCTATTTGCTTTAAAGGGTTGAACACACGAAGCTAATGTAGAGGATTGATACATAGGACCGCCTTGCAGCCACTAATTGGTGTTCAGGCCGCCCTGTTGTCATAAAAACTTGGTGGGTTTGACATATAGTACATGTAATGGCGCAGCGTTAATTGCTGGGTCGGCGGAACGGAAAACACGCACCGAGCACCGAACGTCGATTTCAAGCGCAAAACTTTGTCTTGTTGATTATTGATTGGATTTCTTACATAACGAAGGGCGGATAATTGGGTCTCCTCGGCCGCAGAAAGATCGTATTTGGTGCGGGGTGATTAGTGACAGGAAAAGGTCTGGGTTTGTGGATGTGAATTTGTGTAGGACGAAGCTTGGACGTGACATGAAATAAAGTGCGCCATTTGTCGTTTAATGTAAACACACATTTTGTTTTAGCGCCATAGATTCTATTTGAATAAGGACGCTAAAAGCATTTCGTGAACGATTTGTTTTGTAAGAAATTGTGTATATCTGTTGACCCAGAGTTTTGTACACTGTGTTAAAAACTGTAATGTCATAACAGACTCCAAAAATCAGCCTGTGGTGACCGACGGATCTGTCTTTACTTATTAAATACACAAATACTCAAGAATAGCGGTAGACGACCAACGTCAGTGACGCAGTTGAATCTGACATTACATAGCAGAATATTTAATTTCGCTTATTGAAGGCATCTGAGTTTCGAAGTTGTGTTTTAGCGCTAATATTTCTTTTGATCAAGGAAATAACAAGCGTAATATCGAAGCAGTTCATTTCTCGTTAATATTCTAAAACGGATGCATTTGAAATCCCATTAAAAGCGATCAGCGGTCTGCTAAGGCGCTTCAAACCCTGTGTATTGTAACATACCCCCTAATTAACGCGGCCCCGCCGTTCCACCTTTTGCTTCATAATAAGGCGCTTTTAACAAAGATAGACCGCGCGTCGAGCCCACGACGTTTGACCATGGGGCGTTTTTACCCTTTCCACGTCTCGGCTGGGCTTGTTTTGCCGCGAAAGAACAAAGTCCCTGTTCGCCGCGTTGATTGCAATCAAACGGGGTAACTTTTGCGGTTTACGCGGCCAAAGCCCCCGAAAAGTCACGTGCCTACTTGCCTAATGAGTCGGAACGCTCACATAACGATTGGGGTCGAAACCTCAGGTCCACGTGCCGGTCGATGTGAGTTTAAGCCCCGGGTGTCAGTTTGGGTCGTTTATCTCAATTCAAACCGGCCAGCGGCATCGGTTTAGATGTAGACGCTTGAAAATTGGCATCTGTTGATAACGATCTTGCGAAAATTTAGAGACATCTCCATCTTTCTACGGGCGGCCCCGAAATTTAAAGGCAACAGTCGCAAAGTATTATTGTGCAGACTTTTGCTTCTGTCAGAAAACTATGATGGATTGCATTTGGTTTCGCAAAGAAAACCAGGATTTCGAAAGCTTTTTTAGTAAAACCGCCAAAAGTTTGTTGCGCGCTTAGACAAATTTGCGTTGGTGTTAATTTTTCCTGGTTAGTAAAAAGTCAAGCAAAACCCTCAAGAATGTGAAGTATAAGTTATTGTTTCTTTGACCTTTAAAACCGTAACAAGGCAAACTGTAAATCAAACCGAAAAAACAATACTTTTTACATATTAATGGTTATACGGATATGTGTAGCAATGTTTCATCATTGTGCAGATCTATGTGATGAATTATAAATTTTTGCAATACCCTTTTTATGTCGGCGGTTAGAAAATGTAACAAGATGTAACAACAAAGGTTATTGTTGTTACAAAAATGCGTGCTAAAAAGAAATTTTCTTTCATCCAATTTTCACGATAAATAGTCTTGTGGTAACGTTTTCTTGAAAATCATAATCCTTGCAATTCGGAATAAGCCAATTGCGGCAGCCGTTGCAGCGAGTCGTTTACTTTTACAATTACTCTCAATTTTCTTCTCACTGTCTGTGTCGGTCGCAAAGCTTTCGAGATCGTAATTCTGGCACCGGATGCGCCGGGATTTGTGCACCTGGATCCGGCGGCGGCTGCACGTCGCAGTCGGGCTCAGCAAGTCGCTACATGATAGTGGGATAATGCGATGAGTTATGTCAGGCATTCCGCGCAGCAAGAGACTGCAAACTATTTGCCAATTTTCGCCCGATTCCCGCCCGGCAGTTAGTTGATTATTATTACTCACGCCAATTCAACTAGTCTGATTGTTATCCGTCTGCGCGACTTGGGAGGGTGCCGCGCCCCCCCAAAATTTTATCCAATTTTCTTCCCAGCCTCCAGTGAACAACCTGGAGCCACACAAAAACAATTTTTACGTTGATTCATCAGATTTTTTACACAAAACCAGTTTTCTGAAGTCAGCGACCTATAATTTTAAATTTAACCAAATTTTGTTTTTCTTAAACTTTTCATCTGTTAAAGTACGTGTGATTTCTATTTAATCGATGCACTTTGATTTCTATGCGCAAACGACGATTTAAAAATTAACGCGAGCGATTTTGATCTCTATCAGGTTTGAAAACATGGTGACGCACTCAGGTCTAGTCGGTTAAAATTTTGTCCCTAATTTTCAGACCAAAAAGTTGAATAATATAAAAATACCCGCTCGGATATAAAGCAAAAAGAATTTATAAGTTTTCCGCTTCTATCTTACAGTGCTTACAATGGCAACATTGCAGGAACGCTTTAATGTTTGTGAATTAAACTAGTTGATTTTTCACTCTTATAGCAATAATTTCAAAAAAATATTTCTTGTGATAAATCTGTTTGTTAAAATAACTTTATTTACCAACCGTTTCAGCCAAAACTCATGCCAGCATACAAATAAACCAGAATATTTTGGTAGAAATCATGGATAAGTTCGAGTTTAAAGTTCGTGCTGCGATGATTTCTGCAGTAAACGGTGGGAAATTGCCGTAACAACCAAACTTGTTTGATGTGGTTAAAAATATTGAACGGGTTGTTTATTTTGTCGCCTTTCCAGCTCGGCAATATCCTGACCAGGCTGCCGTAAAATTTCTTCCATAAAGTTGTTGTATTAAATGTCTGCAGTGAAAAATGCGACAAAAACAATTCACTTTTTAAACTCTGTTCAACTTAAAGTCATTGCTGCATTTTTTAAACCATTAATGCGCTACATTGGTAAAATGCTATACTCGCATTTTGTAAAATTAAAGCTTTATATTTATCTTACAGAAAATTTTTTACAATTACTATATTTACAGAAATTACTATATTTACGAAAATCTCCCTAATAAGAATAATAAAATAATATACGATTTCTGTGTGGCAGGAACGTTGCAAGTACGTCGGTTGACATGGCAACGATGGCGTGCTCCCGAATTCCCGGGTTAAACTCGCGGCAACTCCGGTTTTGTACGATGAACCGGAGTTTCATGCCGAGTATCGCTGATGGAACACAACTCGGGTTCAAACAATGCCAGCTGCAGTTTAAAAACAGAAGGTAAAACAAAGTAATGCGGCTGCAAAATTTCGTCAACTTGAAATAAGTAGGAAAACCTCGTTGACACCGTTTTCGTTTCGGTTTTGAATTTCTAAGTCATCCTAAAATTTAGATAAAAAATGAATTCATTTTAATAGTTTTTTTTGCAACGGTTTCATAATAGGAAAACACGAAGCTATATTTTTACACCTCTTCACCTCTTTTTGTTTTCCATGTATTATTCGTATAATAAACATATTCGAATAGGAACTACAATACATTTTTGGGGTTTTGAATGCGTTGCAAATTCGAAAAAAACTGTTTTTTAGATTCAGAGTTTCTTTTAATTATTAAATTTCTTTGAATCTTTTCTAGATGGAACTGCAGCACTTCGTCACGAAGCGTTTCAGGACACGGGAGCAGAAGAAGAAATTTATTCGGATCCGTTTTGGAAAGAGGTAAGTTCATATTTCGACTAAAAAACCTTTTCTCTCAGTAACAGTTTGCAAACAATTTGTCAGAAAACAATTCAAGCTGTAATTATCTGAAAAGAATATTGCATACATCATATTTTTAGGTTGCGACCAAGTGTTTAATAGAATAATATCAAAATGACAAACATTGTATTCACAGGTTCCAAAGAAGCGGCTTTCGTCCACGCATTAGCAGCGGCGGGTGTTGCGCATTCAATCACTAAATCGTGCTGGAAAGGAAATTTGGAAAATTGCAAATGCAACAATATCGGTGAGCACACCAAACAACACTTTTCCATTTATAAAAACCAAATTGCCAGCGATGTAGAATAAAACGTATTTGTTTTTTATTAAAGCTACTATTTAAGTCCGTGTCTTGTATACTTAACACATTTCCAAACCCTTAAACCTAAAATCGTCAGCAATGCCCCCAAAAATAGCAACTAAGGAAATATGTGGCTATTATCGCCGTAAGACTTCGGTTTACTGAATACAGTTTTGTCAAAAAACAAACAAAAAAGACAGTTTTAAAATAATATATTTGTTTGGAAGAAAACAGCACAAGTAACATCAAACATAAATTAATTGAATTTGTACCAATTGTCCACTCATTTCGACATTATTATCGAACCGGGACAATCACGGCAAAATGGCGCGTCGTGAAATGTCGCTCCCCTCATCCGACCACACGCCCTTATCTCCACGACGCATCGAAAACAATATAAATTCCCGTCCGTCCAATTTCCGCCTAATGACAACAGTCTCCCATTATGACATCACCCACGCAGTGACGTCATACCCTTGACACGCGACGCGTGACGTCACAATGCCGATAAGATCTCGAAGAATAATGTTGATTGTTTATTTATTCGACAGGACGCCTTCGCCCGCGGTTTCGGTCGCTCCCGCGAATTGACTGGAAATGGGGGTCGTGTGACGAAAACGTGGAATACGGGATAGCCAGGTCACGTGATTTCGTTGATGCACGTGATCAGTCGCCATACGCGAGGTCAATCATGAATCTGCACAACAACGAGGCTGGCCGAGAGGTGGGTTTGAAAAATGATTAAATTTGTTTAATTTGCGTCGATTTTGAAGCAGTTTGCGCAAGTGAATTTGTTCGGAAGGTTAGGGGTTCAAATCCACTGCTTATAAACCTAAGTCTAATAAACTTAATACGCTAAAAATAAATCAATTTAAGTTGCCACGAAACTCTTTTCAAATGTAACATACTAAATAGCGACAAAAAGAAGTAAATAGAGGAAAGTTAAAACTAATGTAACCCCCAAAAGTCAATCTTTCCTACTTTGCTTTTCAAATATCGTTCCACATTTTTCTCAATCCAACCACATCAATAAAAAATAAATTTCCAATTCCGTTTCTGTTCATCCATTTCTCCTTTTAAATTGATCCGTCAGTTTTGATTGCTCTCACTTCTTGTCGCGTGCTGATTGTCGCGTAATTGGCTCTTGACGCGACAGAGAACATCACTTCGAGAATGGAGTACGCCATTTTTTATACGCCCCCGTTTATCGAAACTGGTTTCATCGTCTGCTGTGATAACATCCATTACCCAAACCGTCATAAGCTTATTTGGAAACTTCGCTTTAAAGTCATTTTTCCACGTGAACAGTTTGTTGGTTTATTGTCTGCGGTCTTGAATTTGCTTTTCCCCATAACTGACCGCACTAGACTTTCAACTTGTTCAACTAGGTGTGGCACATTTAAATAATTTCGCCAACTTCCTTTTTTATATTTGTTACGCACAAAATGTAGTTTCGCGTGATTTTTTTGTAGCCAATGTGCTACTTTAGATTATTTGCGCACTTGCGAAATTTAAAGCATAGCCTACTGTTTTTGGTGGGCGAAACGTCAGCAAAATTACAAGTTCTTAAAAAAAGCAACTAGTATATTGTTTAGCATCACACAAGTTGAACGACAATTTTGTTAAATAGCCATTGTACGCTGTAGAACAAAAATGAAACGCCGCATTATAATGGAAATTAAGTTTAAACAATGTGATAATATTCGGATGTTTTTTTTAACTAAGTGGGACGTAAACCAAGCTGGCAAAACTGGTTTTCTAACGAGCTTTGTGCAGGAAACCGAAAAACTGTTTACACATTACACTGTTCTAATAGTTTCAAATGTTATTGCACATCATAGCATAACTGTTTGCTAGTCAGAAGCATTCTTAACTGAATATATTTTTTGTTAGGCACTGAGAGACCAAGTAAGGCGCAAATGCAAATGTCACGGAGTTTCCGGGAGTTGTGAACTCAAGACATGTTGGTTGGTGCTTCCGGATTTCAACCAAGTCGGCGCATATTTGAAGCAGCGTTATCTTGATGCTTCGTTGATGAAAGTTCAAAGTTTCACTGGTGTAAGAGGCTGTGAAGACGATTTTGTACCAAGGTAAATTTACGTGCATTTTTGTTCTTGCTTTCTTGTCCTGTTGTTGAAGTAGTAAGAAACAAAGTGTTGGCCTGCTTGCATCCTTATAAAATTTACTGATCAACATTTTGCACTTAGACCCAAAAACATTTTCATGAAACGTAATGCATTAATATGCAACTTCAATTTCGAAAAGACCCCCTTATCCTCGACTGGAAAAAACATTGCTATGTGTTTGAAAAAGCTCCGCGTCAAACGATTTTAAAGCGAACTGAAAATAAAATAACAAATTAAAAAGTGTTTGTTAGTTAATTTTTAGTTTCTTTTGAAATCGTTTCAAGAGTGTGTGATTACACCCATTAGCAGTAATTTAACTATTATATTGTTTCCGCACAGCCATTCGTTCCATAGAAGGCCAACCAAAAAAGATCTCATCTACTACGAAAGCTCACCGGACTTCTGCGACCGAAACGTTGCTTCTGGAATCAAGGGCACGCGCGGGAGAATATGTAACGCCGATTCAGAGGGCGTCGACGGTTGTTTCCTTCTCTGTTGCGGCCGAGGCCACACAACAAAACGAAAAACTCGGGTTGAAAAATGTCGCTGCGTCTTCCAGTGGTGCTGCAAGGTCAAGTGCGAAGACTGCGTCATCGAATACGAGGAACACACGTGCAAGTGACGTCATTGTGATGTCATCAGTCACACCGGTAGAGCTATTAACACCATACCTCGCGGGTGATCCACTTTCACAAGGTGGCGAAAAGAGCTGAATTATTTATTTAGCGGCTAAAGAGGGGTTGATAAAGAGGGGAAAATTTTTACATTAGTAACTAAGTTCTCTTGCGAGTTCTATTGAATTTTAAATGCTAATACCTTACCCCGACCCTAATAGCCCTAACCGTGAGCATTTTTGGAGATATAAAGTTTTAAATGTGAAAAGTGCCCTTTGCGCCACCTATCGAAATTTAACTAAATGTGGGTGTCCCTTGAGGTATGGTGTTAGTAGATTTTCCGGTCCTACCACTGTGAAGTTCAACGGGAAACTTTGTGGAGAAGAAGTTTAAAGTCAAGGTCATCTGAGCATCGTGCTACGGTGATCGCCTATTGCTATTTCTTTAACTTATTTATGCCCATGCTTTGCTGTTACTATTTTCGCTTCAAAATGTTCCACTTTTTATCTATGTCGCTTGTTGCGCTGCATCGTGTCGCGCCACGCAAATCATCGCTTGCTTTTTATTTTTGTGCTCAATCGTACTCTATTTTATTTATTTTGTTTTTGTCCGTTTTTACGCAACGACATTGAGTTCGTTTTCCAACAACATACTTTTTGCATTTCTGTCTATTTTATTTGTTTGCTTCATAATGTTTGATGCTTTTGCGCAAAAATTGACAGAAGAAAATATTGTTTGTCGTTAGCAGCTGTTGCAAAACTGGTCAAAGATTTCGAAAATATTTTGACAGGCAGAAATAGTTATCCTTATTTGAGATCAGTTTATTATTATGATGATGAAATAATCAAATCAATGATATTTGAGTATCTTGGGAAACCACCGAAAAACTGTTTTCCAGTGACGTAGCCTGAAATATACGTACTTATAAAGTCCTCATACAGTGCAAAAATATTTTTACAACCTACAGAATAAACACCTATACACCACCAAAAAATAACTACAATTGTAGAAAAAAACTTTAGTTAGGTTATTATGAAATTAATTTGTGTAGAAATACCTTTTAATAAGAAGAAATTGTGTTATTGCGATGACCAATAATTCACTGGTTCTTTTGTTGGTTCCGTACAAGGTAGTAGGTTTGCTGGAAACATTTTTGGAAATTCAGTTTGAGAAATTTCCAGGCGTAAATGTTTGTCAGAAATTCACAATTTGGCGCGTGTGACGTGTTAGTGTAAATAAAAAAACTGTTTTAAGGTTTGTTATTCAGAATTTAAAAGCGTCAAAAAACTAAAATATATCAAACCCTACGCTTTCCATTGGGTAGAAGAAAGGGCATCTATTTGAAGACGAAGAGTTGCTTGCGAACTTAGCTGAGTAACAAACGATAAAAGTATGGAAGCTTTGTATCACCAGACAAACAGGTAGGCTTGGTAAATGTTTTGCAATTTTAGTTATTTTGCAATTTTGTTCATTTTTATTTTAGAATAGATGTAATTTGCTATGTGGACATGCAAAATATTTTGTCTTACTTTTTTAAAGCATTGGTAAATTTGTAAATTGTCCACAAACCCTTCAAAGGGATTTTCTACATATTTAGCAGAAATAATACTGACTTTTTAAACGCAAGAAAATCAAATACAAAGAACCAGAAGTTTCAATTTTTTTAACAGAATGATCCAGGATGTTCAAGATCACATGGGAAGACTTGAAACAGCTCCTGAGCATGATTCACACAGTAAGATTTACAGTACTGTTGAAACATTGCTCCCAGTTCCTTATTTTATTTCAACTGATAAGGAAAATTGTTCAGGCCCTGTCTGCAGAGTATGACAACGTTTTTATGAAAATATAATTTTGCACGTTTTTTTGTGAATTTTGAAGTACTGCCTGGCCCTGTATATCACTTGTGTTGCACCCAGTACAATTGGCATTGCAAGCACACTTAGAGGCCATGCACGTGTACAAGGGTCATATTGGTCTTGCACACCTAAGATCTTGTCGGATCCTACCATATTCTGCACACCGGGTACAGTCTTAAGCTGTTGGGGGTCAGAAAAAAGTTAATGTTGTTTGTGTTTTATTATTTCACCTCAGTTATTGAATCACAAATCCAGTCACACATTGACCAAATCAATGGAAATTGTGACAGACTCGATATTTTGGTCAACAAGGAACCTCCCACAAGACGGCAAAGTGCTAGAATGTAAGTTTGCCTTTTCTTAAAAATATTAAATATTTAAAAAATGTTGTTTTTTGTAATTTGATAATCTTTAGTCCTTGCCGTTTACTGAAACCATTCAACAATGACAAATTGAATAAATTTATAATGCAAATATATTATAACGGAACAAAAATGTCCAAAAATGACTGTGTAAACTTGGCTTAATGTTTGACTGGTTGAAATGTGCTAATAAATCTTCATGGTTGCACAGGAAAGTAGATCAAGTACGCTACGACTCTCAACACATTCAAGCTGCTTTGCGCAATTTTCACCATCGGCGGCATATGAGAGACCAACAAAAAAGGGAAAGACAATTGCTGTTGAGAACTTCCTTTAAAACCAATGTAAGCAACATTCAGTTACCAACATCACTATGATTAAGTTGTTTCATCAGAGGAAATTTATCTATAAGTTCAATCTGTACAACAAGGCAAAAACCATTCCAGTTTTTGTTATTAGTGCTTAATTAACCAGTCTGCATGGCAGTGCCAGAGTTAAGCAGGACTGTAGCACAAATAATTTGCAGGCTTTTGCTTTGTGCTGAAATTTGCATACTTTTGAAAATGCTGACGGTTGGAGCTTTTCAGGTTTGGGTAAGGGTTTGTAATTAAAATATCAATACAATCTGGTTTCATTTACCCTTGTTGGGCTTACATTCTCACAACAACACACACAATGTGGCATACTCTGTTGTATACCATGCAACAACATGTGGTTTCAAGTACTACCCCACCCAAAATTGTTTCATAACAATGATTATTTTCTTTCTCAGGACGAGGAAAACACAGCTATTGAAATGGACGCCGATCTCAATCACCACCAAAGTCTCACCAATGCACATAGGGGTAATCGTGTTAAATGTATTTTATTATTTGGATTCAATACATTGCTTTGAAATATATTTTAGGTATTGATGATGTTTTAAGTCAAGGCTCATATATCTTGGAAAACCTGAAAGGCCAAAGAGGAATGTTGAAGGTAAGTTTAAAGTGAAATTAAACAGACAAGCTTATACACATGTAGATAAAGCATTCTTGCATGTTTCTCCATTTGCCACTTTTAAATGACAGTAAACGGGCAAATTAAATTGGAACTCAAAAACATGAATGTGTATACTTTATACAAGAGCTTGAAAACGGTATGAGTTGGGTTGAGTTTAGTTCACCGGCAAAATCGTAGCAGCACGATTGCGCTGAAATATTCACCAAGCTGGAAATAGCTGTGCAACGTTCAGATGTTAAAATGCGCGACAAAGTTGAGAGACACAGTTGGTGGATAAATGGTTGACGCGCTGCAGCTACACCGTTGGTATCAACTCTATGAAAATTTGGTTTTGGGTTTTATATTCTTATGTAAAAGTTAAGTGTTGTTGTTAAATCAAGCTTCCTGTCAACCTGTAAACATATAAAACATTTCAAACTGCATTCTTTACAATGTATATCTTTATAGTGTTATTTTTCTGCAGGGTGTTAAGACAAGAATGTTGAATATTTCCAACACTTTGGGAATTTCAAACACAGTGATGAGATTGATTGAGAAAAGAACTACGCAAGATAAAATCATTTTGTTCGGGGGAATGATTGTTACTTCTTTAATCATGTATTTACTTTGGAAGTTTTACACCTAATTCTGTACTTTGCTGCCATTGTTACATAAATTATATATTTTGGGCAACAAAAAAATGACCAAGCTTCTGCAAGAGGTTTTGTAGAATGAAAAACTATTGAAATACTAAACATTTTCAGACGATGTATTACATACATTGTGCTTTCCTTTAAAAATACAAAGACCTTACATTTATCAAGTCCAAGGCTGTTATGACAAAAGTTACGGCTATTCTTTGGTTGTTGCTAAAAAGAAATCCAATGATAGATATTAAAAAATGTTTATTAAAAGCAAAAGTTAAGAAGTGCTTAACGAAATGTGCAATTCATGTTTTTATGCAAAATATTTATAACTTTCGGTGATGGTTTTATTTTTGGTGTGCAAGGTAAGAACTGTCAAAGTGGTGTTATTAGAGATTTTTACTAGAAATGACCAAATATTAAACCCAAAATTTGTCCAGTTTGAACATGTAAGAATAACAAACCAACAATTTTCTTATAAATTTATTATTTAAGTTGAAAGTGATCGCTTTTTTGTTTTTGCTTTACTTTTTTTCAGTGCTTTTAGGCAAAGAATTGCAAAGAAAATGGTGCCACTGTATATAGATACAGAATGCCACAGTACAAATATTTTGAGTTGATATAGAGGTGTTAGATTTTGCCTGTTGGTTTATATATTGTGGGAAATGTTTATGTGTTTGGAAAACTGCCAACCTAAATGCAAATGTTGTAAGATCACCTACATAATAAATTTACGCCACTGAAAACATTGGTCTTAAACATTTTGTACCAAACGTAGTTGTTTTGTGGTAATCTATGCCCAAAATTGATGCTGTAGGTTCTTGCAATTCATTTTTCTCTTGTAACAGAGATTAGAGAGTGACATTTTATCTATGCAAGCTGACGGACAATACATTGAAAATATGCCTCAAAGCACAATAAGACAGATAGCTTGTAAGCCAAGGGTTCCCAACCTTTTTACGATCCCGTACCACCTGGACGCTCTGCACTGCCACGCGTACCACGATAGAGCACTAATGTGCTCTACAGTGCTCTATGGTACCACTTCTTGCAGAACAACTAATTTGTTTGAATCTTATTTCATTCAACGCTATCTTAAGCACCAAAACAGTAGATATATCTATCAAGAGCAATCATTTGACATAATTAACGCCCACTGTGCCGCAGCGTTGTTCGGCTTTTCATAGCAAGTAGCAACTATGCTTTTTGTTGTGAATTGACATGACCTGTATTTTGAAGATCGTAATGATACGAAACAACAGGAATAGTTACGTAACAATGACAATAGGCCTGGGGACTGTTTTTTTTTTTTTTTGTAAACAAAACCAGACAAACAAAATATAAAGTTGCAAATTGAGGTTTTTGTGAACAAAACAGAAGCTACTCGCGTACCACCTAAAAACCCTTCGCGTACCACTAGTGGTACGCGTACCACCGGTTGGGAACCCCTGTTGTAAGCGATCGAAAAAGTTGCAGAAGTACCTTTTTCGTGTTATTAAAATTATTGCTTTTATTTCGTTTCTGTACACAACATATGATTTCAAAACAATAAAGCCCAATTGCGAAAAAAATCAAAAATCTGAACTTAGATCAATCGACATAAAGTTCGTTCACCAAACAACTGACTGGGAGATTATTTTTCATTTTGTAAGTACAAGCATTTCAAACACGGGGAGCAACGCAAGTGGGTTTAACAGCATGGGTATCTGTCAGCCGTTTATACCGTTACAAAATGCTACTAGAACCTAAAATGGGCAAAACGCTATTTAAAATGTAAACTTTTTTTTCACGGGGTTCGAACCCCGGCCAAGTTCCTGCCCATTAAAAATGTAACTTTTTTTTTCACGGGGTTCGAACCCAGGACTCTCCCGGGGACGAATCCCGATCAGGTTTTTTTTATCTCTGTATATGGGTCAGGCGCGCCAGACCATTCGGCCAAGTTATGTAACAACAAAGTGGACATGTTTAGTGTCAAACAGCGCTCAGATACAATGAATCGTTGAACCGTTTCACTGTTTTCATCAAAAGAGCTGTACTCATTCATTCTTTCCACCTAGCTTTCCATTTTCTTTTATATTCACACAAATATGAACGTGTTTCGTGTAGATATCTTACAGTTTTCTCGCAAATGCAACACAGAACATAAACAATAACAAATATTCCCGGTTATTACGCGTTAAAGCCGCCTAACACCGTGGTAGCACTTGGCCACCACACATGTGCTTTAGATTTAACGATTTAAGTGTAAATTAACACTTTTCTAGCTATTTACATACAAATCTATACTATGCATCTATATGACAACAACAAAAAACGATCAAAATTTTGTCCACACTTAATGAGGTGTATGTACATCATATCCATCATGTTAAGTAACAAATGCACGGTCCTTGATAATGAATATTGTCTCATACTCCGTCCTAATTTCTTCAACTTGTTTCACAACTTGTTGGTTTTCATTCCATACCAACACATAGTACTTGAGATAAGCTTCTGCCATACTTGCAGTTCTTTTTCAGATGACTTGTGTCTTTTCTGCCAAATAGTCAACTAGTTCATGTTTTATTTTATAAGTTATTTTAAATACTTTAATAACTATAAACTTACCTTTTGTAAATCTGTTAACAGATTTGTTTATATCGGTTGCAGTTCAATGCTAGAATTTCTGAGAATTAGTCTCGACCTCACCTGATAAACCGTAAAACTGTGATTAACCGCGACAGTTCCTATCGTGGGTTGTGTATGAAGCAGAAGGTGCTTTACCTAGTAGGCGTTTGGTGGGCGTGTTCCACGGTAAGTGAAGCACATCGCGTAGTGTGTTGCATTCGCTCAAGTATAAATGTGTTTCATGTAGATATATAAAATCTAGTTTGAAATGAAATCCACCCACAGTAGCAGTTTTCCGGTGATTACTGTTCTTACATCAATACAATTCAAATACAGAGTGGAAAAACTTGCATTCCCACATCCGGAATGTCGAATGGGCAAAAATATTTGAAGAGGAAAGGAAATACCAACGTGAAATAACCGCTTTGCCGACAAAATTAAAAAATCCGAAAATCTCCCGTCCCAACAGGGATAGCCTTGATGATGAAACAATCGCATACACTGAACTGGTTGAGTCTAAATTGCGTAATTTGCAAAGTGGTGTCAAAAAAGATTACAAAAAACGGAACAACCTAGATTTTTCACTCCGGGACAGTTTGGAACGACTAAGAGATTTAGTTTTGCGCCAGGAAATAGTAATTTGCAGTTCTGACAAGGATGGCAAAATTGTGGTAGTTGACTACAGTGACTATGACTATATAATGAGACAACAGTTAAACGAATTCCGAAAAATAACGATCGCAGAAAAGACATTTAAAAAACAGTGCGAGTTAACTCGATCGAAATGTGAAAAAATCGTCAAGGCGCTATACCACACATCAGTGATATCGGAACACCTACTATTGCACTCAATGGGTTTAAAGGTAACGGGAAACAGGTTCCACCGAGTTTCCGGACCGACGGCAAAATACTTTGAAAATAGTAGCCCGGCATACGCTTATCCACTTTTTAAAACCCATAAATTGATGGAGGAAGAACTAAATGTTATCAACGTACGCGACATTCCTGTGAGGCTCTTACAAGCTGCTGGCAACATCACTACCTCGCGTGTAACGGCACTTATTGAATGTATATTGCACCCTGTGGCAATCAAATACTGCCAGTCGGGCATTGATGAATTCTGTCGTGATAGTATGCACTATGTGGAGGAGGTAAAAAATTGGAAGCGAGAAAACATCCACAAAGCACAGATGCTCAGGGGACGCCTCTGCATTACAGCTGCAGATATAGTTGCCCTGTATCCAAATCTGCCCAGAAGTTTAATAAAAGAAGCGATTGATACAGCGCTACAAGAACATGCGAAGTTTAATGCTGAAGGAAGGAAACAGTTGGTGGAATTGGTCATGGTCACTATAAAAGGTGTTACAACTAAGTATGGTGAAGATTATTACCAACAAACCGAAGGTATTGTTACCGGAGATAATCACGCTGTCTCTTTAGCAAACATAGCTTTGCACTTTGTCTTGAAACCGATAGCAACAACACTTAAAAAATGCGAGATATTCAAACGATTCATAGACGACATCATATGGATCGCAACTGGACCAGCAGTAAACAGATGTATCGAGGTTGCACTAAAAAATGCAATGATGAAGTTTGGGCTTCGCCTGACCTTTAGGAGTTTTTCAAAAGATGAAGGAGATGTTGAGTTTCTGGATGTATTACATTCATCGTCCATGCAGTCTCCGTATGGTTTTATTCTTAGAGACTACAAAAAACCTACTGCATCAAATCGGATTTTTTTACACGGTACCTCCCACCACCCCATGCACATTTTCAAAGCAATTGTGAAAGGCGAAGCCACGCGTCTACGTAGACTTAACGAACAAGATGCGTACTATACAGAGAGTCTCAACAAGCTGAAAACGAAATGTATCAACTCGTGTTTCCCACCTAGAACAGTTGACAAAATTTTGTCTGAGGCAGTGCACTGGACAATGGACATACCAGCACCAGTTAAAAAATCAAGACTGATGGAACCATTGGTCTGGGCTACAGCTTTTCCACGACTGCTACGACAAACACATAAAGAAAAACAGTTAAAACCGAACGCAATGGTCACCTACAAGCGACCCCCAACGTTGGGCAGAATACTGACTAATTACAGGCAACTGGCATCATACCCCAACACAAGAGAGCCCGGTATTTCAAAGCCCTGCGGACACTGTGCTCTTTGCGGGAACTACAAAAACAGCACGTCGATGATAAGCGTTGTGAAGGAGATAAAGACGGAAACAGAAATTTATACGTTGAGGCAATGCCTGGATTGCAACAGCCACGGTATTTACATTGCGACATGCACGCTTTGTGGCGACAGATACGTTGGTCAAACGAAAAATACGTTTGCAACAAGGTGGCGTAGTCATCGCGCAGCATGGAAAAGATTTGCCATCACACAGCACCAACACAAGGATGACAAAGCTGCGCTTTTTCGCCATTACGAACAGAAGCATATGTCTACGCTCGTTAAAAAACCAAACATCGCACAATGTTTTTCGGTCATTTTTGCAGAACAACCTGTGCTACAAAATTTAGATATGGCCGAAGCAAAGTGGTTGGGATTGATTAACGCCAAAATAAACATCCAGCGCATGATACTACCGCGTGTTCGCTAAATTCGTTTTCCACGCATTCCCCTCAACCCAATTACTGTCTTATCTTTTTCTGTACCTCCGCTTTTTTTCTGTTTTGCAACACACCTGCAGCATACTTGACAGCACGATAGTAAACAGTGCGGCGTTCACTCTGGAAAGTTTCTTCACCAGTTGCATGTTATTCTGGTAGCTTGTTTTAGTATTTTATTGTTTTTACTGTTTTACTATGCTTTTATAACAGTATTGTATTCGCTTACAGAACTGACGATGCCAAAACTTTTTGGCGAAATATATATTCTGTGAAATACTGTGTACAAGTACGGTTGATTCTGTTTGGCCTAGGGTTTATACACTGGGTTTTGAATCATGTAGATATCTTACATTTGTGTTGCAAAGGCATAACAAAAAACGAAACAGCATTCGGTCAGCACACGGGTAACAAAAAAAGTCACCACATGGCTATGGATTGGAAAAATGGTCTTAATGTAACTTACCCTTTTGTAAATCTGTTATCTATGGCGGTTGTAACCCAGCGCTATAGTTTTAGTATCTGGGATTTGGTGATCGGGAGTCTCACCTGATACCATGCAACAAGGTTTGTTAAGAAAGATGCTTTGGTCTTTTGACGGATTTGGTCACTATAGACGCGAAAAACAAAAGCAACGTGCGTTCCCTATGAGGCGCTTTGTGGGCGTGTTGCAAAAAGCCCATTGCGTAAATTCGTTTTTTTTATCAGCAAGCTTGTCGTTTTCTTATATATTCGCTCAAGTAGAAATGTGTTTCGTGTAGATATCTTACATTTGTGTAGCAAAGGCATAACAAAAACCGAAACATTAAAAATAAATAGAGAAATCCACAAGGTGGCAAAGTGGAGCTGCCGAACACGGCTAATGTTTGTTTGCGTTAGTGCAGTGGTTCTCAACCTTTTTTACTATGCGACCCCCTTTAAAGATTTTCTAACACCACGCGACCCCTATACATACGCACACACACAAGAAGTTTAACTACCAGCATGTGTTGATTGTGTTCATCACACATTTGCAATCTTAACGTGGCTGCAATAGTTCGACGTTTTGCTGTATTCCGGAAAACCCATATTTTTCAATAACTATTTCACTATTTCGTGTTTTTTTTATGTTAAGAAAAACCAAAACCCGCAATTATAGAAGTATACAATCGCAAATAATGTTGCGCCGGTTCTAAATCAAACGGTCGTGTGAGTTACTATATGCTAAACAAAAGTCACAGGGAAAGTTTTTTTGATACAGATAAAATAATTCCGTGTTCGGTTGCGTCTCCGCGACCCCCTCAAAAGTGCTTGGCGACCCCTTGGGGGGTCGCGACCCCCAGGTTGAGAAACACTGCGTTAGTGTTTTGTTTGCATGACGTCACGTACAATAAATCGTTGAACCGTTTCACTGTTTTCATCAAAAGAGCTGTACTCATTCATTCTTTCCACCTAGCTTTCCATTTCCTTTTATATATACGCACAAGTATGTAGGTGTTTCGTAGATATCTTACAGTTTTGTCGCAAATGCATCACAGAACCCAAACAATAACAAAAAAATGCCGGTAATTACGCGTTAAAGTCATCTAACACCGTGGTAGCATTCGGTCACCACATATGGGCTTTAAATTAACGATTTGAATGTAATTTAACACTTCTCTAGCTATGTACATAAAAATCAACACTATGCATTTAAATGACAAAAAAAAAACGATCAAAAATTTGTCCGCAACTGATTAAATAGGTGTATGTACATAATATCCATTGTGCATTTACATGTTAAGTAACAAATGCACGGTCTCTGATAATGATTATTGTCTCATTTTCCGACCATATCTTTTCAATTTGTTTCACAACCTGTTGGCCTTCATTCCAAACCAACACGAAATACTTGAGATAAACTTCAGCCATTACTTTCAGTTCTTTCTTGGATGACGTGTGTCTTTTCTGCTAAATACTCAAATAAGTTAGTTTGTATTTTTTTTTTAAAGTTTAATGATATTAAACTCACCTTTTGTAAATCTGCTATCTTTAGCGGTTGCAAGTTGCAACTATACCTGTAATGTTACGCGCCACATAGGCGTAGGAGGTAAAGACGCAAAAATGACGTCAAGGCGAGAAATACGGCGTTTTGTGGGCGTGGCAGAAACACACAGTGCAAGTCGCTTTTTTCACCGTGCAAGTTTCGGGCGTTCATGTCCCGAAGAAATGAGCGAGTGATCGCCTACCGAGGTTTTTCCTGCGCATCAAGGTGCTTGAACCTGCGCAAACGGTTTGTGTTATCGCTCTGTGCGCGTTTTTGATTTGAAAAAGTTAGTTCACTTGCCTAAAATAAATGATGACACGCTATTTGCCTTCAATTTAAGTATTTATTACATGGTTATGATTGCATGTTGTGTTTTATTGTGTTTAATATTATCATTAATTGCTTTCAAAATGTACATTTACCCTAGCACTGCGGACTACATGTTCGAGAAACATGAATATGAAATAAACATGCCACCAATCTATACAACAACACCCAGAACAATCCTGTATGATTACCAAGATCACGTTTACTAACAAATTATGATTTAATTTAGATTCATACAAAGCTTTTTCGATCTAAAATAGGTAACAATAAATTTATGTGGTGATTTATGGCCATTGACATTTGCTGTGAGCTAATCGCAGTGTAAACGGAAGGAATCACAAGGTAAGGTTAGATGAGACGCCGCTAAGCATAGTGTAAACGGGCCTTAAAGCTTGTTGTTTTCCTTTATATTTGCACAAATATGAGGGTGTTTCGTATAGATATCTTATATTTGTGTAGCAAAGGCATCACAAAACCCAAACAATAAAAAATATTGTCGTTAATTGCGTGTTTAAGCCGCCCAACACAGCGGTAGCATTTGGTCAACACACAGACGGTGAGTTGTTGAAAAACCTTGTCCAACGTTTTGCTTTCGTGTTGCTAAAATATGTATTTTTAATTGTGCATAGCGATTGTGGAAGTTGTTTTATTTTTCTTAAACAGAAAAACATGGGTGGATATAAACCGCTCGATACCAAAAATCAAGAACCTAAATTTGGACGAAATTGCCATAACTATGAAATTGCTAATTACCTGTAACTTTTTTGTGTTTTTATTGAAAAACGAGAAACTCGCTAGGTGACAGTGTGGAGTTCCGTTGTGTTTTTGTTTTGACAATTTTAGGAATTTTTGCAGAAAGTTTTAGGATTTTTTTGCGCTTGAATGTATACTAAGTTGTGAAAACAACGCCGTACTGATGTTTCTTCTGTTATTTATTTCTTTTTTCTTCAAAAATGCGTGCTTCACAAAGTTGTAGTTGATAGGTTTTAGTTTTGGCAATCGTTGTTATTTTATTTAAATTGGGTAATTAGGAATATGTTTAGATGTACTTACTGCTTCATGCTCAAAGTACATTACATTAGTTATTTGTTGTGACTATATATTTTAAATAAATTTTGAAATATAAGTTTAATAGCACAAAATATTATTATTTTAACCAAGCAAATCTTCAAGTTATTGGCCACAAAGGTGTAGATACTTTAAAGGCAACTCCTCTTCAAAATGCCTTCAATCAAAAAATGATTGATTACAAAAAGATTATTCTTTTACGGGTCACGTCTAAAACTGCGGGCCCACTTGGCCCGCTAGGCCTAGCACTTGGCCCGCCCTATGCAAGTATAAAAACTGCGGGCCGGCTTGATAAAGCCGTGGACACGCCTGTCCAGGTTTTTTTTGAAGGTTTGGTTTGTGTGGCCGCTAAGTAGTTTTAAGAGACCGCAAGTGTTTCATTTAAATACCAAAAACTGTAGTTGTAGTTGCAAGTCCAAATTTTGGGAAACCGCTGGAGAAATTTGGGGACCGTTTTGTTCCCCCAAAACACCTTAAAAAAACAACACTGCGCCTGTCACATGTCATTAAATTTTGATTTCGACACGACCTGAACGGCAAGCAATGGATAATTTAAAATAGTGGGCCTGCAGTTTTTCACTGGATATAGAAGGCCCCCGTTTTTTCCCTGCGAGAGACGGGCCAAGCAATGGATATAGTGAGTCCGCAGTTTTTATACTTCCGAGGGCCCGCAGCTTTTCAATTGCATGAGGCGGGCCAAGTGCTGGGCCAAGTGGACCCGCAGTTTTAGACGTGACCGTTCTTTTACACTTAACATTGTCATAAATATAAATTTTTGAATCTGAAATATCTTTCTTTTTTGGTGCAATTCAGATTGGTCCATTGTTTACAATTTCTAAATACAATTACTAAATATTAATCAGTTAAAGTTGTTGTTTTAGTCTATAGTGCACTTTGTGATAGTTTTTTCTGTCAAAATGAGTTGGTATCCACAACAAAACAGGGGCTTAACACAGCAGCAAATGCCCCTCCCTCCTGGGTGGGAGGCTAAGTATGATCCAACAAATCGGAAGTGGTTTTATATGAACCATCAAACCAAGATAACCCAATGGGACGATCCACGGCTAACAATGCAAATGGTTAGTGACAGAATTCTATTGGGTCACCTTAAAAACTGTGTTCAGTATTTGTTTGGTAGGAGTAGATTTTATTCCTGCAATATTGACTGTATTTCACTCAGTCATATGTATTATATGTATTGTAAACTTAGCCAACATCTGTTTAGCATTGATTAATTTTTTTGAACCACCCCTGGATGCTAAATAGCAAACTGTGTGTTTAGATTTTAAACAATTCCTGTAATTATGTACCTGCTTTACTTGTATTATGTTTTCAAAAATGTATTGAAGCAATACTTTAGGTACCAAGTGAACATATTGTATTTGAACATCTTAATTCTAACAATATGCAATGAATTTCTTTATCCTGTAACTATAACATCTATAAACAAAATGTGTATTTTTAGTTTTGTGTGATACTTTTCAGGATGTTCATATCTCTGTCAAACTACGGAAAAGTTAATTTTGATAAATTGAAATGAAAAAAAGATTTTAGTAAAGGATTTAAAGCATAAGTATTGCACATAATTTATAAACTGAAACATTGTTTCTTAGCAACCTCAAGGTCAACGTTATGGTCAACAATCACAGAAACCACAGAATGAGACCAGTTTTATGGAAGCTGACCCAAGCAAAGTTAAGACTCTGCTGGACAACTTTGATATTGATGTGGAATTTGCCAGGTAAGAAACCACACTGTTCAGTTTTGTTTTGCAGCAAAAAGTTTTGTGTGGGTCAAAGGGATTGTCAAATTTTTGTACAATGAGATAGTTGTTTAGGATGACTGGTGATAAATATTGCGTAACATACTAAAATAACAAACAGAGATCCAAGATTAGTATAAAACTTTGTAACAAATGCAATACGAATGCATGCCCTATCTTTTGAAATTGCCACAGATTCCCTGGTACTTGGTATTTTACAACTGCTCCAAGTAAATGTATTAAGCCATACCATGAATACCCTCATGTAGGCAGTGCTACTACTACAATTACAAATTTTGCTCAGACATAAAAACATTATAAGTCTGATCTAAAATAAAGCTATAAACCAGGGGTGATCAGACCTGCTTCATGCTCGAGCCGCATATCACATAACTTAGTTTTAAAAGAGCCGCAACACAAAATAGTCAAAAATGAATTTATTCACTCACAATGAAGTGTAAGCTATCAAATAATGATTATTGTTGTGTTGTGACACTGTTAGTCTCCATCTGGGCTACAAGGTGTTTAAAATTAGGCTGATATGATAAGGAAGTTTTTGTGTTTAGATTCATAATGATGTTTCAAGTTATTAGTTGTGTAATGATTGAGCGAAGCTTGACAAATAAGACACACAGGTTTACCTCCATTATCAATGAATACAAACTCCTCCCATTCTCATTATGGGTCCCCTTCCCTGAAGGGGACACATATTGATTTTACTCAAAATGTTTGTGTTTTTTTTCTTTTTTTTTCTTCTACCCAAAGTTTGTCCGACTCGTTTTTCCATCAAATCCTTGATGGATTTGGATGAAATTTACACAGATGGTAGATGTGCATCCCACTTTGTTTTTGTTGTTAACCCCAGTATTTACCCCGCTAGCCCCCTAAAATGAGTATTTTTTCCCCGAAGTTTGTCCGACTCGTTTTTCCATCAAATGTTGGATGAATTTGGCTGAAATTTACACAGATGGTAGATGTAATTATGCAGATGTGCATCCCACTTTGTTTTTGTTGATAACCCCAGTATTTATCCCGCTAGCCCCCTAAAATAGGTATTTCCCCCGAAGTTTGTCCGACTCGTTTTTCTATCAAATGTTTGATGGATTCGGCTGAAATTTACACAGATGGTAGATGTAGTTATGTAGATGTGCATCCCACTTTGTTTTTGTTGATAACCCTAGTATTTATCCCGCTAGCCCCCTAAAATAGGTATTTCCCCCCGAAGTTTGTCCGACTCGTTTTGCCATCAAATGCTTGATGGATGTGGCTGAAACTTATACAGATGGTAGATGTAGTTATGTAGATGTGCATTCCACTTTGTTTTTGTTGATAACCCCAGTATTTACCCCGCTAGCCCCCTAAAATGGGTATTTTCCCCCGAAGTTTGTCCGACTCGTTTTTCTATCAAATGCTTGATGGATGTGGCTGAAACTTATACAGATGGTAGATATAGTTATGTAGATGTGCATCCCACTTTGTTTGTCCGGATAACCCTAGTATTTACCCCGCTAGCCCCCTAAAAGGGGTGAGTTTGTAAACAATGTCAGAATTGGCTAAAATTTAGGTAGCTTGTAAAGTATGCCAATTATCGTTATTGCGCCATTGCAGTTCGGGGGTTGTTAACAGCCCTTTGACGTCAGAAACATTAACGGTTGTTGCTCAAAACACCTCTAGTGGTTGAAATTTTAAACGTTGGCAGATTGGACTGAAATTTTGCAGTACTATTGATTGAGTCATTGTGGTTTCCTACTTTTAAGTTTGTGTGTGTTGAGCCTCAATTAGTTATCCTACTAGCCACATATTGTTTTTGTCTATATTTTTTTTTTCTTTTTTTCTTTCTAACGCGGATTTGTTCCCACGTTTTGGTCAAGAAAGAACGGTTCAAACTTTTTCAAATTTACACACATTATAGATATTGGTCTAAAGATGGTGAACTTGAATTTTGACCCCGTTTGATCCCTCGGTTCACCCACAGCCCCCCAAAACATGAAATTTTTAAAACAGCTGTACTGACCAAAGTACTTAATGTAGGAGTTTCATGCTTTGTTGTTTGGTGCAATGTGAGGTATTTTAAAGAATTTTGTACCTTAAAAAATGATTTACCCATTTTCACCCCTAAACCCCACAATATTCATTTCTGTCTTACGCTGGTTTATTTAACACGTTTGGTCAAGAAAGAGTGCTTTAATTTTTTCAAATTTGTACAGATGTTAGTTATTGATCCAAATTTGATCCTCCTAAAGTTTGACCCCGGATGACCCAGTAGTTCACCCACAGGCCCCCAAAACGATTTTTTTAAAAACGACTGTACTGGCTATTAAACATAATCTGAGAGTTTCATGCTTTGTGGTTGATGCAATGTAAGGTATTTTAAAGAATTTTGTAACTTTTTATTAGATTTACCCATTTGTTCACCCTTTTAACCCCGAAATATTCGGTTTTAGTTTTAGGCCAGAAATGCAAGCCCTATAGTGCTGAAATTTTCGAAAATTTTAACAATTGTTTGAGCAGGGTATTCGTTTAGTATTTAAAATTTTGCCAGTTACCTTTACAGCCCATAATATCTGTACACTATCGGTCAGATATTAGTCCCAAGGGAGTAATTTACAGGTTTACGATTAAGGCGGCAAAGCGGGAGTGCTCAGCTTGACGTCCGGACAAACGTTTTACGAGACAGTCATATGGGCGATTTGAAATCAGCTGTTTTTTGTGCAGCAATGAGGTGTCGTTTTATTAGTTTTTCATGCGCATTTTCAGCTTTGTTGAAGGTTTCACACCTGCAATGTGATTTAAATTCGATAAACGTGTTTCAGTTTCGCATATGTCAAGCAACATAAAGGTGTAAACTTAACTTTTTCGAAAGTCACGATATATGGTCTTTAAATTCTCGTTGTCAGCTTGGCCGCCGCATAACTACGGGTCACTAAAGGTCAACTTGTAGGCATTGCAACATGGAATTTTTCGTCATAACGTAGCTTCTCTATTTTTGACAAATAAATTTAAGAATCATTACTTAAGTCGGGTATAAACTAGGTAGAACGGTTTTGTTGAACACTAAGGACTGCATGGTGTTAAAAACGGTGTCAAAAGGTGATTAAACGATTGTTTTTGCGAAACAAAGTTAAGTGAAAATTCTGAGCAAACGACTTTTTAATTTATAGTGTCTAAAACAACAGTTAGGCTTTCTAGGAAGATTTGTGTTCAATTGTTTGTTCACATGTTAATGAGATCAGAAATACAAGACTTAACCTGCTGAAATTTTATGGGCTGTTAAAAATTTCAGTGCAATCGGCTCAGTAATTACTCTTACAGCCCCAAATATGTTTTTACATGCAGTCTTTTGTCACATTTGTGCTCGCTCAGTGCACAGCTGACGCAATGGGAGTGATTGACGATAGTGGCACATGGAAAAAATGCCTCTGCTTCACGCATGAACGCGGTCGTCACTTGACCATTTTCTCCTTGGTTGAAATTAAGATGTTACGATGTTAGTAATATTGCGCTGTAAACATTAATGTAGGTCAACTTAATATGGGTCCCCTTCCCTGAAGGGGACACATATTGATTTTACTCGAAATGTGTTTTTTTTGTTTTTTTTCTTTTTTTTTCTTCCTTTATTTTTTCTTCCCAAAGTTTGTCCGACTCGTTTTTCCATCAAATGTTTGATGGATTTGGCTGAAATTTACACAGATGGTAGATATAGTTATGTAGATGTGCATTCCACTTTGTTTTTGTTGATAACCCCTGTATTTACCCCGCTAGGCCCCTAAAATGGGTGTTTTTACCCAAAGTTTGTCCGACTCGTTTTTCCATCAAATGTTTGATGGATTTGGCTAAAATTTACACAGATGGTAGATATATTCATGTAGATGTGCATCCCACTTTGTTTTTGTTGATAACCCCAGTATTTACCCCGCTAGCCTCCTGAAATGGGTGAGTTTTTAAACAGTGTCAGAATTGGCTGAAATTTGGATTTCTTGTATAGTATGCCATTTATAGGTGTCGATTGTTGTGTTCAACCCTGTAGTCCTAACATTTACCCCACAAGCCCTTAAAGTGTAAAACGTATTTGTATGTTACTGGGCACCACAAACGAAAGATTTCTTTGGAGCAATAGTGTTACAAGGGCAACCAGTTGTATGTTGCTCGTTGGTGGGTTGCTTGGTGGTCGTTTTTGCGCCATGGCAGTTAGGGGCTTGTTAACAGCCCTATGACGTCAGAAACATTAACGGTTGTTGCTCAAAATACCTCTAGTGGTCAAAATTAAAAATCAAAAAATGCAGTACTATTGATTGAGTCATTGTGGTTTTTATATATTTTTTAGTTTGTGTGTCGAACCCAATTAGTTGCCCTACTAGCCCCCTAAAGTGGGTCAGTTTTTTAAAACGTTAAATAGGACATACTTCAAACAATATCTGGGGTGAATCTAATTTTATAGTTTGTATTCTACATAGTATTATTATTTAAGCCCAGTGCCGATCGCTGTGTTTTACCTTACAACACCTGACTTTCTCATGGTTATCTCTTGAATTGCATGATTTTCAACTTTGCATGTGTGGGGACCCATGAGTTTTTGCCTGCAGAAACAACTAAAGTTATAAATGATGATGGCTAATATGGGACCCAATACAAAATAAGCAAAGGAAATATATTTATGTTTTAAAATAGGTTATAGTAGGGTTGGTCAATTGACCGCTCAAATACTTGTCAAATAGGTCAAATATCGGTCAAATACTATTCCCAGTATTAAATTGCAATTTTAGTTAAAAGTTGGAAGTTTAATCTTCTTCTAAACCATAAGTAGTGGAAATGAAGGTTTCAACTCATGTAAATTTGTTTGTGAAATAGGAAATGTTCAGTTTATATTATATTACAGACTTTTCCGACTGCATTGCATGCTTCATTTCATCAATGTCCCCACCTGTGTGTCTCTAATTTTCATTCAGTAATCACATTTGTGAACTGGATTCTCATAATATTCTATATACATCAGATTAAAGTCTAATTTTGACTGAGATTTAACTGCAAAACTCGCTTATCCTGCTTAAAATCGTAATTTATGCTGTTAAGCTGTTGTCCATTCATGACAAAAAAGGAATATACAAAAGCTTGATATGTACGTACTTTATCCCAGTAAGTACTGAACAGTAACTTATCTACAAAAATCTATTCTGGGCAATTATAAGCTAAATATATAGCTACAAATAATTTTTGAATCAACTACAGAAAAAAGGACTGTGGGCCTACAAGTTTACACAGATGGTTTAAATTACTTAGATTTTTTATCTGTCAGTAAAAATGTGCAACATTTGCAAAATGCCTAAGTAAATACCAATGAACTAACTTCCCCTCATGGACCTATCACACTCAAATTTATTAAGATAAAACGGTGCTAGAAGTGATCCATGTTTTTTAATTGCATTGGAAACCTTGCAAAGTTTGCCATAACGTAAATCAGATCTTAATTTCAAATGAAAAGTATATCCTAATTGTTATGGGATTTTTTTCAAATGAACAAAACACATCTACATTAGCTTAAAAATCACTTATTAATACAAGAGTATGCCCTAAACTGTTCTACCTGAGGGTTATTAGAAATAAATTACCCTTTTCAACAACCAAAAAGCAAGTCCAAGAAAATTTACCACATTTTATTTTTGAAATTAAAAATAGTATTTGACCGGTTAAATAAAGTGCTGTCAATTGACCGGTCAATTGACCGTATTTGACCGGTCAATTGACCGGCTTGCCAACCCTAGGTTATAGTGTATATGCAAGGGCAATATGTGCTAAGCCACCCTTCTAGTTCGTGTTTCAAAACGCACAGCGACAACGCAGCACGGTTTGTTACACCTGTGTAACGTGACTTCTCTAACTGAAAGCGTTAATAAAACTGTTTCAGAACAGGTTTTGGACATAAAAAGCCCAGCTAAGCAATCGTATTGTTGGTATGTAGAAACTTAACGGCGCCAGGGAATGCTACCCCCTGAAAAGCGATTATCTCGGACTCGCGCATAACTGGACGTGCTATCAGGCAGTCTTTTTTGCACTGTGCAATTAAGATATGTTTGTAGATCATTTAAAAACGTTAGTTATGCAATTGTTGTATCACGCAGTTTTGCGTCTCATGGCGGTTAACGACAGGCCCCTCCTGCCGCGATCGGCGCCATATCTTTATCTAACAACATTCGCACGCCGCAAGACAATGATCGCTGAGGGAAATGAAACCGTGAAACATCGATGCTAACCTCTGTTGCCTGGAGCTTTGCATTGACCCCAGCCACTGGAAAAAATGTTGCCCCTATATAACATTTGATGAAATTAGTTGTCGTTAATTTATAAAAATCTCCCACACAAGTTTTTTAATACGACAAATGTCATCTGTGCAATTCAAATTCTTACCTAGCATATGCATGCGCCATTCATCCTGTTACGAATTCAAAATATATGTGTGTGTGGGGACCCAGTGGTTTTTGCTAGCAAAAACAATTATGTTATAACAGGCCACAAAAGTATTGGTACTATACTGAATGTATCCATCAAATATATATCCCTTACAATTATAACAAATGGTGCGTAAATATGGCACAGTTGCTGTAAAATGGAATATATAGGAAAACCACTATTCCAGTTTAACAATGATTGTGCCCTATTTTTACTGTTACCAAATCGCATATGCACATGTGTGGGGACCCATTAGATTATGCTTGCATAAACAATTATGTTATAAAGTGCCAGGAAAAGATAGGGACCCAATGAAATGTAGGTGCCAAATATATATCCATTATAAATATAATAAATGGTATATGTGATACATCGTTAAATATGATGTAGTATATATAAACTGGCAATATATAGGAAAACCACTGTTCTAGTTTAAATAGTTTTTACTCCACATAGCATATTTAGATATGCACAGTACCAATCACTGTGTTTGTCTTCACAATACCAAACTTACTCATTGTTATCTATTGAATTGCATTATTTTCAACTTTGCATGTATGGGGACCCATGAGTTTTTGCCTGCAGAAACAACCAAGGTTATAAAAGACGATGGCTAATATGGGACCCAATACAAAATAAGCATAGGAAATATATTTCTGTTTTAAAATAGATCATAGTGTATGTGCAAGGGCAATATGTGCTAAGCCACCCTTCTAGTTCTGTTTTGAAAGATATTTTCCTGTTTATCTTTTTTTGCAATTATTTCTCAACAACACTTTTTTGTCTAAACTTTCCAGTTATTGCTAGTATAAGCCGCAATACAAATGTAAAATGTTTTTAATGTCAGTCCTGGTTTACAGCTTCAAACTGACAATATATTTGACTACAATGCACAAGCTAGCACGCTTCTGTACAATAATAAATACGTGATAGAATGCATTGTTTTATAATCAGGTTAAACAACTCGGCAAGATGGGGAATGCATGTGCAACATTAAAAGATTTAAATGGGCTCAGTTTGGCCACCCCTGTTATAAAACCTACAGCTAATTTTTGTGCTGTTTACGTAATCTAAAACATTTATTTACTTCAAACAATAATTTTACAATGTTTTCCAGAGAACTGCTGCGGAAAAACCAAAACAATGTCTCTTCAAGTGAGGGAGTCTTGAAATCCATGGGGTATACAAGAGTAAGGAACTAATGTTTAAACCTGTATTTTTAGATTAATCTACTAAAGCAATGGTTCCCAACCGGGGAGGAATTCCCCCCTAGAGAGGAATTTTATCATTTCAGGGGAGGAATTTATAAAAACTGTAAAAAAATTACATTGAAAATGTTGAAGAATACATTTGTAAAGGATTCTAAAATGGACAGATCCCTAATTATAAGGTCTATTTCAAATTGCTATAATTTTTTATGTTATATGTGTTTTTCGTCTGATGGGGAGGAATGAATAGTTCATAAATGGGCAAAGGGAGGAATGTGATAAAAAAGGTTGGGAACCACTGTACTAAAGCAAAATGTCCTCCTAAGTGCTCTGTTTTAATGTTAATTTTTTGTCAATAAAACTTTTCAGTTGACGATTTAGTTGAAATAATGTTTGTGTAATTTTGTGTATTTTTGCAGAAACAACCAGTTGTGGTAAATGAGGTTTATGTAACAAGGATTCACAAAGATTTTCCTTCAGCTGATAAAGAAACAATCAGGTTAATAATGTTCTATTAATGTTAACTCTGAAATGCTGTGGAAACAACTCCAAAATGCTAATCTGTGAAACTATTTCAACACTTTCAAGTACGAATTAAACTTTATAAAAATCTTACATGGGTAAAAAAAACTATGTTTGATGCATAAACATAATAATTTTTTGTGACCTTTTCAAATGTGTAGATAACACTTGTTTTCATACCTCTGCAAAAACAGTTACTTCGACCCTTTTTTTTATGTCGAAAAAATTTTTTTGTATTGCAGAGACATTTTGAAAAACAATAGAAACGATTTTATCAAGACAGTAACGTCATTGAAAGAAATGGGCCATGAGAGGGTAAGTCACAAATTTCCTAAAATTTATTTTAATATAATAGATGTCTCAATAAAGTATTTTTCACAGAAAGTTGAAGCTGATGAGAGACTTGCACAACAGTTTAAAGAAATTTACAAGGATGCCAATATTGATGTTATCCGGTAATGGAGAAGCAAATATAGTTAATACACACAATTCTGGTATTTGCAAATTCATACTTATGTGCTGAATTCCAAAACTGTTGCCCTTTAGTAAACCAGAATCATCTGTTTTAGAAATAGCTTACTTTATTTGCAAAATGTTGCTGCTTATTGTACTTGGACTAGATTTCTACAAACAACTGATGCAAAATGACAAGTCACCTTGAATTTTAACTATTTTGTCCTGCAAATAAACTAATATAGTAAATTTTACTCTGTCCTAATGGCAACAAGAAAAACTTTGGTTTTGCCAAAGTGGTAATTCTTGAATCTTTTGGCAAAACTGATAACTTGTTATAAAACTATTTTTACTGCACTCTTTGCTGGCTATTTTATAGCAGTTTTGAAAAACTGAGCTGAATAATATTTTTAATTACAGATTTTTGTTTTTCAGCTCTGTTTTGGTTCAAGTCCAAAATAATGGACGAAAATTTCGAACTGAAATTGAGAAAATGGGTTTTGTTAAAGGGGGAAAAAAGATTGAAAAACCAAAACCAGTAAAGAAAGAAATGTCAGAAAGTGACAAACGAAAGAGTAAGAATTTATTTTATTTTACTCTAAACACGAAAATGTAACACACTTTTCTAATTTCTTAATGTGACCACACTTGCTAATAGCTAAATAACTTTGAAAACTCTATATGCTGCTTGTGTGTTTATCACAATGGTTAAAACATTGAGAAATGTATTCTTTAATTTTGTTTTCAACATTTGTATATTTGCTGACTGAAGTTTTGTGTTTTTGTATGAACAGTGCAAATGGATATGAAGGCTAAATTTCCAGAGTTGGACAAGTACATCATAGAGTTGTGTCTGATCAGCACAGACTACAATTTCTCCGTAGCTGAAAGTAAGTTGGAATCATGTCTGTACTAGTTGTGTGTTGCTCATCAAACATGTTTTACTCTGTCAAACATGGCAGTTGTTCTTTTGACTCAAAAATCATTTTTCCAATGACCTTTTAAACAAGCAGGCCTACAAAGATATTTGAATTTTCAATCATTTTATTTTATTATTATTTGTAAACTGTTTTATTGTTGTGCCAGAGAGAAATTCCAATTCTTATTTTGTTTCTGAGCAGATCAATGCACTTGGTGCTATTTTTCTGCAACCTAGCAATGCGATTAGAATTACTTGGAAGTTTACTAAAAACATTAAATGACAACTTGTGTTATATGAAGGAGCAACTCGTCAAATAATTAGGTCAAATACTTTTGGTTCAGTTATTGCTATAACTGCTCTGTCTTATTAATTTTCTTACTTGTAGTGGTTCTAAAGCAGAAGGAAAAGAAAAAGTCGACTCCTACAAAAACTCCACCAAAGAGTTCATATGAAATGCCCAGTGATGACTTGTATGCTTCAAAGACCCAAGAGTAAGAGGAATTACATAAAAATTATTATTCCGAATAATACATGATTAGAAATTGTGAAGCTGTCTTATGGCAAAATATCTTCACATATTATATCTGCTTTTATCATTTCTTTAAACAATGCCCAAAAGCTGTTTTTCAGTGCATTACAAGCCTATTAAGGGTGTAACTGGGCATTTTGATTTTTGCGTATCTGGCAAAAATTGAAAAAAACACCTTGCCCATTCCAAAAAACTTTTGTTTCAGGCCTGTTGTGTTCGGTGAGGAAAGTAAACCAATCCCCACACCAAAACTGAATTTATTTGATATGAACAAACTTTCTGCATCAACTTCAACAACTTTTACTTCATTCATCACTCCAATGAAACCTGCTACTGTTGTTAAACCAAGAATTATTGAAAAAACATATCCTCGTACAAAAAAGTTGGTCACTGCCAAGAAAGCAACTTACCAACCAAAGTAAGACAAATTATGTCACAATGTAAATTATGTTGTTTTTTAGAACAAATAACATTAATAAGTATTAGCGTGGTTGACCAAAGTTGTAACTTTTAAATTATAACACTGCTAACATTCATGTCACCAAAACTCCTTTATTATTTGTTTACCCTATTATATACTTGGTATACAAGCTGTTCGGTTGTATTTAAGCTAACATTAATTAACACTTTTCTATAAATACCTTTCTGTGTTAATGTAAAGTAATCATACGATACAAACCATAAAAAGCAACACTTTCCTAAAATAAGATTTTTTGTTTAAACATTTACTAGTGTTGCATTATAATCCGGTTACCAAACCACCCAAAGCCTAACACGAGCTAAACTTAGTTCTGTTATATGTAATAACCAAAGCAGTTTTGTTTTAACAACTGCCCTTTTTGCTTGTTTTTAGGATGGTGGATTGGAAGACCTCTGAAAATCGGACAAAACCAAATGGACCGAACCCAGCTTTACGTATGGGGCCAGACCCAAGTCTTCTCATCACAGATTATTTTACACCAAGTGGCCCCAATAAAGAGTACTATAGTGGACCCCAGGTTGTTATTTAACAATTTGTTTCGTGCTTTGTTTTTCAACAAGTTGAATTCTGACACTCTTATTTTGCTTATTTTATGAATTAAACTTTAACTTGTCTTGTAAATGTGTTCTGCATTTTAAGGTTTTGGCATTCTTAGGGTGCATTTGTTGGAAAATAAGGCTCATAGCACACTGTAAAAAACTTATTGCACAAAAAAACATAGTTAAAGGACCACTATTTGTGCAACAATGCAATGCACTTAAGAACTAATTAACCATACAATTGAATGACAAAATACTATTTTGTTCATGTTCTTGACTGATTGAAAATACCTCAATTTTATTTTACGTTTTATTTACTTACAGGCTACAAACCGGTGTGGTCCTCTGCCAAGCAATCGGAATGGTCCTGCTGGTCTCAGTGTTGGCCCGATGAATTGTGTGGTTTAACTTTTATATTGCATGAACCTTTCTCTTACCTACAGCAAACTTCATTAACTGGTTTGCTTGTAAAATCTTGTGGTTACTTACTCAGAACTTTTAACACAAAAGTATTGCAGCCTGCACGACATATTTTTCTGCATTTTATCTAAAATGTTTAACTTCCAACTTGTTTTACGGATATCTTAAGTTTTATTGCCGGTTTTTACTTCAACCTAAGGATTTTGCAGTCTTAGAATTTTTTTTCTGTTTTTAATACACCTATTGCATATTTTACGCGTATAAAACTTGCTAAGTTGTTATAAAAAAGGTATTTGCTTTGTTGTGTTTTAATGTGTCCTAACATTTAATTTTGACTCTTTTTATTATATATTGCCTTGAATTAATTTACTAAAGAAATTGCAAAAAACTTTTTTCTTGACTTGTTGATAGAGAACTGCCAACTTTATAGTATTACAAATCACTATAATATAAAATATATTGCTCTGGAGTAAACTTTACCAAGCTTATTTTGGGAATTCTGTGACAGTTCATGCATATGACTTAACGCATAGTTTTTCATGTATGGCGATACCTAAAAAACAAAAATCATTTTTTTGACTCTTTAACGTAACTGCCTGTCTGCTTTATTATGTCAGATTGTAATGTTATCATTTCCATATGTTGCTTTTAATATTACTAAAATGTTTTAAAACTAATCTTTTGGGGATTAGCTACAGTAAATGTGTCATGGTAAAAAATATATTCAGTGCTTGGCTGTTTTTTGCCTGCCTCGGTGCAACATAAAATAATTTACAAGGTTTACAAAAATAATGCTTTCATCAAATGAAAAGCAGGCATAAACAACCTTTTGTTATCCACATGCAAATAGTAGGTTTTAAATGCATTGTGTTTTGTTTTATTTTTGAAAAGTAGTTTTTACATACACATGACACCCTTCTTACACCTCTGTTTTATATTTTATTTTACGCATTGCATGGTGACTTTAAATGTTCTCACAAACCATTACTTTTAAACCACTGGATAATATTGCAGAAAATGTTTAAAATCAATAGATTTTCAAAAGCTTCTTGTAACATGTTTCTGCTTGGGAGTTTAATGTTTGTTGCTATTCTATATTTAAACAAATGTTTTATCTTTGGTGTGTTAGTCATTTTACTTGTGCTCTTAACTCAAAACCTTACATTAAAAAATGTGTTTAAATAATGGCTATGTTTGCTAGTATTTAAATGAGCCAAGCTCTGCTCAAGTCTACTATGATTGTATTTGGCTTTTAAAGTTTAGGACAGGTATAAAGCTGGATCAATATTTTTATGCTCAGAAAAGCACAATACCACCAAATTTTCAGATTGACTTTTTGTTTAAAGTTAAACTGGAACAGGAATGAACTATCAAAAATCGAGTTATTTTAGTACTACATATAATATAGCACACTTGAGGTATGTTTTCAACCAAGTTATGTATTTAATGTGTACAAACATGTTGTAAACGACTTAAATTCCAGCTTTGTTATCAGTCCAAGTAGTTAATATTTAAACTACCTACTTAAACATAAAATCAACATCCAGAAAAAAATCAACATCCAGAAATATGTAACAGACTATTGAAGCTTGAAAACTAGGTAGGTAACAAATTATTTATTGACATGAATGTTTTTCTAAAAACATTAGGTTTAAGTGTATTAAATTTAAACGGCATTGTTTACCTTGTCTTAGTTAGAACTGGTGCATGTATATTTTGTTACAGACTGGTGTTTATTTACTTATGAAAAGGAATTTTATCAGTAACCATCTCATACTTGGATGACCTTGTTTCATTTTACCATGGCAAATACCACAAAAGTGATCTAGCCAAAGAATTCTGACATAGGTTGATGAAAACAAGTTGGGCTTCGATTAAGTGAAACTGGAAAATATGTCATATCAGTCAACATACAGTTCCACAAGTTTTCAAGAGAAAGAAGTAAAACCAAGATCAAAAGTTACAAGTGCCGATTCTATTCTTGCACCACTGGTATGAGAAAAGTATGGTTAAAATGACCGTTTTAAATATTATACATTTAGCTGGATTTAATATACTTTTTAAAATAATTGTTGACGAGGAAATATATTTTTTTACAGAAACTACCACAACAAGAGAATTTAGCTCAAAAACTTTTGCAAGAATTTCCAAATGTAAAACTTGGTGTAATACAGTAAGTAATTCTGTTTTGAAATATTTATGTAGAAAATAATCATTTTTTGAAATCAAATAACATTGCCTGCTAACAAGAAATTGTTAGTAATATTCGATTTTAATTCTCTCAAGGTATCAATTAAATAAGCATAACAATCAATTGGAAAAAGTGAGGGAGGCTTTGAAGAATTTGGGATACTCAAAGTCTTCAGAGACAGTGAGGCTTAAGACTTTTGACAAACCAAAAAGCTCGTCGGGCGTATGTTTTTTGAAAAGCAATCATTTTGTTACCTACATTAATTATTTAGGTATTTTTGGTGTTCTGAATATTATTAACTGTTATTAGGTTCCTAAACAAAAAGCAAACGACCAAAAACCATTGACTGAAACCTCATTTATGGATAAAGAAGCAAAATCGACGTCAACTAAATCATTGTCAAAGTTTGTTGAAAATTTTTAAGCAAATAAACTAACAAATTTTTTCCTCAAAAATAGCTCAGTTATACTTTTTGTCTATGACTACAAGAAACAATCTAGGCTGAAAAAAAAATAATAAACAATTTTTTTAGTACAAATGTACGAAACTCTTCTGAAACTGACTTTTTTGACCCAGAACTAGAACGAAGTAAGTCTTTCTATTTTCTTTTATGTTTGCTCTTTTCAATAATGTCTCTCTAAAATAAAAAGCAATAATTTATTTTCAACAGAAAAAAAGCAACTGAAAGGAAAGTTTCCATGGCTTACCGATACTTCTGTAAGCAAGATTTTAGAAACCGCAAGAAACAATATAACCTTGGCTGAAGGTGAAGATTTGTTAGTTACACAATCTTCTATTCACAGTTGTTTCAAATTCACTTAAAGTTTTTACTGCTTTTTTGGCAGAAATTCTGAAGCAATTTGAGAAGAACTCGAAAAAGGAGCAGGAACAAAAAAATGCTTCTGTGTCAAAAGTATTAAAACAGTAAGATTGACAAAACAAATAAAACCTAAATAGTGTAAAAAATGAACCCAAGACAAAGTTTACAGCATACATCTGTTTATGTCAAAATAACCCTTTACTTTGTTATGTAGAAAATATCATTTTTTTGTTGCAGAGCTACAGCAACTGCTGTTCCCAGCACAAAAACAACAACAGTAAAAAAAGTTGTTGCTAAGAAAGCACCAGCTGTCGTAAAAGCAGAAGTGAAAAAAGTAACCACCCCAATTTCACCTTCGACACAACAGAAAAAAGTTACCAAAGTGAAGGAAGTTGTTTTGCAACAAAAGAAATTAAGGTGAAAACTTGGTTGGTAATATATTTTCAAATATTATTTACTGTATTGTGTGTTTTATTTAGTGTGTTTGAGAGGGGTACTACAGAAAGAAAACAATATGTTTCAAAGAACAGAGTGGTTCCAGTTGGACCGAACCCACTATTAAGAAACGGTCCGAACAAAATGAATCGTCTTGGCCCCCAGGTATGTTGATAAATGAAACAAAATCTCTCACATACTTTGACAATCACACAACTAGGCAAGATTTGCAAATACTGTAAACTTTGCAATGGAAAATGTAAAGACAAATCCTCTTGACATGTTTATTTATATTTCTAGCCTAGTAACAGATGTGGTCCCAATCCTGCAAACCGTCAAGGGCCAACGAAGTATCGTTCAAGCTCTCTATGTATGTGTGCTTAATTTTGTGTATTTTGAAATAACCATGTGCAATTTTCTTGTCCTTACGTTTTGAAATGTATGGCGTCTGCAAAAATTTATGATAAATTCTTCGAAATCGTTATCTTTTTTTGCATTTTTGCTTTTCTTTTTTCCGTCATGAAACAAATAAAATCGACGTTATAACTGCATGTGTAGTGGTTGTAATGCTACAAAAGTAGCCACTTGTTGACTTAAACTACTTTCAAGTTTGCAAAAAATAAAAACTATCTCATCTAGCGCCGCTGGTGGTAAATGTTTGACCCCGGGGTCATGTTGACGTTGTTGCTCGTGAGTGGTCGAGATTTGCCGAAGTTGTTCATGCGTGAGATTTGACGTGCTCTGAATAAATCGAGCTTGTAAATGAAAGTGGCGTTATATTTCTCATAAATTATCGTCACTATATGTGTAATAGGAATTGTTTTGTTGCTGTCATCAGGCGTTGTCAACAGCTATTAGGCTTTATGAACATAATTGACCAGGATTTTAAGATTATTTATTAGAAGCAGCAAATCCAAAATGGTTTTTTAAGAGACATTATTTTGTTTGCAAGCTACGACTACGTTTGACTGATTTTTGTGTTCACAACATCAGGGTTAGGTTTTTTAGGATAACTATGAGCTGCCTATAAGCTAGCTACAGAACAGCTTATTAACTAACTGTACATTATTAGTAACTTATGTTCAACTGACAAGCTGGAATCAGGATATATTTTTATTTTCACTAGTAAGTGCATAGTGACTTTATGTTTAGCCAATTTCGGTGTTCAATGAATTTTAAGTCATCAAGCAAAAATTATAATTCATTTAAAGTTACACCAAAATAATGCTCTTAATTTTCAGGGAAAAGGCAATAAAAGATGGCAACGATGCTTGCTCAAACCTCCTTTAAATTCTACTCGTTTATTTTTTTATTTATGGTAAGTATAGAATACAATAATGCAATAGTTTCATGTTTTGTTTTTTTGTAACTAGAACATTTTGTACACAGGTTTTCTTTCATCACTGTACATGTGATGTTGTTCAATTAGACAAAAACAATGTGGATGTAATTTTAAGTAAGTTACCAAGTTTTTTCAAACTTGTGAAGTCAAAATAATTTTAAAATTTCTATCTGTTTCCAGACAATAACCAGTTGGTGTTTGTGAATTTTTATGCTGACTGGTGTCGATTCAGTCGAATGCTAGCTCCCATATTTGAAGAAGGATCAAATCTTGTTAAAAAAGATTATCCTGACCCGGGGATGGTAGTCTTTGCAAAAGTCGATTGTGATTCACAACGTAAGAACAAAAAAATATTTTTATGTTTGTCATCAAACAACTTTTACTTTAAATTTAACTGTGTATGTTTGAGATTACACCCTTTCTTAAACTAATGCATGATTTTTTAGATCTATTTGACCAAATTTAATTTAATAGATTATCAAATAAAACTTTGTATTCGTATAGCTGGTATATGACTATGACCAATTTTTGATATTCCATGCCTTGTATAATCACCATAGTAGATTATCAATAAATGCTGCAAATGTTTTTGTGTGTCAGTCAGGTTTGTAGCTCTTACATCACATTTGGAATTAAAGTTGTGTGACCCCAGCATTTTGACTTGCTTTTTGTATCAGATATTAGTATTTTTTCCAAATCACAGTCATCAGTGTCTTATAATCAAGTCTCATTTCTAACAAAGTAAAACCAATGTTTGTATTTACACAAAATGCTGCAATCATATTTCGTGTTGTGTAGCCGACATCGCCCAAAAATACCACGTAAACAAATACCCTACCATGAAACTTTTTCGTGGGGGTCAGTTGGTGAAGAGAGAATACAGGGGTCAAAGGTCGGCAGAAAACCTTGCAGATTTTATTCGACAGCAGTTGAAAGATCCAATCAAGGAATTTCAGTCATTGGACGAAATCTATGAGCTACAGGTAACGTTTCAAATCATAACATTTTTATTTGACAGCGAAAATAATTTAGTTAATGTTAATTTGGATGTTCATAGCTTTTTGAAACCATTTAAGTTTTTGTGTCATGTTTTGACAAACAAAGTCAAAATCTTTGACTGTAAAACTCAGAATTGTTTGTAGCCTTGTGCTGAATTTACTAGCCAAAATAGTTGTAGCATATTTTGTATTTGAACATTTTGGCAAATACTTAGTGGTACTAAATGGCTACAATCAAATCAAATTCAGTTTTTTCAAAAATAATTGCACAAAGTGTTTGATTACAAAGGAAACAAACTGTGCGTTTTTTCATTGTCTTTATAACTAGAAGTTAAACTGGAGACTAGATAAACATATTGCCATAAAACTGGAGTTAGTTTTCGTGACATAACGTTTTGGGAAAATTTGCACCACTGCGGTTTTGCTGAAATTTGTGTTTTAAAGTCGCTTACATTTTTTGTTACTTTTCAGAGAGATAAAAGAACTATCATTGGCTATTTCACAACCAAAGACTCACTGGAGTATAATGTGTTTGCGCGAGTAGCAAAACTGTTGAAAGATGATTGTCAGTTCTATGTTGGTTTTGGGTAAGTACAGAAACACATGTGGTATTGACAAAATAAATATCCAACAACTTTTATCTTATTCAGTGAAGCTTCGAAAGCTGAAAGAACAACTGGAGACAACATTATTTTTAAACCAATCGGGGTAAGATAAATTTCGTGTGTTTTATTTTCGTTTTATATTTCTAACTCATAATTTTGCTGTTAGCTACATATCTACTGATAATGTCTTATAAAGTGTGTAAAAATGCTTAATTGTTTTATCTAAATCATAGTATGCCAGGCCCATTAAGACATTATACTAAAACAGCCGCTTACCAGGCATTTCCATAACAAGGCATAGGATAGAAAAATCTAACCCGCTGTGTTATTCAAACCCACAACAGAAGTTTTTTTTACCAATTTAATCTATTTTAGTACATAAACACATGACCAAAGCACTTGTCATATTTATAAATTTATTGTGAACTTTGGCATGTTGTATTTTATGTTGAAACAATTTAATATGATTTCTACTTTGCAGACAGTGCACACTGTTTCGACCTATAAGTTCACATCAGTGCAGCTGGTGACGAGAGATCGAAACAGTGTGCACTGTCTGCAGCTTATCATTTATTGGCTCATATGCTTTTACATTTCTACTTTGTTTTAGGAAACGAACCCAGACATGGTTTACCTTGGTTCATTGGCTAATGAGGATTTACTTAAACAATGGTCTCAAGACAAATGTGTTCCCTTGGTAAGTTTAAAAACATTCGGGTTTATACATCCTGAGAGAAATAAAACGACCAAGTAGATGTAAAAAGTGCCATGCTCTATTGTTAAATGTTTTGTTAGATGCTTATGCTGTCATCTGTATAGCTTATCACTTTTTACTTCTGTTTATACCATCATATTCTTTCATAAGACAGATTCGAATGTTGTGTTCCAGTTTATACTTTGCATACAATATATCCTTTTAACCCTAATTTCACATGTATATATTCTGTACAGGAACTGTATATAGCATACACACACAGTAACAAATAATTGAGGATGTCTTTTAATGCTGACCTGTATCCTAATTGTCAACACATTTATGCACATCCTGTCATATAATTGTATAAATTACACCAGTATATATATACACTGCTGTTGGATTGGTATTAGCAATGGCTTACAATAATATACATTACTCATCCTGCTATAATATTGAGTACATTACCATTGAATATGTTGGGTTAAAATTACATTTCAAAGACTTTATTTTGGTTTGTGGATAGTGGGTAAAGTGTACTTTGGTTTTATTGCAACACATATACATGATATGTTTGTCTCTTGAATTCTTACAGTTCCATTCATAGTAATGGGTCAAAACAGAAAACGTCCTTTTAGGTCGAGCACTGAGCATCTCATGTTAATGCACACTTGGTGCATTGTGACATCAAAAACGTTCCCTATTCCACGTTAGTTTTGTCCTTACATCACCAGCAGTATTAAGCAGTACAAACCCTGCTTGGTACCGTGTACTCTGCCGCGGATAGGCTCATCCCTAACATTTATGCATCTAACAGTTACTTAACTTTTTGTGGTAAACTTTTGTTTTAGGTTCGTGAAATCACATTTGCGAATGGTGAGGAGTTAACAGAAGAAGGTCTTCCATTTCTTATTCTCTTCCACAATAAGGAAGATACTGAATCAATGGAAAAATATTCTGCAGAAGTCAGTCGGCTTGTCTCATTCAAAAGTAAGGGCTTGATTTGTTTGTCATTGTAGTTTCTATATGTGAACTGAATGTGAGTTTGTTTGCGTATAAAAACACACAATCGTATGCTGTTTGTCCATCTGGAGTGGTATTTTCATTCCTGTAACCCTGTCACCTATGGTTTGTTTTGTGCTCATATTTTGGAAACAGGAATATCTCAGTGTTTGGTCGAGCAGTCGCACAAAAACAAGTCTTAATAAAATAGACTCTGTGATTATGTATAATTATTTAGCTCCCTTGCTTAACAATGATGCTATTCTGTTCATTACTTCCTTCCACAGCTAAAGTATAATGTTGTTTACATGACACCATGACAGACCTGCTTTATTACTGTCCTGTGTCTTAGTTTTGTGAAAATGGCAGTTGCAAAGTCCAGTCAGAAATCACTGCCGAAAATTGACCAACAGTATTAACTTTGTGTTTTGTGACACACAACTTATTTAACCTTTCAGAACAATTAAGTGGTACACATCAGAACACTTTTGGGCTTTCATCTACAAATTAAGAGCTAGATAGTGTAGCACAGAGTTGTAAGTCAGGCTGGACTTTTCAGGTTGGGTTCATGCCTAGGTTAAATACACTTGATTTGGTGCTGCTAACACTCTACCACTATCGTATCACAAATTTGTAAAAATTTGGCCTAATTAAAGCTTTATGTGTTTTAAATTTTCAAATTTTCGACTGGTTAATACTTGGTTTGAGTCAGCAAGATTTGGGCCTCTATTACATTCCTGCTTACAACTCTCTGGTCTAGCATTGTCTTTAAAATTGGTTTGATACACTTTCAACAATATCGTACAACCGTAGCACATTTTTTATGTTTTATTTTTTCTTACAGGCAGTATCAACTTTTTGTTTGCTGATTGTGAAACATTTTCTCATCCACTTCACCATCTCGGAAAAACTGTGAAAGACTGCCCTCTGGTGGCGATCGATTCATTCAAGCACATGTACCTTTTCCCCAAGTTCGAAGATATTAGGTAAGCCATTAAATTATTTAACAAAACATCTTGAACAACCAAATTTCCAATAGCTGCTGTTGAATATGGCGATAAAATACAAGCACTTTAGTTGTATGACTGTGTTTTTTTGGCAGTTTAAACTGGTTATATAAAAAGGCATGCTAAATAAAAGTCTAAAAAACGATAAGTTGCAGACAGTGCACACTGTTTCAACCTATAATGCCTTAAACCTATGAAATCCCACAGTGTGCACTGTCTGCAGCTTATCAATCGATACTTTTACAAAAGAAAAAACATTTAACAATAGTTTCGCATAAAATCACCTGTTTTTCAACTGTTTGTTTACGATTTCGCAAAAACGTGTTAAAGTATTAGTTCAAGCCATTAGTGATAAGCACTGCATTGTCAATGACGTGGTATGTCGGGTATAATGCGATTGTTTACGTTCAATGGAGACGTTCCATCAAGTTGTTGTGCAAGTCGAAACCAAAACTCAGCAGTTTGCGACTTCGTGTCTTGATAGCAAAGCCAGTACGTGCTTCCTGACGGCGTTTGGGTAGATCTCAATGTTTGTCGTTTTCTTAATCTTCAATAGCCTGATGTGCCGTTCTAATGTATGTAAAATTGTGGTTTACTTTAAAACGATCGTTTTGTGACTTTTCTTCATTGTTTATACCAATACAACGTCTAAGTAATAATAATAAATACTTTTTATGCAACATCAAGTGAACTTGTTTTTTTTTATGCTACTAAAGCTGGTGTCTTAAAAGGTTTCCATGAATCCAAGTACGAAAAAATTAAAACAAACCATTCTTTGTGGCCACCACGTGCCTGAGATGTGTTTAATTTTATTGTTTGTACTTTGTTCCCATATATCGAAGGAAACGCAACCTTGCATATACAACCAGTGGCGCAACTAGCGGAAAATTGGGGAGGGGGCAGGCAACGAACTATCAATACGACTTCCCCAAAACGATTGTATTGCTAATTGCGTATCATAGATTGGTCGAATGGTCCGACGCGCTTTTCCACTAATAATCTATAAAAACTGGGATTCGTCCTTGGATTGCACGGCTTCGAATGCCGTGAAAAAGTAACACTTGTAAGTCACAAAGTTCATTGTGATAATATATTGACGTTTTGAACTAAGGCATTGTTTCGTAACAAATAAACTTGTTCGACTGGGTGTTTATACGTTAGTCTTTCAATCTGTCTCAGTGGAATTGCAATAATAGCTTTACATAGAGACGTAGACGTAAATTACAAACAAGTTGTTGAAAGATTTTTGGCTGAAGCTCCACGGCGATAAACATTTTATTTTTGTGTGTTTACATGTAAATACGTTTTCAAGTTCTAACAAAGATTGTTGTTGCGGTTATTTAGGTTGTTGTATAAATACATCGCAGAAACTTCGTTTTTACCATCGCAATACATGCCGATGAAGCGATTTACTGCTGTACCGGCTTCTCCTGTGAGTTGAAAGTTATTTTTGGCTTTGGTGCGAACGAACGTGTTTTCGGCGCTGTACGAGAGCCGTTATTCACAATAACGCCGATAGAAAAGGGACCTGGCATGCCGACGAGCCTGTCCCCCTAGTTGCGCCCATGTATACAACCCATCCAGCAAGGATCAATTTGAATCTAATATACTGTTTTCTTTTCTTCCAGCCAACCTGGTAAATTGAAGCAGTTTATTCTTGATCTCCATTCCGGCAAACTTCACCGTGAATTCCACCACGGACCTGATCAACCTGCTGCAACCACTGCTCCTCCTACACCTAAGGTAAATGTTTGAATGCAAAACTTTCTTATAATCGCTGCATGTGGAATAATAAATTGCAGGATTTTGTTTCGTGTTCAGTGGGGTAAAGTTGGTGTTTTTTTTATGTTTGATATAAAATGATAATGAAAAGTCGTTTATGGCAACACAATCACATAGATTTGGACAAAATCTTTTTGAATTCGTAGACATTCCCAAGTCCAAGTTTACGATTTTTTTTTATATTTCCATCAATTTTAACTGAATCAATAATTTAGTAAACTCAAAACGTTAGCAATTAATTCCAGTAGTTTTAATTCTAGCCATAACTTGACTAAAAAACAGTCTAAGTGTGCAAAAATAATCGTTAAGTCTTAGAAATGAGTGTTTTTTACTTTTTGTTTGAATATAAAACGCATTTTGGGGACAAAAGCATGTAATTATGAAACTAACTCTTGCATGACATCTTGTGTTGGGTGTTTCGCAGATTAACTCCCGCCAGGTGGAGACAGAGACTCCGAAAAGCGAGGCGGAGACGCAAAGCGAAGAAACATCGCCACCCGAGTCGATATTCAAGAACTTAAAACCGTCAGAGCACAGATACACGTTAAGAGATAGGGACGAGCTGTAATGGAAACTTTTCAAAGGACGATTTCTCGACATATGCATATGATAGAACAATACTGCGGCCCCAGCCCTGTCGCTTTGACGATCAGTTTTTATTTCAAAATGACAAACGTCCTTTCCTACGTTACTAAAGCGGGTTAACAACCGAGCTTTGTGTTGTCATCCATGACTGTTTTTTAAAATCGAGCAAATGTATGCGGAAAATTGGCTTGGAATTATATTTAAAAAATCATAAATAATATTGCGTCCCGATTCATAGATTTCCTGCTTGACTTCACGAAGCTCGTCCTGCAACCCGCTTAAACAAACATACAAACGCTACTATGGTTATTTTAAACGGCAAATATGCTGGGCCAAAAACCATGCATATTTCACACCAAAATGGCTCCTTACCGCCCTCTTATGGTTTAAACTTGCCCTTTGCACCTTAGACTTTTATGGTCATTTACGAAAATTAAATTTCATGAAAAACATAACAACCAATTTTGGGGTTAAAATTTCAAAGAATATGCCGACATTCTGGGGTCATTGTTGACAATCCAACGTTTTTGTACTTCTGCTGGCTACGTCCGTTGTTACCAAGTAAATCTCTTTGCGTCCGCACTTACAACGCACAGAAATAATATTGAAGCTTATAGTCAATGTGCGAACCCGGTTTGTCTACGAAGCTTCGTTCTTTCGCTCTAGTCCATCTTTGTTAGTTTTCTGTTGTTAAATTTGCTTGTTTTTTGTCGGTGATAAATTTTTCTGGGTAAGAGTCGGCCTATTTTGCTCGCATATTTACTTCTCAGGCGATTGGGCGTCCGTGTTAAAGGACACATAAAAATATTTAACTTTATCGCAACAGCATAGCTTAAGAGTGATTGTTAAAACGCAACACAATGGATGGTTTATTTCACCAGACGATCACAAATCGGTGATTTTAAAAATCCCATATTAAAGTTTGCTACCAAAAATATTAAAAGTACCTGTAATAGTTGACATTCATCAATTTTTATCCAGCAGTCTATCTGTTTCTGTATACTATATCTAATTTGACCCCAAAACAACAATTAAATACGCATAAAACAAAGTCATTTCATTCAGACGTTTTAACAAAGCTATTTGCATTATCAATAAAATAATTTCTGGACTGTTATGTTTAACGGTGGTTTAAACCTTGTGAAATTCCCGTCCGTATTGCCTGAATTCTTGTCGGTGTTTAGAGAGCAATATTGTTGAAATAATACCAGTTCATGACAATACTGCGTTAGAATTTTAGGTTTGAAGCATTTGTTTTTTTCTTGCGTGGCGTTATCAGTCGATAAGCTCCCTAAATTTTGTCGTAATCAGTTTTTATAAAGTCAAAATCAATTAGGTGCAAACGCATCATAACGATTTTGTTATAAACTGTGGCAGCGAGTTTTCAAAATATCTAAAAAATCCCTCTTGTACTTTGCCGCTTGACTCCTATTATCTGTCGTTGGACTTTTACCCACCTTAAGCACACCACTTACTGAAGCCCCTTCATTTGTGGCTCCTTTATTCTCCAGTAGCAGGCAATGGTTGCTTGTATATGGGTTTTTGTGCCTCCAGTCTTATATACGAGTGTGTTTGTGCAACTGTGTGCGTCTGTTCTCTCGCGTAACTTATTATTATTACTTGTTTGTGCCGAGTAGTTTAATTCTGTCGAGAGATTTCTAACGTTTTGCGTTCTGTCTCTGTGGTGGCTCGAACCGCTTAAATAAATCATTAGTAAATTTATTGTGATTGAAAACCAATGAAACGGTTAGTAGGAAAGTGTTGCTGTTTGTACGACAGAGTCCACAAATTAGAAAAACTTACCTTAAAAAAGCTATCAACTTTTGAAATGTTTATTTTCAAATTAAGTTTTTGCATTGTATGTTTTAAAACGTTAGTAACTTAGTTTTTGATTTAAATATCACTAAGACGACTTTTCAGGCTAGTCGCCTAGAATAAGTTTCAATCAATCAAGCACTCCATGATAAAGTTACAGGCTGAGTTTTTTTCACAGGTAATAATTGTTTTCAGCATGAAATGTGTGTTGGTGTTTAAAAGGTGTCTTGCTTTGGTCTGATTGCTTTTGAACGCTGGTGAGTGTAATACTTGGTTGGATTTAACACTTAAACTGTTCCTTATTCCAACATTTTGCTTTGTAGGTTGGTTTCCACGCACAATTGCCCAAGCAAGTCGTTGAAAAAGCGAAAGTTGTTCATACCCAAAAACAAATTCTGATAAAATCAAAGGATGCCATCAATGTAAGTTAGTTTGTCAATGATTCCAATATTAGTCTTAGTGAAGCCAACAGTCGTAGCCTACCTGTAGTTTTTTTTATGCCATTTGTGTCCACACCAGGGTGGTAGGTGGCCCGAACTCGAATAGTATTTTTAAAGTCGGTTTAGACCTGAAAGTTTTGATTGAAATGCCTGTAGTAAAGAGGGCATAGACAACCAAGCCAAGACACTTAAGGGCCGTTGGCATTAGGGGATATCAAGCAATAAGCTATGCAATTTGATTAAAAAAAATACTGACGTAGAATGTGAAATCCGCCTCGAATCAAGTCGTTTAAAAAAATAACACTCCGGCCCAAAAACCTAAGCCCGGCCCGACTTACAACTTCGGCCCACTATACGGAACAGGAACTCAAAAGCGGCTTTATATGCGTAACATCAATTAAATATCTCCTGCAAGCTATTCGAAGTCGATAAAACTCAATAAATTTCTTTCCTTCAGACTGTTGTCACATTGGAGCCTGGAAAGGTACCCTCCGCAATACCAACCATAAAAGGTTCAATAAAAATCAAAGCACCTGGAATGAATGAACCTATAGAGGTGGTGTCAAAGTCTGTACCTGCTAAAGAGACCACACCACCCGAAGAAACCAGCATTGAATCAATCTTTGTGAAAATGAAACCCAGCGAGCATCGTTATACGATTTTGGATCGGGACGAGTTATAAATTTGTGAAGAAACTTTATGCAATGTCTGGAATGTGTAGTTATGAATTTGGTGAAACTGTTTATGTGTGCCAAGATATTATGTGGAAATAAATATAATTCTTATAGCCTACTTGTGTTAATGGAAAGTTCTCTCGTAAAAAAGGAAGCTGTTTCTCCCTGCAATTGGAAAGATGTTTTCCTTCTTGCAATATCAACTAAAAGCTAAATCAGTAACAAAAATTGATATTTAAGTAGCAAAAACGTTTTTTGATTTTCAAGTCTCGATTTCTTTCTTTAGCCTATATTAAGTTTATGAAACAACGGAACTATTGTTTTGTCTCTTAATGTTTGCTGCAAAATGTGTGCATTCAACATCTTACGATAAACCTGACAATATTCGAATCCATTACCTAATGGCTACGAGGTTAAGTAGTGCTGCCTGTAACATATCAATCGACGTTTATTTTTTAATGTTGGCTATGAATTTCCAATAGTTAAAAACTGTCATGCATGTACTCTGTCACTCATTGAGGATAAACGTAATTTAATGAGTTAGCAAATTTATTACAAAAAAAATATTTGCAAAAAGTAACAAACACAATATTAAGTTGCAGAGCTAAGTTCAATAGCATTTTCAGGGGCTGTGGCATTATAGATTCGTCCTTTGACTTTACTGAACAAATTTTCAAACACGTCGGAATAAAGGAGAGGGTTAACAACACTATTTATGGGAAAAAGAAAAACAGCAGTTACTACGAACAAACTGTGAGAAAACTCATTTGGTAACGCCAACTGTACGTAAGAAGCCACACAAATTGGTAACCAGCAAATAAAATTAGCGATTACAAGCTTAGTAACGCGTTTTTGCATCACTCGTAAATGTTTGCTACCTTGGTTACTTTTCAAATCTTTGTTAACGGACTTTCTGTATATCATGAAGTATGCAATTGCGACGTAAGTAAATGCAAACATGTTGATTGTGACCAGCAATGTAGGATACTGCCAACCGTTGTCTGTGGCTGGCGTAAAAAAATGAGGCACGCAAAGACTGTTCTCACTGTAAAACCCGAACCGCCCTCTGCTTGCAAATTGACCAGAGCTCAAATAAGCCTCGATGCTATGCAGTGTTGTAATGGGTAAAAACCTTGTGGTCTCTGTTATAAATTGAAGTGTACTGACAATATGAGGAAGCTGACTTGAACGAACAATTGGTGAGATGAAGTATTTGCTAGGAATCCACAAACCGTCAACGAATAGATTCGCATCCATCGCTGGAACGGCTGAAATCACAATAAATCCACACCAGACTGACAGGAGAGCCACAAAAATCCAACGTAGACGAGCAGACATCGCTCTTATTGGGTAGTAGACGGAATACAATCGTTGCGAGGTCATTATAACTAATGTAAAGAGTGATACTTGTGCTGAAAGTGCCGCAAAAGATCCAATACTTTCACATGTCACACTGGTGACCCACGACAGTTCAACGAAACAATAGTTTCCAGAAAATTCGATACTCTTGATACCAACTATAAGCAAATAAACGGACATCATTGCGTCTGCAACATTCAAGTTTAAAATCAAATACAAGTTTCCTTTTGATAAAGTTGACTGCTTGGTATCTCGCAAGGTCTTCAAGGTATAAAGGAATACAGTTGTGTTGCCTATTAGGCCAGTTATAGCCATGACCCAAAGCCAGATTTTAATTCCAACATTTTTGATCATTTCGTGTCTTGATGAATAGAGATTTGTGTCAAGCGCTGGAGGACATTCGTCACTTCCGTCCGAGCAATCGTCATATCCGTCGAACATATAAGACAGCGGAACTGACAACGGATTGCCGGAAACGCAGTAAAAACGATCCGTACAATTTATTTCATCTGATCCGTTTAGGCAGTTTTTAACACCATCGCAAACCTAAGGTAAAAAAACGGAAATAAGTGAGTAAATCATAAAACCAAACGGTTTTATCCTACGAATACACTGTTGCTGCCAGGCATAACGTATCAACAGAATTTTTAGCTCTTCCGGCAGTTTTATCCTACATTGCATTCACGGGTTTTTGTTGCTGTTTTGGTGTTTTGTTTTTGATTAAATGTTATCCTGAACTTATAAATTAATGTCTTAACCAGCAGTCAAAGAAATTTGCTTTTTAGCCTTAAGGCCTTATATAGCCTTATATAATTATATAATTTCTTCTAAATTTTTGATTGCTATAAGTTCTCTCTTTAAACTCATTGCTCTAAAAATTTAAGGGAATTGAGTTTTTTAACCACCAATACTATCTGATAAATATATTGAGTCAATCAAAATGTTTTTCCCTTACCTTCCAATCGTCAATGCTGATTGGATTTCCTCCGCTGCAATAAAACCTGGCTGGACAATTTATTTCTTCTTGTTGAATTCTCGGATTGCACGGCGTCCAAATTCCATCACAAATGTCCCAAGCATAGAACGAAATATTTCGACTTGAATTTCCTGCGCACTGAAACGACCGGTTACCATCAGATGCGTAGTTAGGGGCAACCGAGCAGAATGCTGGGACATTAGTGCAGCTGGAATTGCATTCATCAGATAAATCACCACATTCTAAAATTCCGTCACAATCAAATGCGTTGATTGTTGTTCGATTGTGAGATAAACAACTGGAAAGAAAAATGCATTACTTATATACTGCTATATTTTTGTACACAATTCATGGGTATAGCATACGTACACATATTGTTTACACGTCAAAATAACTAAGATGAACCTACAACCATACTCGGATCAGCCCTGAAGCGTTGATGCAGACCAGCGATCACGACATACTCATATATAGAAATCACAGTACGTCAGGCTAAATGTAGGCGTTACGCCGAGTTCCCAACTCTCAACCATTTCCATATGGTAAGGCACAGGCTAAATTTTTCTGGGGCTGGCGTAATATCATATATATTTATTTATTTACATGGTGTTGATTTGTAGTACGGTCACCAAAGTGTAACCCTTATATACGCCCTGACGTGGTTATTCGCAAACAAAAAAGTAAACAGTTGAAAAACAATGTGGAGTTAAAAACATGTTTGAATATCAGGAAGCAGTCGCAAATATGCAAAAACAACATTTCACTGACTTTTTTAAGTTTCCGACTTGGAGTAAAAAAAACACTGTTAAGTGTTACAACCCAAATACCTTTTTATTCTTTTCGCTGCCGTGTGTCTACAGTATCGCTCATCCAACATATCAGCGCAGTCAATTGTTCCATCACAGACCTTCGAGTGCGTCACAGTCTTAGTATTGTTGTCGCAGTAGATCACCTGACCAAAAGTCATGTGATTGCAGAGAGTTTGTGCGTTTGTGATGTCACACAGGCATTCGTCAGAGAGGTCAGGGCAGTCGATTATTCCGTCACACATCTAAGGGAAGTTTGGTTATTTTTGGCTTGTTTATTTTGTACAAACGGGAGTTTTTGCGAGCGAAATACGTATATACATGAGTAAGTGAGATCTAAGCCAATTAATTAAAAGAGAAAAATAATTTTACAAAAGAAAAAAAAATGACAAAAAAGAAAATTACAAAAAAAACTAACTGCTTGGGCTAAATCATTAAATTAATGTTTGTCTGAAATTCAGTAATATAACTAATAAACATTAGCTGTAAGTTTTAAACAATAAAGTCCTAACGAAAAAAAACGCTTCTAATTGCTAGTAACAGGGTTAACTCGTAATCTTTTTAGTACTATAACCGTTGGAATGGATTATATTTCTGTGATCATGACATCTAAAAATTATTCTTGATATATACATATCTCGCGTTTCGTGACACAAGCCCCTAATGTACTTGGTGCAAAAAACATCTGTCCTATCGTACTGTATTACAAATACAAGAGAAGAAACGGCCTCAAATTCCCCTTCAAGACGTCACGTTAACGCACGATTGGTTTCTGAATTTATACCCAAACTTTCCTGAAGACGTAACCTCTATCCGGTTTAACGTCACAATACGTTGTTATGGAGAATAGAAAAGTGAATCACAAACTTCTTAAATATATTGTTGCTGTGTTCTGCCACAAGTCACCACACGATGTGTTTGGTCGGTTGAACTCAGCGCGCAAGGAAACTTGTTTTTCAACGCTATTTAGGTGCATTTTTTAAAAATTACGGTTACAAGGAAAGGCGCGCGTAAAAGATTTTGCAACGGGTTTAACACATACATTCTTATATGGATGGGTACGGCATCAAGTTATTATTATCATAGGAACTGCGTTGCCTAAAACCTGAAATACTCTACGATGTAGATATAACCCCACATAGCCACGCGTCCTTAAACATTCAACGACTTTCTCTCACTCACTTCCTAGGCCATGAGACTTCATACAACATACAGGGCTCCCTTTTACCCCCACATGTCAGCGCCCATGGTCGCAAAGGTTCAGTATTTTACACAATTAAGTGATTCCAACAGTGTTTGACGCGACCCAATCATTTTTTTAATTATTTTTGAGATTTTTTGCTACCAAATGTCTTATACGTAGGTTTTTTTTAGTTCAACGTTTTGCAACATGCCCATTGACTAAAAATTTAAGAGGAATTCGATGCATTCAGCCAGACAACTCATCCCGTCACAAACAATATCCACAATAACGCGTCAAAAAACTAGTCGTTTTAACATTATTATTACGTAACAGCTTAGAGCCATGCAAATTGAAAAGGTAATTAACCCGGTAAAGTTAAAAAATATTGCTGAATACAAAAACAGGGGACCCAAATATATTTTAAGCCACCCAACTTTTGGAAACATTACTTAATGGGTCTTAACATAAACTTATTGTTTAGAATCCAAAAATATGTTGTTGTATTTTCGCACCTGTTCTGACGTCAGAGTGACGTTAGCAGCGACGCACTTGTTGCACGTGGGCACCCCTCGTATCGGCCGACACAAATCGGCGCCATCGGTACACTGGGTGGCGTTGTCGCTAAGCAACCGTTGCGGCAGGACGCAGGTGTATCCCCTCGCCCCCATCGGACACTTGAAGCCGGTCACGTGACGTATTTCGTCACTTCCATCGCTGCAGTCGGTCACGTGATCACATAGTTTGCTCGCGGGGATGCACTGTCCGTTGTTGCACTGATATTGAGAGGATGTGCAGCATTTTACTGACGGAATAGCGACGAGACCTGCGTAGAATTTATATTGTTGTGACAATGTAGTTGGAAGGGTAAGTTACAAGCACTTTGCATATTAATAAAAATTGTTGAATTTTGTTAAACATTATACTAGTTAAGGTAAACAACTCTCCAAAAAGATTCACTATACTAGTGTTTTACAAGTAAATAAAATAAGTTTCCACCATGTGTTAAAAACGTTAATAATAACGCCTGGTATGGGGTTCAAGTGCAAATGATATTACTGCTCTGAATAGCAATTATCGTTTTTACTAGCTTAAGGTCGTTCAAAAACATGGTGTTGGGAATTAGAAAATCGAAACATTCTTTCTGACACGACCTTGCAGAGTAAGATTAGGAAGCTCTTTCCAGTAAAAACAAACAAATCAGTATTAAGAACAATCTTCCAAGCTTTTCCCTTTGCGACATGTGCAAAATTTATGTTATGTACTACATTTGTCAAAAGCATGAGCATAAAAAGCTTTTTATATAAGACTTACAAATTAACACAACCAGCAAAGAAACTTTCATCCCAATCCTAAATCGTGGTCAGCTTTCAGTTTCGTAAAACCTTCCTGTCCAACACACTACACCACACTAACCACAACTTAACCTCATAACCTTATGCTGGGAGAAAAACACTGACGTTTAGAAGAGCTCTGCAAAAAAAAACTCAGGTCTTGTCATTGAAACCCAGCAAAGCATGACATCTGCACCACTGCCTGGTCAAAAGGTGGGTGATTTTCCGATCTATTAGACCGCAAACCTGTTGCTGCTTGTGAACCATAAATACCTCAACACTGAATTAATCTTGTTTCCTCATGCGGATATTGAATGACGTCATTCTGTGATTTGTTCAACCAGCGACGTGAAAACTTTGTCACCGTTTTGTGAATCAGACGCAAAATGCTGTAAGATGACTTGAATGACAACTGAAAACATATACACAACTGCTCAACACTGTAACTTACTTGGGACACAGAGCTACACAAACCGATACTTTTCGATAGCATCCGTTTCTGTGAGTCCTGTCACAGTTTTAACAGATAACAATTAATATTTCATATGTAGACTGCATGGTAGATAGGCAACACACTGCACTGATTTGAGTGTTTATCTGACATTTTGTTTCAACTATCATTGTACAATGTTGTACAACAGTTCATCAAATATACTTTTTAAACCCAATTAGCGGACTCATTTAGGAACTAATCAATATAATGAACTCCTGCTTAAAACATTATAGTATCACATTGTTGTTACCCAGCAAACTAAGGACGCATGCAGCTCATTACAACCAAACCAGTTTACCATTTTAAGGCTAATTCATTCCAAAATTCATCAGCTGGCCTAAAACTCTGCGCGTTAATCACCTTAATAACAGACTATCAGGTTTCCCACATCTTCAATTCAAGCACCGACTGAAGTCCTATTAACATTTTAACACCCTTAAGCCTAAAACCATATGCTGACACACAATGGACCTATATGCTTGTCCGCTAAGTAGAATGTAGGCCATACGTTGCTATAGACGGGATATGGTTGATATGGTTTTGTTCTTAGACAAATGACGTCCTGTAGTTTTAAGAGATATACGTTAGGTGTGTCACAGTTGTATTTACTAATGACCGACTACCGCTGAATTTAATGAAACTTCACCCTATGATGAGATGTAATGACTGGTTGTAAAGTAGTTGTGTGTGTGAACTAAAGATCAGGTTTAAATTGCTTGTGTAACCTATAACTGCTGGTTGCGTCCATGTGTCATTGATGTTAAAATTGAACTCTCCGTACACAAGTTGCTTTCATAATGTCTGAATAAGTATTACTTTTCCGCTAGATTTTCGGGTAGGCGTAAACAACCGACGTTTCAACATCCCATGGGAAACGCCTTCATCGGAATAATGACGTATCTTAAAATATATTATAATTTTTACTTATGTTGAAAACTTTCTTTAAGTGTCAACACGACAATATCAAAACTTGAAGGGAGTTATGTCTACAACAGTTGTTATGACTAACACAACGATTTATGCCACAACATCCGTTTCAAGCAGGTTGGCCATCGGTGGTCGGCTAGTTGTTGTTGTAAACTGGGTAACCAGTTCTTGACTCAGTGGTGTTACGTTACATTGTAACGTTTCCGTGTTACTTGGATATCTGGTTTTGTATCCTGTCATTTCCCCCAGAAATATGCAAATACCTCGCGTTGTCCTGTATTTTGACGCTTTATTGTGTAAATGGTACGTTTTTGGTGGACTTGACTAACAGCTAACAAATGGTAAAGCGGGTCTTTGGTGAAGTATGATAAACAAGGCAATAAAAGTGAAAAAAACCATGTTCAATTTCTTTGTGAACTAAATACTCCTAGTTTACAACCTTGCCACAATTTTATCAAAGAGTTCACATAATACATGCGCAATAAATAAAAATACAAAGGTTTGACTTAATTTAGGTATTTTTGCTTCATCCTGAGTTGTCAGTTTTGACTAATAGGACGAATGTAAAGATTTTGTACATTTGCTAAAAATGTGAGAAATTGGCGGAATTTACAAAAACAATCTCCTTTTCCAACACTTGTAGACTTCGGACAAAACAGGGCAGCAAACCAAAGGTACGATATTCTAAGCAAAGGTAAAAAGAAAAAGAAAACACAAAAAATAGAAAACAATGATTCTAAAAGTTGTAGAAAACAGGCAACATTTCTGTGTATAAATGCAACACAATTAAGCGCTGTAGGGAATATTATAGTGTCTTTTTAGTTTCTAATGATGCAAAAATGATATTTCAAGTACAAGTATTTGTATATTTCAATAAAAAAAAAAAATTATACAATACAATAACCTAAAAAGTACAAATGAATAAATTCATACTGGGATCAGCTCTCTGAAACGTCGATGCAGACCAGCGATGACGGCATACTTTTCGATAACCTTTAATAGGCCTGGCGTAACATGATTTAAAAAGTACAAACATCTCAATGTAGTTCACTTAAGTTTGTATTTTTTTATTCATCACAGGAGTTTGCAAAGGAGTCACGTGAGTCAAGTTACTTGCGTGTATCCCTGATGACGTATTTTTGTGTGACGTCATCATCTCAGTTCCATGACTTTCAAGCTTGTTCCGTCTCAAACAACATAAGCATCTGCGCATCTTTCTGCGCAGGGGTAAACTTTTGGCCCAAAGGTTTTCAAAAGCGTTGGAATAAAGCAGTGGATTGAGGACGCTGTTTATGGGGAGAAGTACGACCGCTGTTGCAATGTAGGCTTGGCTTTCATCAACTCGAACCACCTCAGAGAAATGAAGAAACACAAGAATACAGATCGGAACCCAGCAAGCGAAGTCTGTGGCGACTAGTTTGATGATTTTTCTCTGAAAATATAAACAAATTTTGCAATTACAGTTACACGGACTGAACACTTTACTGAGTCTGAATAATTTACCGTTTTTCAATATATATATATAGATACATTTCACATAATTAATGGGCATCATCAGTATCTAAAAAGGCGCTAGTGTATTATACACAGTCTGGTGACTCGTGATTATATAATATATAAACATAGTTTACCCAGCAGTCACACGATGCAGCTTATAAAACAATGGCGTGCATTTAAATCTGTCCCTCTGAAAGCGTTTATCAAAATAGTTACGATTATTACCATGAAAACGTTTTGGATGTCTGTAGTAGCTTTTAAATTTTTATGTAAGTAAGGCAACATCGACCGCCTCAGGTCCTATTTGCATCCAGAAGTCATGGCGTTTATGTTTAAACCCAGATAACCAGACTTTTTTGACGGTGATTACAGCATGGTTTAATCTATTCACCTATAGAGTTTGATTGGCAAAAAAGTTTGATCCAATATTTGTATAATCGATCTGCTTCAATTAATGTCTCACCTGCATTTTTGTGGCTCGGTCGTTGGAGGATTGAACATTCCGATTCACGGTTGATAATTTGTATATGATGAGATAGGACGTTGCTACGAACACGAAAAGAATAAAATTGGTTGAAACAATAGCGATGCTAAACTGCCAACCAGGCTGTTTTGAAGTCACGAACAACTTTGAAACGCAAACACTGTTCAATGAGTAGAATCCAAACAACCCTCGTATTACGTTTCCAGAACTGTGGCTGTCTAAATAAGTTATAATATCGGCCCATGGAAGAATTTGTCCTCGATAACTTGTCAGTGGTCGAGCCAAAGGTGAAAAAATGCTGATGTCATCACTGAATGTGACCGAATCACGATGACTCAGCCTCGTGACGTTGAAATATCGGCTGGGAATCCATGCACTGTCTGTAACAACGTCATCTAGTACAGAACTAATTGGCAGCACTGCTAGCAACACTGCGATACCCCAAGCTATTAGAACTGCCACAAACACAAGAGAAAGTCTTAAATTGCGTGACTGCATCGGCCGAGATACAGTGTACAACCGGATGGCAGTTAAAACTGATAGAATGAACACGGAAGCCTCACTGGATACGACAGCAAGAGCGCCTATTAATCTACACACACTCCCTGTACGCCACTTCTCGTCCTCGAAGCAATAATTGCCGGAGAATCGGATCGAATATCCCGCCAAAATCACGAGATAAATCCCCATGAGCGAATCAGCCAAGGCAAGGTTAAAAATCAAGAAATGATTTGCCTTTGAAATCGACGAAGCTGTTTGAAGTTTCTTGAAAGACATGGCTGTTTTTGTGAGCACGAATCCATTACCTGCCACCGCTGCTACTGCCATAATCCACAACCAAATTTTCAAGAAGAGGTTACTTATCATTTCTTGTCGTGAAGAAAATTTATTTCCGGCTAAAAAGTCCGGTGGGCATTCGTCACTTCCGTCCTTGCAGTCAAAAAAATCGTCAAACATGAAATTTTTGCGCACCGATATCGGAGCTGTACCGGTGGTGCAATAAAAACGATCAGTGCAGTTCATTTCATCGCTGGAATCGTCACAGTCAGCATATCCATTACAAACCAATGCTTTATCGATACTGAAGTGAGAGCCACTTTGACATTCAAACCGGCCTGTACAGTTTGTCTCTTCTTCAAGGATTCTCGGCTCACAGGGAGACCACTGCCCGTCGCATATGTGTTGCTGCGATAATTGGAATACTGAACCATTTGCAGTTGAACAACGGATTATAAGATCTGTCGGACTTTGAAACCTGGAACGCAGAGCGCAGAACGGCTGCTCTGTAGGACAACCTTGGTCACATTCATCACTGAAATCGTAGCACTCTGGTCTTCCATCGCAAACATACGCAGTTACAATACTTTTGTTCGATCTATTTCCAGGACACGTGGTAACATTTCCAGAGGCTAACTTTCGGCAGTACTTTTCATCTGCTCCGTCTGGGCAATTGAGTCGTCCATTGCACATGTCCGAAACGGCAGCGGTGTAGTTGTTAAACTCTCCGCAAGACATTGTCCCCAGACGACAGGTGCCTTTTCCTCGGCACACGTTCTGACAAATAGGTGGAGCTCCGTTTGTGCAAAGACATTCATCGCTTAAGTCACGACAATCCACCACTCCGTCGCAAATCTGTGAGAAAATATGGGTTTTATGGGTAATTGTATCGGGACATTGCTTGTATATTATTATGACTTGTGTAAACGCGCCCAGCCAATAAATGATAACCTGCAGACAGTGCACACTGTTTCGACCAATAAGGTTTCATCACTGCAGCTTGTGACGAGAGATCGGCCATGTTAGCTAGTGTAGCTATCCAACGGCACTCAAGTTATAAATATGACTTATGCTTGTTAAAACAACATTTGATTTGATTTTTATTGTTTCAGGAAATAATTGTTAACTAATGGCTCAATCAAGCCATAGTGCAGTGCATAACTTTCAAAGCAAAGTACAGACGGTTCTAGTTTAGCGGATATCCAACCTGCACGCTATTTTATGCAATTAACAAGATTATGCGACTAACCAAATCAGACCGAACAATACAGAGTTCTTTGACATTTGCAATCCCTATGTATTTATTAACGTTAAACATGTAACCAGTAACTGTATCAAAAATGCTAGTTGGTGTGAAATGGAAAAACGTTATTTATGAATCCGTACCTGGGTGCTGGCAATCACTGTGCGACCGTTGAAGCAACGAAAACATGTGAACTCTCCCTTGTCATTATAACAAGAGTCAGCCTCATCTGCACAATGTGTGTAGTTATCGAGAACATGGCGTTGTGGTAGAACGCATACATCTGTTCCACTCCCAAAGATGCATTTTAAACCTGCACTGGACCTTACTTCGTCCGATCTGTCTCCACAATCGTCCTGTCGGTCGCATGCGTTTTCCATCGGTATGCATTTGCCGTTGTTGCACTAAAAACGGGAAAAACAACATTTAGGAACATCTAGTACAGTCTTGAAACGTCTTCGAACCAAAACAAATTGTACAACAATGGCGATTGTTCCAAACAAACAAAAAGACAATATATTCACTATCCGCAAAAAATAACAAATGCAATTGTTTGAAAACGTGTTTTATTCAATTGGGCAGCAACTATATAAGCAAAAACTTATTACTGGGATCAGCACGGCTTGACACGGTGTAACGACTTTAATAGACCACAGATGTTATGAATTATTAAATTGTAATCACTACATAGCACATCTATGGTTATGTTAAAGATCTGGCTTTGTTGTTTAACAAACCATAAGAACTATTTTACTGTTTCAAAGACAATGGATGTCATAGAATATAAAGGAGGGCTATTACATGTTAAGTTAGCTGCAGACAGTGCACACTGGTTCGACCTATAAGATCTCATCAGTGCTGCTGGTGACAAGACATAGAACGTATAATACACTAATAACCTTACGGTACTAAAGTTTGTTGGGAATAGAACAAAGGGAATAAAACAAAACTGTATGCCTTATCGGTTTCATGATGGAATTAAATTACTATAGCAGGTTTTTAAAGGTCTTACATACTTGGAAATGAGAATGCAGACAAGTGCCATTTTCGCCAGGACAAGAATTTTGCCAAGGAAGACAATAATTCGAAGGTCTTTTACATTGAAACTCATCACTTCTGTCGCTGCAGTCGGGTCTGTGAAGATACAAATCCGTGTTTGTTGTTTTATCTCTTTTGAAATTGCGTAAAATACTGTATTTTTTTAAGGGTTACAACCTTTAATTTAGGTTATAACCCACTACAAGAGGTTGGATTCGAATCTCAGGATTTTTTCACACAAAATTCACTATGCTTGATGGCATGTTACATTTTGACTGTTGGTCTTGCAAGAAAAACTGCTGCTATAGGCTGATTATACTGAACGGTATACATATTACATGTAAATGTATTCACTAGTTTTGTTACTTAGAAAATATTTTCACAAATAAATACAAATAACAAAACGTTTCGTGACAATTATGAAAACTACTTTATGTTACAAATTCTTACGTTAGATCGCAAAACTTTGACCCTTCTATACAATCTCCATTATCACACATGAATGTTCCATCAGTACAGTTGACAAACGAAAGAGAACGAGTAGGGCGAGTTCCATTAGGGTTACGTGTTGGACGAGTTCCATCACCGGTACGAGTAGGCCGAGTTCTATTAGCTGTACGAGTAGGTCGAGTAGGCCGAGTGCGAGTTCTTTGGGCGGAGTTAGTAGGCGATGGTTGACCCAGTTCTTGAGCTTCTGTGTAAAATAAAGTTGAATATATAGACACGAAATAAATATACATGCACCCATTGTTATTAATCACAATAGCGCAATATGTTGTTGAGGTGCTTTATACTTGGTTTTGGTACAAAAGAATGAAATGTCTTTTTTCACAATATTTGAATGTATGATCAGGAGCAAAAATTCCGTAAAACTATAAATAGACTCATGATTGAAGTTGAGGCAAGCATGGGGGGCCGCAAAATCCATTCCCAAATGTAGTATTGTTTATTGTTGGATTCGGATAAAATGAATGAAGTTTACGTAAAGTGGGGTTAAATACATTTAAAAGATATAAAACCTAAAACTACATAAAAGCGAAAAAAAAACTAATTTTGCAATTGAAGGACGTCAAAATCTCTTATACTGCCTTAAATACACTCGCCTCAAGCATATGAATATAAGCTCTTACTCGTTTTTGTGGCCACGTTTTTAGAATGTGTCGAAAACAACAAAAACTTTTTCATCTTAGCGACCATTGTTGGAGTTTAATATTGTGCGATATATGGTTCTGCCCTCCTTTATTATTAGAAACATTATTCGTCTAGTTTTGCACGAAAACACCCCACGATTTTATACCACGGTCTGCTATATTCTGGGTGTTATTCGCAGATTAAGGACTTCCTTAACACTTTTCCCCGTGAAGGCGTCAAACATTTTGCTTGTTAATACGCTGACATAATGGAACGATAAAACCATAAATAAAACTTTCATAGTAGCGCTGTAGTCCCTGTCTGGGAGTTTTAATCAAATTGGGTTATCCATGTACGCTGCCGTAGGGACTACACGCATTGCGTTAGACACGCGATTTGTTTTCTGTTAACTATAAACTTCAGACAAGTAAATTTCATACTTCGTACATCGTCATGCATACTTAACGCCATTTGCGCTGCTTCGGTAAATACCCTTTGACGTCACAAAACGTCTATGACGTCACACGGTGGCAATTCACTGACGTGACTAACTTGAAATGAACGTAAAGTTTTCCGGACAAACTTTCGGAAAAACAAGCCACATTTTAATCAATGAAGAAATTTTTGTGAAAACTTGACCTATCTTATTTTGCGTACAGCTGTTTTGACAGACTTTTGACGTTTTAACTTATTTGAACTCACCTGCGCTGCGGCTGAGATACGCTCCAGTTAACAACAATAGAAGCGGCACACAGCAGTACAAATTCATTTCCCCGTTGTGTTTTTTTTTGCACTTTTGTTCAGGTCACGTATGAAATTTTACAAGAAAAATCGTTCCAAGTTAAGCCTAAAAATACAATGTAATGTGTAAGAAAATCGCCTGAGGCAAAAACTATCAATTATTCTGCAAAGAAATTTGTTGCTGTCTTGGTAACTTTGACAATAGGGACAACATATATGTTGTTACTGGTAACCATGCCCACCAGATTTAACACCAAATTGGCTCAGCGATTATGTTCTGTTCTCACGTTCCTTCTCTCTTTAGAGATTTCTGAATTGGTCTAATTTTAAATCAATTTAAAGCAAATCATTTCAATCTTGTTTCAGTTAAATAAACTCTTTTCTACTGTACGTTCAACTCATCTGGCGAATGTTTACGTTGGCGAACGTGCGGGAACTTTCGTTAACGTAATAAATCATTTTCGTCTGAGCCTAAACAGGTCTAACATGTGCAGTTTAAAATCTTTTGACTTGGATATACACTGTTCACATCACAAGACAGATTGATGCGCAACTATAAACATTCGTTCGCTTGCTGGCAACAAAACTTAGACTGAACACATGCCGTGACGCAACATTCGCTGCCAACCATTACTCAATTACAGCAGTCGCCTTCTTGTGCGCTATGACGTCATAATGAAATGACCGCCAGTTTGCTTGTAAGGTTGAACGCGTCCGCCTGGCCCGGGGATTTATGTTTTCTGCCGGCACCTGAATTGAGAAAGGCTTTAGAGGCGCTGCTTCGGTGCTTTGTTGATGGCAAACCATTGGAAACGTGCCATTGTGTTTGGATCATCTGTGGAAAACAGTTTAAACCCCGGGTAAAGATGACTGGGGTGCAGGTGCTTGCTTCTGTTTGTGTTTTTGCACACGAATCTAAATCGTGAAAAACAATATTCACCCCGCTTTTATGCTTTCTACACTTCGAACCCCATTGTATGTTAGACAACCAATGTTGTTCTGAAGGGTTTGACATCTATGGGGATCTTTTATGAGGGAAATTACGAACCAAAAAGATGTAAAAGGCGAAATTTTATTATTCAAACGTTTATTTAAAAGTTTCGGCAAATGCCATCATCAGTGATATAAAGGGCCACACCAGTCACACCCGTTTATGACCACTCAAGTCACGTAAAAGTATGATAAAAATGTGTTGTGCATATTGGGTTTTCCTGAAATGCAATCAACTGATAAGGCGAACTGCTAGTTTTGACCTTTGCAACTAATTTGTTGGAAATCTTAACGCCTTGGAACAAATTTGTAACATTTTCCCCTCATTTCAAAACCGATGAATGTAAATTAAGAGTTTGATAACAAAAAAGTAGGCCCCAATTATACCCAAAATAATCGGTCCGAAAACCCCGATGTTTTTGTCGCAATTATCCTGTCCATTCGTGCATGCATACGTAACATTCTGCGGTGTAACTCGTAAAATCCCTATTTACCTTTATTTCTCTTGATGTTTTACTTCAGTTGTTGCGGAAATGATTTGAAATGTTCCAAACGACAAGAAGTGTCAATCATGAAAACGTTCATGTGGATCATGTTGGCGTTATTGACAGTAATATACTTCTAAACAAAGATACAGTACGGTTTGCGTTACAAACACAACAACTGTTTTTGGCTTGGGAAGTTTTTGTTTTGTTTGGAAACGTATTTCTGTTGAAGCTAGTCGTTATTGCGGGTAATTCCCTAATTGAATTTTTTGCCGGTCACCGTAAAAAATATGTTTTTCGTATTTGTAAAGATTTCTTCGTATTTTAGCAAAATTAAACTTTATCACGTCTAGAAAATGCTATGTCTTTGCCTAAGTATGCTTGTGGTAACGTTTAAAATTCGATGGTTTCAAGGTAAATAAGTGATATAACTTTTGTATTCATGTATTTCCAGGTCTCAACAGTCAACACTGTTGTCCTATGTAACTCTTATATTAACTGAATAAGTAAAATGGCTGGCGTGCAATCTATAACAAGGCTAATGGAAAAGCTTTCGATATCTTCAGAAAGGCCACAGACTCTTGTGGAAATGAAATCATTCGTCACATCTGTTCCTTCTTCAACTTTGAAAAATGTTGTAAAGGCAAATGACCTTCTTGCACTGTTTGAATGCATAAATACAGAAAACAAGTAAGAAATGAAATGTTCTTTTCTTTGTACAAAAGTTCTACAGTAGATCTTGGTTAATCCAAATCCGTTTGGATCAAAAAAACAATTTCCGGATAAGGAGAAGATACAGATTAATTGTTGTCAATTAGTTCAAGATACCACGTTATAAGTCATTTGTCCCTCGAGTTTTGTCTGAATTAGGTAGAGATTCAGATTAATTTAATCAGGTTTAACCAAGGTTTACTGGATTTGAACAAAACAGAAACTGGCAACACAACTTAAATTCCCCAAATTTAGTATTAACAAAAAATAAAGATCAAATTAATATGTGTGTCGCTCTTTTGAAGTATTAATTAATATACTTTCTGCAACATGGAATTTTATAATTTACTCTCATCATGATAAAATGGTTGTATCAAAACCAATAGCCCTGTACTTTCAAACAGTTATGCTGGTTAGCCAGTCTGCAGAACATGGCAGTTCCCGACGTGCAGGACCTACATGTCCCGCATGCGCGCGTGCACGACCCGTAAATTCGCATACAAGACCAATTTCAGCAGGCGCAAAGCAAGTAAAAGAGGTCAAGACAGCCCAATTAAATGCCTTTGGTGCAAAGTTTTTGCGTGCAAACCCCACAACTTGGCGTGCAAAAATATTTTTTCAAAAAAAAATGCGTGTGCAGCTGCCATACTCTGCAGGCTGGCTGGTTAGTTAAACAGTCCTTAAACTTAAAAAACAACAACTATGGTTAAAACAGAAAGTTTTTCGCAGAGAACAGATTGAGAATACCTGTTTTATATTGTCTATTCTTCTCCCCATTGTGGATCCATTCGAAATAATTACATACTTATCAGCATCTTTACAAGTTGGTCTTGAACATCCAAATCAAGAAGTTAAACTACTTGCTCTTAAAGAGGTAAACTTTGTTTGGTACATTCTTACGTCAGAGATTCTTAACTTTTTTGTTTTTTTTACCACTTTGAAACGCCATTATGGAAGACAAAATTTATCTTCGAGTTTTTGAAGCACTCTATATTCAAGCATACAGTTTTTGCTCACTAATTATATTTTTAAATCTTGGTTTTATTAGATTATTTCCCTGCTCCAAACAAGGACATGAAACCACAAATGATAAAATAATTAAAACTTAAACAAAGTTAAGTAAAAATACACTGAAAAGTGTCTCAATAACTTTCTTGTGTTATGGGTAGTAGCACTGTGTTAATATATGTCAGTATTATAGCAATGTTATTCAAGCAGGGAAATTGAAATCTTGGATCTCTGTTAACAATGGGCACTGTTTAAGCATACTTCTTTTGGTTAGTGGCATAAGTTTATTGCATAAAAAAAATGGCTGTGCACATAACACGATTTTAAAATCTCTCAGTAAAATGAATTTGTAATGTAAAGTTATTCTTTAAAATATTAAAACAACTCACATATTACTTGTGCATTTACAGCTCAATCACATAATCTCAACACCTGAGGGCGCCAGAGCTCTTTGTGAATCACCTGAAATTGTAAAACTCGTCATAAAACTTGTAGCAGAAGATGAGGAATTGATCGCTTTGGCTGCAGTAAGATTTCTATCTGATTATGGCAGTATTTCTCCGATGGCTGCACGTATGATGCTCGCGGAAGGAACTGATTCAAATTTAAATGATTTAAAAGAAGCAATGCAGAAAAATTCTGTAGTCAGATACCGAGTATATGAGGTGAATATGAATAACATTATGATTTCTAAGTGGTTTCCTGTTACATTTTGTTTTATTCTGGGTATATACATTGAATATGTAATTTGTCAATGCAAGACTGTATCATAGTAAAAGCACAAGCACACATTTACCCCAGATACTGACTATTATATACAGGCACTGGTAATTGCTTACCTTAAACTCTTTCAATTCAAAATCAAGAAAAAACGGAATGCAGTAAAACAAAATTCAGAAAGTTTGTGACAACAGCAGATTTTTTTAATGTCTGTTGGTAACCACCATTTTGAAGCACTTAAACGTTATAACAGTACATTGATGCAGAAACTGATTTTTACATGCAGATTATTTGTGACATTCAATCCCAGTCTGAGGAAATGCTTAACTTATGTTTGGACACTGGGATTATTGCTGACTTGGTCAAAGAGCTGTTAGGTAAGAAAATCATCATATGAATAAAATGTTAATATGACCAGATCTTTTTAGTATATTTTCTCAAAACATAAATAAATTATTTCACCAATTAGCAATATTCTTTAGCACATGTTGATTCTTATTTACTGTCTACACTTGGGCCCAGTTTTTATTTTTTTACTTTTTTTGTGCGTTTATGCAACCTATGCATTTAAATTTTTAACACGATTTGTTTGGATGCTACATAGATTTGGCTCCATTAACAACTCACAGATGTAAAGTTTAGAATTATTCACCTTATCAATGCAACATGTACTCGTTTTAAGTTTAGTTTCATCCAACAGATGGGACCACTGTAAACTTATAATTTTTGTTTACTTTTTAGGTGATGATGTGTTATCGATGGTAACATGTTGTGCAATGCTGGCAAACATGGCTTCATCTCAACACAGCTTTAATTATCTTGTACAATCGGGAGTTGTATCGAAGATGACAGAACTACTTAAAGATTCTCAGGAAAACCCTTTATCCAGCCTCTACATTCCAGGTAACAATCATTTGTTACTGCTTTACGCATAAGTTATTTGCCTTTGCTCAATATGATGGTTTAAATGTGACCACTAACATAACCCTGTATGGTTAGACTAAAGTTTAGTGGTTCCCAACCTTACCCTTAAAAAAGGAAATGGCAACCTGTGTTTGAATTTGGTACTAATTACTAATTTTGGCTTTAAACAGGTCGAATAGAGTAAAAAAGAATCCATAATCATGAAAAACCTTAATATAGGCAAATAGTCGATTAAATCAGGAATAAAGTTATTTGCAACACACACTTATTTATGCGCATTAAAAAAAGAAAATGGCTTTTTGTGGGTGTTTCTATGGAATATACTCCTGTGGCCCCCCAGAACACAGCTCGTGGCCCCCCTGGGTGGCCATGGGCCCTGGTGGGGAACCACTGGACAAAATGATGCTTAAAATGCTACACTAAACATAAATATCAATGCTTAATGGTTCATGAAAATGTTTTGAGACATAATGATAATTACAGTTTATGCTTGTCCTAGTTATAATGCAAGAATGATAAAATTGTTTCGATTTTTTTGAAAGTTTTTGTGATCCATGTGCAATTCAATTTTTGGCAATCGGTTTATATAAATCAACTCAACTCAAATGTTTTCAGATGTAAATTGTATTTTAACTACTGTACAAGAAAGATAATTTTCGTATCCTGGTTTCTAAAGTGGCTAGTAAGCCATAAACCGTATGTTTCAAAGTTATTTTTACTTATTATACTGATGTCTTTTAGGGGTGATTCGATTTTTTGGCAACCTGTGTCTGTACAATGGTCCGAAAGTGGTCGTGGACATTTATCCTGTTTTCTGCCATATTTTGTTTGATCTGATCAAGAGCTCTGAGCAGAGCAAGAAGCTAGTTGCCATGGAAACAATTGGTGTAGTGGGTGAAAGTTTTGAAGGAAAATCTCTGTTGTATGACCAAGGTAGCCTGCTTGTTTTAAACAATTATTTGGATTGCTCTGCTTGTTAGGAGTTTAAGCTTAAGAAGTGCAGCATTTAATGTATATGATGTGTGGCCACACACTATTTATGTGCTTGAATATCACACAAACTCCCTGAGTACACTGAGGACCACTGCGAGCAACATTAGATGTGCACGCTGTGGCCATACACACCAGTTTATGTGCAGCATGGATTTTTATGTGTCTGTACATACACACAAGCTCCCTGAGTACAGAGAGCACCAATGTGAGCAACATTAAATGTGCGTATTGTGGCCACACACCAGTTTATGCGCAATGCACACTTTCTGGTATGATGAGAATGTACGAACTAACCACAATTGTTCCAGCGCGTAACTCAGAGGGAGCATTGCTATAAAATACCTTGTTTAAAAAACTACTTAACAACTTGCATACCTTATGTATGGTGGAGCGCTTTTAGCATATGCCAAGTTCATTTTTTATGGTAAATTTCATTACATGATTCAGGCAAACGGTGCACTGAAGCAGTGAAAGAGATTTGCCATGTGATGTGTCACGGTTCAGAAGATTTGAGATTCCGAGCAGTTCGAACAATGCGACAACTTCTTACACCAAGCAAGGTGAATGTTTGTGATGGAAATGTAACATAATAACCTATTAGACTTTGGTTTCCTAACTGGCATCAACCACAACGAACTAAACCTTTGCAAATTATGAAACGAACCCCAACCTCTTTTCCTAACAAGGGTGATGAGAGCTTTTCTGGCAATTGTATTTTTCCTTCCCGTGCAGTGTACTACGCGCATTCAGTGTTATTTACACTGATGAAGGCGACCTGTATAGGACGTCGAAACGTCGGAATAAAAATACAATTGCCAGGAGGGCTTTATAAACATGATATTATGCCTGCAGCTTACATAAGGTTTCGTCTGGTCCCACCAACGTTTCCTCCCCAAGTGTGTTTACCCACAATGCCTCTGGTAAGCTTAGCCACATAACGCTTCATAATACGGTGTAGCTGCAGCGCGTTTATTATGATCCAGTGGTAGGATTCATTTTTTGTCAGACGGTTCTATCACAAAAGTCATATTTTTCAGCCGGTTCTGTTACAGAAAGTCCATTGACAGTAACCAGTAATGCTAACCGGTTTGCTGATCTCATAAAATTTTGTGAGACGGTTCTATAGAACCGGTGCGAACCGGCTGAATCCCACCACTGGTATGGTCCACTAATTGTGCCCTTCACTGTTTTGCTCTCCACGACGTTTTAACGTTACACAGAAATTTCCGGCTTGGTGATTTTTACGTGGCATCGTGTCACATGTGTTCTTTTACCCAGCGAAATACACTCAACTTCAACAACACACTGTAGGACACATTTAGGCAACGTGGTGCAAGCAATTAGTCAATGTGACACATAAGCTTGTTGTGGTTTAGCTGACTATGTCACGACTCATGACGTGACATATAGCTATGTGTAAAAGCATGAGTCTGTGTAAAGTTTTCAAAAACCCGCGAACAAACCTAAACCTGCACTACCAAGAAAATTCAGCGTGCAAAAAACATTAAATCGCTAGCTGTATTTTATTGGTTTTCTGAAAACAAATGCACTTCGCTTTTATAAGCACCATCAGTGTCTGAAAACAAGATAAAAAATGGAATAAAACCCATAAATAAAAGTAAAAAAATACAAAAAGCACACACGCCCAGACCAACCGCACGAAACCTCTCCTCTGCCTTACATAACTGCAAATGCAGACCAGGAGGAATGGCGCTGATAAAACCACGATAAAAGGCGAGATTAAGATAAGATTCGAAACGAAAAACGCAAACACGGTAGTAAAAACAAAGCGATTGCAGTTATCGAACTGCCGGAAGGACCATCGCCTGAATATTGAGCCTCAGAGAAAAGATTTCCTGCCTGTACTACAACATAAGATTTGGATGTTTTCAGGAAAACGAGGATCAGACGGATCAAATTAACGACATCACAGTTTCGTGGTTCCAGCAAATTTCTTTAGACCCGGTGGATACAATTATTGGTTTATGCAAACAACCTTTCACTGATATAAGATGCTCTGGGTTTCGACTTGTAAGTGGATGGTTGTTGTTTAGTAAGCAATCGACAATGCACAACCGTTCAATCATACCTTAATCGTGGGTTATTACGAAAAATTAAAGTTGAAACCTTGCAAAAGTAATTTCCTTCATAGTTGAATGTTAGTTCAACATATCATATAACTGATTAACATGACTCAATGAACGACGTACACTAAACGTCGGTTAATCCGGATCATCGCCTAATGCGTACACAACCGGAGGTACGAATGATTTGTAATGTGGTAAGGCTTCTACAAATGGACATCGGTAAATCCTGATCTTTCGGGCATTTTTTGGCCAAATGTGTCTAGATTAACCGAGGTTTTCTTTAATTACAAGATTACTGGTAGCCTACATGTGCAATGAGTACCTTAAAATGTGGCCGTTTCAACCATCACTATTGTCATGATAGACAAAAGTACAAAAGACGAAATGTAGTTACTACTTTAATTTTAATGAGGGTCCGACTTGCCTTCCATGTCTTAACAAACTACAGGCTTCTTTCTTTATGAAACTGCTTCATAAATAATGTTTTTGTTTGCTGCATTGTGTGCTAGTTCTTAGTTATGGTTTTAATTAGGCTTTTTTAAAGTATATGTTAGTTGATTTTTGTTTCTTTAGCTTCAAACTGTTGCTGAATGCAACTGGGGTCTCCCTGCTTTAGTCGAAGTCCCTACTTTGACTGAATTCCTGCTAGACCGCAGCACAGAAACCGAAAAACCCTGCAAAGAAGCCAAATTTGACGTCGTAAAAACCATCGCAATGGCGCCATCAAGCGCTAGCATCTTTGGAAACCAAAACTATCTGAGATTTCGTCATTTTGTCAACGAAGGACCGTTTTACGTTGAAGCCAGTTTGTCTGTTGCAATTGAGGACGCTTGAGAGTGAATGGGAAATGTTTAATTGATATTATACGGTTTGCTTGGGTCCTTTAAATAGTATGAGCTTGACTTTGGTTTTGTACAGACTTTTAGTTTCAATTTTCTACAAGCTTTAGGCCATAGTAATTGGGATTAAGGCAAAAATCCACAATCAAACACTTTTGTACCATCGACAATTACGTCAATTAATCGCACCTAGATTTTAATTCAAATTAATGTAACTTAGGATTGTGGTATAACCTCAGAAACACATGTTGAAACACCTATTAAAGTTTTGGAACTGCAAAGCCCTGTAAAAAGCATGCTATAGTGAGGCATGTTTTTCTGCCATTAACTTTAAAAGCTTTAGATTACCTGCAATTTTGAGTGGTTTTTGTTTGATTTAACATTTTTTCTTGGCAAACGGTTTAAAAAAGACCTGCAATAACAAGACCTAATGCACCATCGTATTGCAAATGCTGCCTTACATTTTTGAGTTTAAGTTTTTACAAAAGTCTTCCAGTTGCTTCAGTTTGTGTCGGGTCTTGGTTGAACTATTCATTTTAGAAAGTGAGAAAGTTTCATTTTAATGTGCATTTCTGTGTTTTACGGTATTTGACAATGAGGTTTTCTTTTGTGGCCTTTCTTAAAAAATTCAACCGTCAAAAATGAGTGTAAATTTGCTGTACGTGCGCCCTGATTAAACTTTGCTTTGTTCTCACGAACGCACGAGTATTACATCACAAAGAAATTGATAAATGGAACATGTCATTTTCTTACCAAGGTAAACATGGACTTTAATACCAAGGAGCTGGAATTACAGTTACATTATTGCCCACAAGTTTGCTTTAAGATTCACCATGACGTTTATCGCAAAAAACTATTGTCGAAATTGTTACAGTCGCTGGAAATATAACGCCAAAGTCCCATGAACAAACAAGAACTCGGCTGATTTATTGGTTTCTGTTGTGTTGTTGAAATATACTTGGCAAGAAATTTAGTCCAAAAAAGTCCATTTCATTGAAACAAGATCAAGATGTGCTTGTACATTTAGCCATTAGTTTCGTTTCATTTAGTTTTATCTTTGACTACTTTGGCTCGTTTAGTGAATCGACGCATATGAAGGTGGAAACTTAGCCAGAGTGCCAGATACCCCGCAAGAACATGATAATTTATATTTTTAGTTTTGTTTGTTTCAATTATGAGGGTTTTAAAATAATATTCTGGGGTGTTATTCGTTTATTTGTCGGTTGTAACATTTGTAGCAATGTGTAGGTATTTAAAATTTTGTGTTTTTCAATTTCGCGATTAAATTAAAAAATTCAATTTATCCGACACGTCAAGGCAGTTTTGTCTTTTCTTTCAGGTCTAGCGGACTTATTTATTGAGTTTTGTAAAACCACACGCCCTAGCACTTACGCAATCGGTAAGCTGTTTCTTGTAGACTCCTTCCTTGTGCGTGTTATGCAACGTTTAGATTAAAGAAAGAAAATGCGCGATTTGACTTCAAAATTAAGAACACTGAACGACACCTGTCCAATAGCAACTTGAACGTAAAACAAGGTTTATTAAACAAATATATAAAGCGCCGTCAAACGTAAAAGTATGCCGTTGGCGATACTTTGTTTAATAACGTACATGCATTAGATCTCAGCGTATAGAGCGCATAGTCTAAGTTAAGTTCTGAGACAAGTTTTGAGTTCTGAGTAGGCTAGTCTCTTTTCTTGGATTAGCAAACGCAAATATATAGTCAAACGACAACGCGTTATTGCAGGGGTGGGCAAACTACGGCCCGCGGGCCGCATGCGGCCCGGCAAAGGAGTTCATGCGGCCCGCCAAATGTTAGTAAATTTAAGAGAGAAGGTTACCGAGAAACGTTGAATAGTATTATAAGCACAGGCGTAGAGTTTTAAAAAATAATAAAAAATACCGAAGGTGCAACTTGCCGATACCTATACCATGTGCAGTATCTGTACCCGTACCATACTTAGGAACTAAACACAGATACTTGTAGGTGCTTTAGCCTATTGTTTCTGCCACGTTATTATGCAAATCGTCACTTGACACATTTTCTTCGTTCGATAAAAGTAAAAGCAATTCAAGTTTTCAAATACAGCCCACTTTGCACTGTTGGCGCCAAAACGTTGTTCACATTGGATCAAGTTTAGGTCGTTGCAATACTTTGCAAACGAACATTAAACACGCCTTTGGAATCGTTAACACAGACCCGTACAACACCTAAAAATGGATACTAAAAGCGGCTCGCTTTGTTTAATGTTGGCGCAAGAATTTATTAACAAAAAGATGTGGTGTAGCCTATGTTCGGCCACATGCGGCCGCGGAGACGAGTTTGTGCGGCTGTGACCATGTATGTTAAAATACACGTGCTGGCGGCGGTGACGTAACTAAAATTATTTTGCCAAATTTTTTGATTTTGAAACTGCTAAAAACAGATTTCGTGAGATTGGAAAAAATGTTACCAGCCTAGTAACCATATGCGCCAGGCTTTTCACCCGCTTTTTGAGTGCAAACGATGCGAAAGAACAGGCACCACATCGTCACAATACAGATTATTACGTCATAAACAGTTAGCTCCGTTCAGCTAAACTTATGCGTCAAGTAAGAAATTTTTAATCTGAGCATTTTAGGCGGCTTTAAATGGTATATACAGGATATAAACCTAATTCTTTACACCAGTTATTAAAAAAAACAAGCAAGCAATTGGCGGTCGTTGGTGAAATACTATGCGGCCCCCTGAGATTAAGAACTTTTGAATGCGGCCCTTGCACTGGAAAGTTTGCCCACCCCTGCGTTATTGTAACTCGAGGCGAAGGTAGTGTCGCACCGAAACAGTTTTACAGTTTTACGATTTTACGATTTTTGAAACAGTTTTGAAACGATTTGCGTAAGTGTTGAAGGGTCTGGTATGAGGACAAATAAGAACGCTAGACCTGAAAGAAAAGACAAAATAGCTTTGACGTGTCCGATGGGCCGCTAAATTGAAAAACACACAAAAATATAAAATAGGCTACACATTCTACCACAAGTTATCAAAACCTATTTTTAAACTTTTGTAAACAAATTATTTTTATTTTTTGTGAAAAATGACAAAATTGTTTCTAACCAACGGTAATAAAGTTTAATTTCAATTTTTTTTTTCACGGGGTTCGAACCCAGGACTCTCCCGGGGACGAATGCCGATCAGTTTTTTTTTTAAGTCTGCATATGAGTCAGGCGCGCCAGACCGTTCGGCCAAGTTCCTGCCCTTAATTTAAATTAAAAAAAAAAAATTTTTGCAGTTAAGAAATTTGTACCAACACAAAAGTAAACAACCGGCCAAAATGTTGACATTTTCCTGCCGTAGGTGGGCGCTGGTGCAGAAAAAATCTGGCAAAGACATTTGTAAACAAGTTGATATGAGCGGGGGTGGGCGTGTAAATGTTGAACTTGAAATTGTTGCTTGGCTTAGTTGCGTTATAAGTCGGGGGTTAAATAAATATTTGCTTGAACTGTAGCAAAGTGTACTTGATGTTTCGATTTATTTATGATTATTCGGTTGAAGTGGTTAAAAGTCCTAAATCGTTTTTGTTCTTTGCTACTTTTGCATCTTTAATATTTTGTACAGCTTATCGAATGTTCCAGAAAATCCGGAATTTTGAGATTGTTTTTGTCAGGAGGTCACGTTCCACGTATGTATCTGCCGGTTTGTCTTGTGTTTACTGCACCACATGTTACAGTTTGCAAATGCTATTTTTGGATTAGTTGTGTCTAAAATTAGCCATTTTGATTTATTTATATCAGTAATTTTTTTAATTCAAGAAACATGAATTTAAGAATTTTAAATTTGTGTGTGCAAAATACTGTGTTTTAGTTATGAGTTAATAAGTTGGTCCACAAGAAATCTGCTTTTTTGTCTGCAGTTTGCTTTATTTTCTGCAAAATGAAACTGAACCATTTTGGTCCAATCCAAACTTTGCTGTCAAATTTTTATGGACAAAATAAACAGTGACTGTGGTTTTTCTGATTCATCAAATGTTATATCAATTGTTATTCAAAATTTTGGGTTTTAAAATACTCTTTTTATGACATTTAAGCAATAGACCAAAATAAAGATATTTCCAAATCTAAAAATGGTCGGGTTCTAAAAAGATGACACAATATTCAAGGCTTTTAAAGCTAGTACATTTTTGTTCCGTGTAGTGTGTGACTGTGTGCAATGTCAAATGTTTAAATTCAAGGCTTGCAATATGATTTCAGCTTGTTGATATATACTTATACAGGGTGGACTACTTTTTGTGTGGTAAGTTAGTTCTAAAATGATTGAAAATACACAGATAAAAATATTCCACAAAATGATTGACTGTCATTTACATGTGCATATAATTGAGTCTAGTTACGTACGCAGGTTTGTTGATAGCCTGTTCAGTCTGTGTACATATATAAGAGATACTACTGTATCAGTTTGTATATGACGTTAATACAGAATGTTTAATTACCTGAAGTACATGTAGTTTGGTACAGAGTTCTTGCTAACAACGAGATAAGGACTTGGTAAACATCATTTGGTATCAACATTATCAATATAATTTGAATAGAGTGGCCTGTCCTGTACATTAGATTGTGTTTATCTGATAAAATGTTGTTGTGTGCATGTGTCGCTGATTTTTCAATCGTGGGTAGTTGTTTTTAAACTTTACACTTAATATACGGTAGTTCTTTACAATACAGTGAAAATGCACAATAAAAATGTGCTGCAAAATTTATCAAAGTTACATTTTGACAAGTAAATAAGAGCCAATACCAACCCAATTAAAAGGGGGCGTTCCCATGCTAGTTTTGCTTTCAGCATTTAAAGGAAGTCATTAGGGGAAAAAGCTCACTCGAGTAGTGGAAGCCAGTTTGTTTTGCTTGAAATTTGAGCTGCACTTGTTTTTGACAACATTCACAGAGTATTTTTACGATTTGAATTGAAACAGGCCATATATATATATGATTTAGAAAACCTACTACTAATGTGATGTTGAATGTGGTGATGTCTTTCATTATGCCCTCTTCATTACAATTTTTAACTAATTGCGTTGACATCTGTTTTAAGTTTCATACTTAGTATCTTAAAGAAGTTTACCACACGTTTTGGTGACCGAAATTTGTCCTTGTAAAGACTAATGTTTCCTGTCTTGCACAAGCGAGTTTTCAACTTACTGCAGTCACTACTAATCATATCGCACAGGAAACGAGTTACTGGCAAGGACCCCACACTGTTATGGAAGTTGGGTCAATAAGGCTTTAGCGCTGCATGTCACTGTTTCACCTTGAGATGTCAAGCTTTGACAAACTGTCTTGCTTAATATGGTGTATGTTCTTCGTAGTGCAAAGCAAAGAGGCTGCAAAGTTTGGAGACAAGTAATTCTTAGGTTTTTTTTTAGGCTAACAAGTTTTAGGGTTGCGACCAGCATTTGACTGTTCGTTTTTCTTAACAATGATACTTAATGCTGTGTTTTGATCAAAGGCTATGCAGGAAGCCTTCATATATTGCTTTTGGGTTTGTTAACTTAGCTATTTGGCCACAATTGCGCCAGAACATTGCAGTGTTTTGTAAACCTCTTCACTTTCTGAAGCACTACATTGGAAAAGTCCCATGTTGTAATGTATTTGAGCTTGTGGTTGTCTTTCCATGTTGTGACATTTTCTGTGTGTGACGACATTTTAGTCAAGTTTCAAAAACAAGTTTCGTTCAAGGTGTTGAAGGAGCAAATTCAATTTAAAATAAATTTATTTATTCTATGTTTCTGTTAGTTCAATAAATTGCACTTTTTAAGCATTCATTAAGGGTATTTTTGGGTAATATTGGTAGCTTTAATGGCCATTATGGTTCACTGGTATAAATATTCAAACCAAAATACACTTCAATTTGCAGCATGTACATTTCAACGTTTGCTATGTTTTCTCCATGCTGATTACTGTTGAAATGTTTCTTATTTTGGTTTTTATTACAATATTGTGCTTTGCAAGCATTTTGTATTTTTTGTGCCAGAACCAATATGTTATTGCAGTTTTGAATAGATTAAATACATTATTTTGCCTAATTCTGTCATTTTCAGCTTTTGTTTCAACCAACTCAGCATTTTGCTTAATCACCTCACTCTAAGCCTCTCATAATCTGGCAGATAAGTAGAGGGTTGTCACATGCACACAACCACACATGCAACAGGGACTAGACAATCAGTGAGCAACTGTTATTGTCATTGTAATATTGCCAATGCCATGGTAGGTCAACCTGGAGGTCATTAAGCAGCCATCATGTTTTAGTCCCTTGACCATTGTTGTGTGCATTAGATATACAGGATTGTGCTATGTATGTATCCAAAGAATGATGTTCTATGTATGTAGGTTTTGTTGAGATGCTTTGATGTTTTGTTGGAAATTGTTTGTTCTTTTAGAACCAGAAATGCAGATGATAAAAGTTTAATTTAGATTAATTAATGCAATTTATTTTGTTCAGTTTACCCAAGAGTTTATTTAAAACAAAAATTAGCTTTTAGAGTGAATATTTGTGTTGTGTACGATGGGGCTAACTGTGGATTAAGTTAAAATTTTAAATTAATCAATGTGTTTTGCAGTATGTATGGTACAATTTTATTTTTTTGTACTTAAATTGAGGAAAAGGACAAAATATTTTACGAAAACATACAAAAATGTGCTCGGTCGTAGTGGTTAATAATCAATTTGCAAATAAAAAAAATATTTGGAAACCATGAACAAACGAAGTGCTACCCATCGTAAAACAACTTATCACCTACTGCCAAACAAACACTGCATGGGCCAATTAAATTTTTACAGCTCTGTACCCCTCTTGTTGGAATTAATATTTAATTAAATCAATCCACCTAACAACCAGTTCTTTTTTTGTACAGGTTTGTTAATTCAGTGTGTTGTTGAGTTTTACCTAGGATCTTAGTACAAGGGAGGCTTCATCTTGCCAATCTAATGCCCTTGAAATCTCAGCTGTTCACCTTGTTGTGTTTGCATTATTTCACTGATACTGAAGAAGAACTTTTCTTGTTTGTTCGAGACGACGCCAAGCGCCGGCATTTTTAAGTTAGCCTTAATGCTGTACACACCCCCACAAGTGGCTTCTTTAAAACTCACGAAAGGTAAGATATGAGATCATTTCTATATGAGCAGCTGAACTGTAGGGATGTCACATGTATGTTATAAGAACATGGTCTGCAGTACACTAGTAGGATTTTTTTGTGATTCAATAAGGAACCAAGATATATGTAGTGTATAATTTAGGTTTTGGGTATGTTTCCTGAACCTATTACTTCGCACTTGTGCATTGTATTTTTTTTAGTTGTCTGCAAAATGTGAATAACTTAAAGGTTTTTTGCAGAAGTTTGCCAGGTTATCTGGGTAGCCACCGTGTCATTGAGAAGACTTTGCTTGTCTAACTGGAACTTTCTGGAAAGCACGCGACCAGAACACTACTTCGAAGATATAGAAAATGGCTAGTGGGACTGATGGTATGTAAAGCCTTATTTAAGGGATCTTGCATACTAGCGAAACTTTAGCTAAAAAGTGTCGAAGTTTTTGCACTTCTGCTTCATAATGCAACCTATATCAGTATTTTGCAACCTCTTTAAGTATCACTATGTTTTTATTTCTCAGCATAACTATTAATTTGATGGAATATAAGTTTATGAAACAAGACATCTAAAAGTCCACACATTTGGGGTAAAAAATATTGATCTAGATTTTGGCACATGATATAACGCAAAAGCACCAAAACTTTTAAATTGGGATTAAAAACAAAACCATAAATTCAGTATGTTAAACCTACAACATGTTTGGTTAAGAATAATGGTTCTATGTTTCTGAAATGTAATCGAGTCTTACCACAGAAACGAAATGGCAAAATCAATTGCTTAGTTGCCACACACACACGCAGAGTGTAACATTGCAAAGATTTTGTGGACAGTAATTGTATGTTTTTGAGAGCAGAACCACAAGACACTAGCAATTGTCAAAACGTAGCCAGCTTGTAAAGACATTAAATGAAGTGGTTTAACATTTTTCCACATGTTATTTGCTGGTGTAAAGGTAGTAAAATTTGACAGACCCCCTTTTGCTGTTGGTACTGGTATTGTTTGTTTATTGTTGCAAATATAGTTATGTAAATTTTTTTCCATTATTTATGCATCTCTGAAATCTTGCAGGCCCTGGAGATGGACCGCTACCCCCCAACAAGAGCAATGAAGAATTCATTTACATGCAAGATCTGAACAAAGGTAATACATAACATCACCAAAGCTTAAAACAACACTTATGTTTTCTTAAATTGTTTATCTCGTTTTGTAGCTTCATACATAAGCAGTAGTTTAATAATGTTGGCTATTAACTTGCAAGTTTTTACTGAATTGAACTGAACTGTTTTTAGTTTGTTTGTGTAACAACGTTTTTTCACACCTATTTAGAATGTAAGCATACAAAATGTACACAGAAAATAGTTGTAAAATTGGATTAAAAAATTTGGCACAATGCAAATATATACAATACCTTTTTCTAAAGAGTATTGTTACCAACAACAACATTTCAAGTGCATTCATTGGTTTTGCATTAAACTTTTCAACTGGCATAGCACTTACTGTTTGGTATGTTTGACAGATGGCGGTGGTCGGCCACATGCTGACAGTGATGTACCGACTGTACCACGCAGTCCAGTGCAGGGAAGCAGACACTTGAGTTTCTCAGACCTGATGGCAAACCAAGATTTGATGCCTGCTGAGCCTGCTACTGATATCAGGGTCAGTATTTTGTGGCTCGAGATAATCATGTTGATGCACTTAATTGCTCATTTTTAGATATTTTTAAGCAGTGGTGGCATTCAGCCGGTTCGCACCGGTTCTATAGAACCGTCTCATGACTGTTTACTGTCGTGGACTTTTTGTAACAGAACCGGCTGAAAAATATGACTTTTGTGATAGAAACGGCTGACAAACAATTCCCACCACTGGATTTAAGCAATGCTTCACTAGACTTTTAATAGTTATCCAAACACCTGTTTTTTCAAAAATGTACCGACTTTAGCTAACATGATGAATTATCACTAAAGGGTTATGTACAAACTGCCTCACATTTTAACAACAAGGTTGTCTATTTTATGTGATATGTACAATCAAAATTGTTTTTCTCTGGTCTGATTTTCCAACAAAATTCACGATGCAATACTTTAATATCCTGTAAGAGTGAAAAGTCAAAATTGATGGATGTCGTCGACGGTTTATAGTTAATTGCCTGTTTCCCTTCACTACCACCCTACGTTAACTTAAAAAGTTAAAGAACTGAAAGTCAAAAAGTCATTCCATAACTAAACCATAACACACAATCCCACAACCTTATATATCCAGTGTTTTAAGTCTTACTACTCTTACTAAGTCACATTGAATTATGCAGCTACTTAAATGTAAATTACCATATATAAAGAAGTCATTGAGGGCTATTAATAAAATGAACATGTTTTTATTGATGTTGTACCGCCATAGAGTTTTTATCAAGCATTATTGTTGTGGTGATGTTTTATGTTATGGGCTAAAAAGGCCTCAAGGAGAATGTAAGGTTTATGATCTATTGTTTATGAAGCACATGTAGCAGTTGTTAACACATATAGACCCCTTCTCAATATGATTTCATGTCTTAAATACTCTCGCAGTAACTTTGCCTGTTGTCAGTAGTAAGAGATATAGAGTTGATGTGGTTGAAGATACAGGTGAAATAATTATCTTTTAGACAAAGTAATGCAATGAGATCTACAAAAGACTGGAATTGTTATGACTGAGAATGTCTGGCTGTTTTTCCGTTTGTTTCAGTATTTCAATCAAGTATATTAAATTTTTCAAATAATTTTACAAAAATTTTGACAGATGTCAGAAAGTTTGTGCAATAATAATGATAAACGTTATCGTCCTTTTTGACAAGACTCTCTGTTTTTCATTATGTCATAAATTGTGAATATGTACAGGAACTGTGCCATTACTTTGCATAATAGACCACAGCATGTATATTGCATTTCTGTGGTCAGCTTGGTTTCATATATCTAATACATTTGTTTGTGGTATGAATATGATATACCCTTCAGCTTGAATGTGCTGAAATACTGTCTGTCACTTGGTTGCTTAAATTAATGTTACTAGAACACAAAATTGTAGCATGTCTTCCTGCCACTACATTAGTACATATCAGTATTTTTTCTATTTTTTGGTTTAACATCTGTTAAAATTTAGTGTAAGACACAACTGAAAATTATGGTTAAATTTGTAACATATACTTGCTGAAAATATGTGTGAAAAGTGTTTTTTCTTGTGTTTGGTGCAAAATTGCTATAATCACAGTTAAATTGTGTGGTGTAGTATTTTAAGATAGAGGTTAAAGGTCACGAGGAATGTGTAATTTAACCTTACTGTGACACTCAGACAAATCAATCATTAATCACTGTCCTAACTATTACAATATTGGCAACCGCTGCATTTCAATTAACAACGACCTTTATCAACTGAATAAACAACCCCATAGTATCCGAGTAGTGAAAAGCCGGTGAAGTTGCCAAGATATTTTTACCTCACTGCTTGCTAAGCAACAACAGATCTGTTTATGCATTCCAAAATATCTTCATTCACATTTTTGCCCTTGTTTCAATTTGTCATTTACCTCCATTGAAATATCTTTACGGCCTGAAACCACTACGCCAAGACACCAAGTCTGATTTTTGGTTGTATTGGGTCCTTGTATTGCATTATCAAACATTTTCTATTGGGAATGTTTAAAAGCTCTGGGTACTTGCACATTTCCCATTTCCCATTTCCCAGGAAAGATTTAGTTTGACTAGTGGCATGTGTATTGTGGATTTTGCATGGTTTTACATGGATTTTTTTTACTGCAGCAAAGTTTTGTGTTGTACTTCCATATACTTTGTGTCAAAAGGTCATTTAACAAGGTAAAGTCACTGTGTTCTGAAATCGTGGTTGTTAGAAAATCGTAAAGGATGTGGTTTTTAGATATATGTATAACTTTTAGTCAAGAAAATAATAGTCCACGGAAAACTTGATAGCTCGCTCAAACTCGTTGCTTGCATTTCAGATAAAAGGCTTTAATTTGTACAAGCTCCAAATCATGTAATCTCACAAGTATAACAAAATATTGGACACTTGCACAAACGTTGTCTACAGTACTAGAATATTTGCTAAGAACTCTTTAATTATGTTATCATGCCTGTGGTTTCAGTGCACCAACATAATACATTGTTTACAAAATGATATTTTCAAACATATGCACATGCTTTGATGCTACCAAGTCATTAAAATCACCACTGACAATAATAAGCAGTGGTCAACAATACAAACCTCCCATAGGAGTTGTGGTTTAACTGCAAATGTCAGATGATAAGTGACCTCAGCAGTGACCATATACTGTTGGTCTATCTTGTGTAGCTGTGTTTGAAGTGTGGAGTCATAGAAATGATGGTAGTGCTGATATTATTGACAAGTTGCCCATGAGATAAGATGATAAGTGATAAAGTTCGTAAAAAAGTCATGAATTAGAAATTTTACGAAAAGTTTAGAACATTTAAATGAGGTTTTCTCTATTTTGCTTAAAGTGGTATTTTGAAATATAAAAAAATCAGGGAGAAATTAAATTTTGGCAAATACGTACTTATATACCATTGCCTTTATTCAATTTACATTTTATACAATAAACTGTATGAAAAAGGGTATATTATTTTGCTGCAGTAGGCCCAAAGAATTTGATTAATTGTATTTTGCTGAGATACATTGATGTATTTTTCCAGTGAGTAATTGTGCATGGATTAATTTGAATAACGTACAAGACAAACCAGCATTTGTGGGAGTGGAGGTTTGGGAAAGTGAACATAGTTTAGATATGTTTTGTGTGGTTTTGGTCCCTCACACTATCTCCCAGATAACAACATGGTCTTGTGGTATTTTCTGCTCATTTGTCTCCATTCCATTGTCTGCTTGTTTCTGGTTTATGTCTCCTATGCCAAAACTAATGGTACTGTTGACAAAAATGCAAAACACTGCAGAGTACACAAATGTGTCTTTAATAATGTATTTTGTCAATAAACAGGCAAGCTAATGTTTTTAAATTTTTGGTGTCATTTTCAAAGGGAAAAGTAAAATGATGCAAGCTTGTAAAAGTAAAAAGAAAGTGACAGAATAAGGAATTCACTTTTTGAATTGTGTACGTAATCCTATAATTCCTGGTCTGTGAGCATAATGCAGCTTGCATATATTCCTCTTGACTTTAAGAATCGTTATTTTGTTTTTTTCAGAAAACTGACAAAGTGAAAAATGTGTTCACTTTAAAATACCTGATATATTTCACTGGCCCTTGCAAAACCTAAATGCCTTGTAGAAATAAGATGTTTATAATGTTTTTGCAGATTAGAAAATATAATATATATATATTGCTTCTAAATTGTTTTTGCTTGTCCTGCGTTTAGCCTTGTAAGGGTGAAAAATCTCAACAATGCTTCCTAAGGTAACAAAGCTAAAACTAACTAATCATTGCTAAACACTTCAATATTTTATTCCTAAATATTCCGTCCATTTGGATTTGCAAAGCATTTCATGGGATCTACTTTAGGATTTTATTTTTAAACCTTCTTGTGGTTGTTTATACATAATAAGGGTTAAAAGTTGAGATCTACATAGTGAGGTCAAATTTTCCATTCATATTTTTCACACCTACCATTGAATTCACTTTCATGAATTGACTGTGTCCTTACCATTATTCCTTTAACAATTGAAAGTTTAATACAGTGTCAGTATCTATAATATGCACCTACCACCACATGTTAATGACATGTCTTTGGAAAATGATTGCAACCATAAAAATCTGTGGTTTAGATCAGTGGTTCCCAACCGCCGGTCCACGGACCAGTGCCGGTCCGCGTAAATATTTTGCCGGTCCACAAATTATTTTACTTTATGTATACTTTTCAAAGTAGGCCTAATGCAAAGTTGTTGGCCGTAAAACTGGGGTTTCCACTGTTGATATCAGCAAAATTACTCAATAAAACTTTTGTGACGTTTATGATTGTTTTGTCATAAACTGCGTCTAGCATTCAACAAACAAAGATATTCTTCGCTTTTGAGATGAGATTCCTACTGGCAGCTAAACAACAGCAAACATCCCACTAACATTGACTTTGTATGTAAATAGATTGACGTTTTGTTGTTTCAGTGGAGTTGATTGCCGTTTGGTTGTAATTTTTCGTCTTAAATATATAGGCTATGACTAAACCTTGCATTATGTTGCGCAACGATAACGCTGGTGAACAAAAAGCATACAAATATCTGTTGCATTCACTACGATCTTTTGTTACCGGTCCATGGATTTTTTTTAGGTTTTTACCAGTCCAGTGGCGTAAAAAGGTTGGGAACCAATGGTTTAGATTCAAGAAATTGGCATTACCAGCAGAGATATGTCTATACTTTTTCTTTTCATACCATTGTATACAATATTATTTTGAATACAACAACATATGATCAAAGAGATACATAATTTCCTTGCCTACTGTTTTGGAGGATACATATTTTCCTGATTGTCATTAAACAAATAGCAAAACTTAAATTATATTCCCCCTTTCACATATGTTTTCAGTACTTTTGCTTTTGAAATTAATAGTAATATGGTTGCAAACATGTTCCCGCTATTTTTACTTATACCTATGTTCAATAAGCAAATAAGAACAGTAAATCATACGACTTTAAACTTTAGCTGCAAAAGTATACATGTTACATTCTAAAGCAATTACATTTTTCACGAGGCTTTAAAATTTCAATTATTGTTTTTCATTGCAGAGGATGTCTGGTGGTGGAATAGCCCTTGAACGAACACCAGGAAATTCAGGCTCGTATAACCCAACTTTGCATATGGACACTTCACTTAATGAAGAAATTGAAAAGGTTTTTGAAGATGGTGTGTATATGAGTCAATGTCACGTTGTTATTTATCCACATAAACACCTGCTAATGAAGCAATAGGCCATTGTATGTTTTTATGTTGCATGATTAAATTTTTGCGAAGTTGCATTTTTACATTCTTAGATAGTTTTTTCCTCTTTCTGCAACAAAAATCCTTTTTCCTGCTCAAAAAACAAATAAATTCAATAGTATTATAGCATTTATTTTCATTTTCTACACTTATTAAACAGACCATGCTTCGGAAACGATAGAATATATTTCATTAGTAGCTTATCAATATTATGAAGTACCTTGTTATCATAATATATATTTCCAATGTGTTCAAATTGAAGTCAATCTTCCAATACAAAGGTGATAAACACAACAATACCATTTGGTAAACACCTTGACTCAACAAAACCTTATGTTATCCTTGACTTTGTCAATATATGATATTAAAAACTATACAATGTATTTTGTCATTTTAAACACGTCTATAGGCTATAAACACCTGTCGCAGAATTAAATAACAGTTTATCAGTGAATTGACTGAAACTGAAACGTTATATTCACATGACTTTATCCAGATGTTTTACAAAAACATTAATGCTTTGTTGTGAATGGCACATAACAAATTTTGTTTTAATTAAGGGTTAGCTTTTTAGTTTGATACTTAGTTTGTATAAAACTTATAGTTTACTTGTAAAGGCCACATCTTCAATTTTGATTCAAGCATTGCAAGTAGGGTTGGGCATTTGACCGGTCAAATAAAATCTGGTCAATTGACCGGTCAAATACTTGTCAAATAGGTCAAATATCGGTCAAATACTATTCCCATTATTAAATTGCAATTTTAGTTAAAAGTTGGAAGTTTAATCTTCTTCTAAACCATAAGTAATGGAAATGAAGGTTTCAACTCATGTAAATTTGTTTGTGAAATAGGAAATGTTCAGTTTATATTATATTACAGACTTTTCCGATTGCATTGCATGCTTCATTTCATCAATGGCCCCACCTGTGTGTCTGTAATTTTCATTCAGTAATCACATTTGTGAACTGGATTCTCATAATATTCTATATACATCAGATTAAAGTCTAATTTTGACTGAGATTTAACTGCAAAACTCGCTTATCCTGCTTAAAATCGTAATTTATGCTGTTAAGCTGTTGTCCATTCATGACAAAAAAGGAATATACAAAAGCTTGATATGTACGTACTTTATCCCAATAAGTACTGAACAGTAACTTATCTACAAAAATCTATTCTGGGCAATTATAAGCTAAATATATAGCTACAAACAATTTTTGGATCAACTATAGAAAAAAGGACTGTGGGCCTACAAGTTTACACAGATGGTTTAAATTACTTAGATTTTTTATCTGTCAGTAAAAATGTGCAACATTTGCAAAATGCCTAAGTAAATACCAATGAACTAACTTCCCCTCATGGACCTATCACACTCAAATTTATTAAGATAAAACGGTGCTAGAAGTGATCCATGTTTTTTAATTGCATTGGAAACCTTGCAAAGTTTGCCATAACGTAAATCAGATCTTAATTTCAAATGAAAAGTATATCCTAATTGTTATGGGATTTTTTTCAAATGAACAAAACACATCTACATTAGCTTAAAAATCACTTATTAATACAAGAGTATGCCCTAAACTGTTCTACCTGAGGGTTATTAGAAATAAATTACCCTTTTCAACAACCAAAAAGCAAGTCCAAGAAAATTTACCACATTTTATTTTTGAAATTAAAAATAGTATTTGACCGGTTAAATAAAGTGCTGTCAATTGACCGGTCAATTGACCGTATTTGACCGGTCAATTGACCGGCTTGCCAACCCTAATTGCAAGTGTTTCTTTTATAATTATTCCGCAAAACGCAAATTCATCCAAAACATGGAGTTTTCATGCTGAAGGCATGGAGTTTTACTTAGCTTAATAGTTTCGTTCGTGCGGTTTTTCAAAATGGTTTCTGTACATGATTCAGTTTGGAAAGCTACATTGGGAATTTTATCTTATTTTGACATATATATTTTTCCACAACCATGTGTAAATTTTAAATTTTCCATCCAATAACAAATGTTATTTCACAATATGTGCATATGTGATATGTGGAATATTTTTAACCTGGCTGCATTATTCAAACAGCTGATTTTTGCAGTTTTACAAAATTCGACAACTATTATTTTACCATGGTATTTTGTTTTTCCCACAGAACCGTACCATTTGAAGATGGATTTTTCTAACTTGGGAATGGCTGGGAACGCTCAAAATTATCCGCATCAAAAATATCACGAAGGGGATTACTCCTGTAAGCAAAGTTTAATTTAACTTTAAGTGTGTGTGGATAAATTACAAGTGTTTTCTAGGCCCAATTGGGCACATTTTTAATAGTTAGTTTGAGGCATTGAAACACAGCACCTTTCTAACAAAATGGTTTTGAAAAAATGTTGTGTATTGAATGTAATACTATTATTTTAGCCAATATTACTTTTTACACTTTTTTCTATGCACATTGAAAGAAATGTTACATTTTAAAAGTTATTTCACAAAAAATCACATTCAAACATGCAAGTTTATCAGTTTCTGTAAAATTGTCACATTATTTTTGTTTTTCCTGGTTTTAGCACATGAATCTATCTCATAAAATGTTCCAGTGAGCAAAACTTTCAACAAAACCCTTTTGTTGTGTGCTTGCAGTGAAAATTATACGATATTGTTACTGCAGTTGGACAATGGTTACTGTTTGCCAATAAAACCCCTTTGTGCATTGAACAATGTCCTTTTTAGTTTATTTTGTCCTTGCGGAACTGTGTCCTTGCGGAACTGTGTCCTTTGTTGCAAATACCCAAGGGGTCACAAGTTTTTCTAATCATTGTCTTTTACTCTGATAAATAAAAACTTACATTTTTTAGCTGTAGTTTTAAAATACTTTGCCAAAATACCATTTTTACAACAATTTTGTCCATGTTATCCATAATCTATTTTTTTTCAGCTCACAGACGAAGTCAGGTGCAAATGTATCAACCAATGACGACCCATCTTTCATCAAATGAGCTTAAAACCATCCAATCAGCACACGGCTTGGTTTCAGCTGAAGACAGGTATGCTATTTTTAGTGCCTGTCTAAAAATTTCAATTCAGTTGCAGTTTTATCAAAAATGGTTCAGAATTCTTTTTACACTCCAATGTTCAATAGCAAAAGGTAAAAACAATGAAAATGTTTGTGTTTATTTTTTTAAACGAAAAAATTCTAAGCCCATATTTTGAATTAAATCTAAAAGAATAAGATTCCCTTTTTCGATTTTTTTTTTGAAAATAATAAATAAAAAACACAAAAAAACTAACCAGATTATGGATTTTAATAGTTTATAATCTTTTTATAAACCTGTTCTTTAAAAATTAATGTGAAAAAAATTAAATTCTGTTGCCTTAAAATAGAAACATAAATATAAACGAAAAATCCTGGACCATAAAAATAGCAGCCATGCTGTTTGTTTATTGATGCATAATTCACATTGCCATGCTATGGTTTCCTTTGCATTAAACCACAAATGCAAGTTGAGTGATAATTGTTGGTTAACATAGATTTGTTCGGCATAAATCGATTCTAAATAAATTAATAAATATTTAAGCGTGCGGCCGGCCTGTCCTGGCTCGTGTTGGTGCCATTATGAATTTTTAATTACAAATGTCTAAACCGGTGGTCTTCAAACAAGGGTTAACCTTTGTTTTTTTATGCAACTCAAGCTAAAATGCTGTTTCTTGCTGTTACGTTTAAGATTTTAAAGGTCATAAGCAGGAAAAGAAGCCACAGTAACCTTCTACTATGTTATTTTAAACTTAAATCTAAACGAAATCACAATAAACCTTGACCATAAAAAGTGGTTTACACCAGCAGTTTTTTACTGTTTTAGCCATTCTACTTCTTTGACACGGTCTTCGTTAATTGTAACTTTTTGTCTACAATCACAATGACAAATAATTTTTTTGCAATGAAAATAAAATTTTGACAAAAATTGACAAAATTTTTACTCATTATGCGGCATAGTTGGGGAAAAAGAAATATTCTGATCATACTGATAGTTTACTTTTCACTAGAAAGCTTTTATTTTTACACTTACTCCCTGCTTTGTTGCTTCATACCTACAAAGTGTACATGACCTTGGTTAAAAGATTTATTTCTCAGGTCTTCTCTTGTCACTGGTTTGCATGAATGACAATAGCCTGACTTATGTAATAAATACTGATATATATGTGATCAAAATTGCAACTTGATTTTGATTTGATTTTTTGTTCAGCACCAAGCGTAGACGGCACAGATCTTCCTCTTCTTCTGGGTCTGGATCTTCCAAACAGGTTGGGAAGAAAGCTGACGGTCATCTTGACAAGCGACGCCGAAAGAAGGGGAAAAAGAAGAAGGTATCTGAAAACGAAGCAGTTTATAATCATCTACAAAAAATCAAAATATATACCTAAACGAAAGCAATTCAGTTTAAAGAGGTCAAAAATACAAAAAAGTTCAACTGAGTTATATACTTATTGCCTCAAAACTTAAACATTAAATCAAAGGTTCCTTTAAGTGGCCATAACTTTTAACTGTAAGGACATCAGTAATGAATACCATCTCACATTCTAAACACAACACCACATTTTAATGTGATAGTGAAAACAATTATGCTTTTCCTAAAATGAACAAAGCAAGCATGTTTCTGTTTCTATATGAATAATTAACACATTGTATCTATCGAAAATGTTTAAAAAATTGGCATCTAAGTGTAAATTGTTTGACACAGAGCAAGAGAAAGTTGCTAACGGCGACCATGAGGAGTCGAACAATGAGCATCCCCGAGGAAGATGAGGATCAGGATGAGAGTGATGAGGAGGATGACAGTGATGATGAAGGAGAGGAAGATCAGGATGAGGAAGATGGTGGAGAAAGTGAAAGGTTCGGAATATGTGATTTTGTTTGCCTTGTTTTAGAAATTAAATCTTTAACTTAAAATTTAAATCGATAACCTATAAATCATAGTACGCCAGACCTTTTTGAGTCATTATACCAAAACACTCCTCCAACCCAAGCATTACCATATGGCAAGGCACAGGCTAGAAAACTCTACACTGCAGTGGGATTCGAACCCACAACGATGGAGTGGAGAATCCGCCGAAAGTCGAATCACCAGCACCGTTGCACTGCCTTGTATGCTGCACATGTCAGCTTCGTAATAGGGGATGGCCAGTTCGACCATATCAGCTAAGATAAATATATTCATACTAGGAAGCCCTAAAGCGTGTATGCAGACCAGCGATTACGGCACACTTATATATAAATCACAGTACGCCAGGCCCATTGAAGGTGTTATACCGAATCAGCTGGTCACCAAGCATTCACCACCATATGGCAAGGCGTAGGCTAGAAAAATCTAATTCGAACCCTTGCCAGGAGTTGTTCGGGGACTCGTGTTTTACCAAAATGTGAATGAATAACATTTTTAAATTGTTAAATTGGTCTCTTGTATAGTTAACCTCAATTAAACTGGATTCGGTCAATCCAGATGTTCGTATATTGGTATAGGACAAAACTTGAGGTACAAATGATTTATAATGTGGAAAGGCTTTAACTAATCAACATCGGTTAATCCAAATCTTGGCCAAATCCGGGCAAATTTTTGGTTCAAATACACTGATGTCATTAGGATGCCCTTGTGTATTGCTTGTGTATTTTAAACTGAAATTATTAGCATGTGATTGGGTATTGCTGTGGGACATATAATAAATGTCATGACACACCAAGCACTGTTTTCTATCATGAGTAGATTGGCTGTCGATTGAACAAACATTTGTGGTTTCTGGACTCATAAAATAGATGTATGTTGTTTTCCCTGTAGACTGGTCCGTTTACTTTTGGCATGAAATATTCGCGTCAATAAATTTATTTCCTTTAAGTTTATTCATTGGATGATTTCAGTATAATATGCTCAGGGTGTTCTTGCATTGGTTTTTACACAAACCTTTAGTACACAGTTCACGGTTTTAGGGATCCTAACCAGAAATAAGTTATTGTTATGTAATGTGTTTATTGGAATATTCAACAGAAAAGATGGAGGTGATGGAACAGGTGGAGATAATAGCACCCAAGAAATGGATGAACCAGATAATGATCAGCGTGGAAGCAGAAAAGTATGATATTTATTGTGTACCACACATGTAACATATTCATACCTACATAAATTTTGTAATTTATTTAAAAGGAAAAAATTTTTTTTTATCATTTTGCTTGAACAAATTTCAGATTTTTTAAAGGCAAATATTTTGTTTTGAAAACCTAAACAACGAAAAAGTAATGATGCTTTTACTAAATGTACTCTGCTTTGTATATCTCTAAAACTTGTAAAAAAACGTTTTTGTTTGTATTATTGTCACCCAAACTTTTTTGTCGTCATTTTTTTACAAGTCCCTATTTTTTAACCAACTTTTCTCAATACATAAACACTTTGCATTGAACAGAGTCCAACAAAACAAGGTTTAAAGTCCCAGGACGGAAGCAAGAGTGGTGATGGAAATTCCGAAGCTGTTGGGAAGAATGTCGTTGAAGCTGTGACTAACGTAAGCACTGTTATGAACTTTGACATTTGACCTGAAGGTCGTGTTGACATCACAGATGTTGTAACATCAAGTGAAGTTATTAATATGAGTTGAATGACAATTATATTTCATGTGGGAAGGTTATAGTGATGCAATGTTTGATAGATATTATAGTTTATGACAATTTTGTAAATTTTAACGCTAACATTTCTATATACTTGAACTTAAAATGCTAGAGTAGATGTGTATAAACTCAGCTTAAGACACATATATTATTTTGGTGTGCAACACTATTCAATTGAAACTTGTGGGTATAAAGTTACTTTTCATGGCCATTTTTGTCAGTATATTCCCTATTTTGTCGGTAGATTATGTTTGCTAAATGGTGAATACAAATAACTGGTTCAACAACTTCTGGATTTAAGTGTTGAAAGTTTAGTTTTAACAACTGTATGTGATAATTTCAGGTGATGTTTACTGTTGGAACTGAAACACCACAAAAATCAGCAGATCCTCAAAATCAAGCTGGTAAATTGGTTTTCTGTCTATATTTTCAATAATTAGACATTTTTCTTTTTTGCAAACATTTTGCACTTTCAATTCCAATTTTTTTGTCTTTGTTGGTTAGTCTTTAAATGTTATTGTCAGTTTTGGCAAAAAATTGATATTATTTTTTGGGAGTACTTTGAACACCATGAACTCAAATCTCATCGAAATATATGAATGCATGCTTTACCAGTTTGTAGTGCAATGTCTTAATGTTAAGATTTATCAATGTAAAAGCATAGAGGCAATAAATGAATAAATGATGCTCCAGACAGTGCACACTGTTACTCACAACAAACTGGAGTGATGTTGGATAGCTCCACTTACCAATACGGCCTATCTCTTGTCGCCAGCTGCACTGATGAGATCTTATAGGTCGAAACAATGTGCACTGTCTGCAGTTGAGTTTTATCTTTTTACAGTTAGGTCATTGAGAATTAAATTTTGCAATACTGTGTGCTATATTAGGTAATATGGAATTTTTAAAATCGTGCAGTGTGTAATAGACAATCTTCAATACAAGGTATTGCTAAAAGTGATTAGTCGCCCTGCACAATCGGATGAGTCATTAGTCACATGTCACATGATAAAATTTTGCTTGTGACTCATTATATTTTGAAATATTGATTTTGTGGCATTGTACAAAAATTTAATACATCAAAGTATTTGTATGATGTTTCAAAATGAATCCTTGCACCGTTTTTGTGTGTTGATCAGAAATTTTTGCATGATTGCAATAGGTTTAAAATCTACAAATTTAAGTTGGTAATTGCCACATTTTTTTGGACTCAATATATATTTACATTCAATCTTGAAGCACTTTATGGTGATAATCTTTATTATCGATCATGAGTCACCATAGACATTGGTGCGAGGGATGGAGACAACAATCGTGTGTAATAACACACTGAAAACTTTGACAAGTCTGAAGTCATCCACTGTTAATTTATGATATATGGATTTCACCTAGTAATAGGGTGGATATTAATTGTATTAATTTATTTTCTGTACTGAAATTGAGCATATGTTTATATCCAAACATGGAAACTTGCATTTTTTCCACAATACTAATCATGAAACCAATGTTTTAGCCACAACAGCTGGGACTCCATTCCCACCATCTGATAAACCTGGAAGTTTCTCATCTTTGCGAAGTTCAGGAAAATCTTTCTCTGAAGGTTCGTCTGATTCTGCTACATCCGATGCTGAAAACAGCCAAAGGCCTCTTGTGTAAGTTATCACTTTAGTATGGATTTAATGCTACATCTTCTGGTATCGTTGTGAATTAAAAAAGGAAGCTACTGTATCAGTTTGGCTATAAATTTTTGTGCAAAAATCTAGGTGCAGTAAACTAGTTTATGAAATTCGAAACACAACCCAAGTTTAAAAAATTCATATACTTTGTTTAATTTATAAAAGTGCATTATTTTTTATCAGCACATTAACATTAATACCAATATCATGGCAAACGTCTTAAAAATATTAAAACAAAAATATATCTTTGAGATTTTTGATCTATGTAATTAGTTTTTGTTGATATTGGAACATTTTTTATGGTCTTTATTCAACCATAACAACTTACATCACTGTTTTTGACTTTAAAAACATATTTTTCTGTATGTAGGAATGTGAATGAGAAAACCAAAACAGATGGTAAAAAGAAATCATCGAAGCACAAAAAACATCGACATCATAACCATCATCACAAGCGACGTCACAAACATGACGATGCCAACCAACGACGACTTGCTGGTGACCAACTTAAGGTTCGTATGTCATGTGATCGTTCAGTAATCATAGTTTCATGTGGTTACTGCAGTCAGTGTTAATGAATATAAAAATTCTGTTTGAAAAAGTATATAGATGACACTGTAAAAGTGAAATACATTTGCTTTAAAAACAAAAGAACACATGGCTGAATGTGCTTTGTAAACTAAAACCTTTTTGCCATAAATTGTCTTTATTCAATAAGCTAGAACTTGATAAATCTGGCTTTGAGGTAAAGTTATATGTATGGGTAGATAAGTTTAACTGTTTTGCCTAAATAAACTTGTTACCTTAATTTGCATTGTTACAAAATTGTCAGGACGAATTTAAGAAATTATGCTTGAAAGTTACTAAATTTTGAATCAGAGTCTCATTTATACAACAGGTCCTTTTTCAAATGTAGCTTGAATATTTTATTTAACATTATTGACAGTTTGAATACAGAATCACACACCTACATGATAATTTCAAACTTCCAATTAGCCTGTGTTATTCCCAATGATAGAGGGATTACTTGTGCATCGCTTTGTCATTTCCATACAGCTGAAGTAGAGATATCCATGTGGCTGGGTTTGGCCCAAGATCGATGTTGATCAGATCTATTTATGACAAACCTGTATATAGACGTGTTGTTTTCTCCTACGGCTAGTTGTTCTTGATAAGTTGTTGATCACTTATCACTCGTCGGTGATAAACAGCAAATACAAGACATAATACAAGTTGCATTCGTTTTTTTTTTGGAAAAATCTTCAGCATATTTCAAACCAGTATTAAAATAAATCAACAGTACTTAAATGAACAAACTTTGTGTTCTCCTAGAAAATAATTGTTACAAGAAAATTGGCAACATGTAGAAAGCCACTTTTCTTGTGTTTATTCACACTTTTTGCATGTAAATTGTGGCCCAATGTAATTTGTTTTACTCTATAAACCATATTATGCCAGGCTCATTGAAGGCATTACCGAATCATCAGCAAGACATAGGCTTGAAAAGTCTGATCCAAGTTATGAATTTATGTTCTTCTTAACTGATTTGCTCAGAATACTTTCTATTTGTTGGTGAAAGTTTTTCTCTTGCATTAAAACTTGTTTTTCCTTTCAGGATGTCGACACATTCAAGATCCCAAAGATCACAGTTGGATCAGATGATGAGGAAGATTTAGGAGGAGCAGATAAGAGTGAAATGCAAAGTAATCTCCTTCACATAATTGCATCCCAATGTCACCTGTTTCAATAAAAAAACATTTTTTGTTTTTAGTTGAAGTTTTAGATTTGTATGGTAAACCCATGACACCAAATGTCATCTATTTTTCTACCCAGTAATTTAAACAGTGTGGTTTCATGCAAAGAATTCCTAAACATGAAATATACTTCATAAGCTGCAGAAAGTTCACACTGTTTCAAGC